>NW_027551575.1:863913-884573 GCF_008692635.1 Crocuta crocuta | reverse complement strand
CCCCCCCCCCCCCCCCCCCCCCCCCAGCAGCTGGCCCTCTTCCACAGGGGTATCCTGGCATTCAGGTTCCACTCCCCTGCACCCTGGCTCCCATGAAATGTGAGTGCCTCCGGGGCTGAGATCCTTTCTTGATGTTCCTTTTGTACTCTCCACAGCACCTAACATGATTCAGAGCACATATCACACCATCTATGTTTGTTAACTGATTGATGGACAGATTGACTATAAGCACACATTCCATCACATCTTATAAACTGGCGTTTTTCAAAGAGGTCTATGAGGATCCTTTGCACCAGAATCTCATTGGTGCTATCTAAAATGCACATGCGTGGACCCCTGTTGCATACCTACTAAATCAGAATTTCTGAGAGTGTAACTGTGGCATTTGCATTGTAGTGGATAAAGGATGGCCACAAATTCTTTGACATTTTTCTCCCATCGAGAGGTGGGGTCTTGTTCTCCTCCTCTTGAAATTGGTCCATGGCTGCTCTGAACAATGAAGTGATGCTGTGCCCATTCCAGGCCCAGCCGTCGTCTCTGGAAGGTCTGGACCATGTGGAGAGAGCCCAAGACTACATGAAGAAGGAGCAGAGTCCCACTAAGCCAGCTCTACACTCATCCCCTCCAATTTGCCAGGCATGTGGGTGAAGCAGTCTTGGACCTCCAGATGAGACCAGACACCAGCTGAAAACCAGTGGATGACCCCAGGCAACCAGATGGAACAGAAGAATCACCCAGCTAATCCCTGCCAGAATTTCTGACCCACAAAATCATGAAATGTAATACATTGGTTGTTGCTTTAAACCTCTAAGTTTTATGATAATTTGTTACACAGTAACAGATAACAAGAATATGCAGATGTCACAAATTCTCCAGGTTATTCTTGTGTATCCTAGAATTTGAGTCATTGTTGTAAAAGGATCTGACATTTAATGAGTAAAATTTTATATTAAAGAAGAGAAAATATAATTCATTTCATAATTTGTTATTTATATATCCTAAGGGAAGGGAGATATGATAAAATAAAATCTCATAATTTATGTTGAACTCATTTTGTTTATTGGACAGTAAGCCACTTCGGATCATAATACAAACAAGAGAGGGCCTCCAGCTCTCCTGAACTTTTCTAGACAATTCTACTGCCTCAGACAGTGTTAATAAACAATGTCACCCCAATGGAATAAATTTCGGGTTTGGATTTGAAATGTAGTGAGTCCTGACAACATTTGGTTTGGATTGGACATGTTTCCTTAGTCTCTGCTTCCAGGCCAAAACTAAGAAGATTTGGGGGAAGGGGGGTGAGTCTCTTGGGAGTATATTTTAAATCTGAAGCCTGTGGGTTTCTTTTAGGTTTCATAGTGAAACCTTTAGGCTTGTAAGTCACATGACCAACCACTGCTTTAGCCATAGTTTTGGATGAAAACCACAAGACCCTACAAACCCCACTGGGATTAGCAATTTTTGTTTTGGTTTCTCAACAAAGCAATTTGGACAAATCTGAGAAATTTTTACAGACTCAGCAGAGATCGGTGTGAAACTCAGCGTCTTCCTTGGATGCTTCAGCTCAGCTGCAGTGGGTTTGGACGGGTCCAGTGCTTAAAAATGGAACTCTAAAAGCATGAAACCACACAAGCCAAAAATATTTTCCAAAGTGAGTTTAACTAAGCCGAAGCTGCTGGGATTTGTGCCCTCTCCATGCAGACGAGTAAATGCGCCCCTTCCAACAAGATTCTCAACCTGCCTTCAAGCCCATCGGGTCTGCTGTGTCACACGCTGAGCAGAGCCATCTCTTTAACGCAGAATCCTGGCGTCTTTAGATACTCTTCAGGGGAGGTAGTGTGTTTCCCCAGATTCAGTAGTTCAAAGTCTGGCAAGAAATCGACCTCACCATTTATTTTTATTTTGTTTATCTGAAAAACAAAGTGTCCATATGGTGCTATCACTTGAGAACAGCTGACAAATAAATATAATAATCCTTAAAGCCACTGGTCCCCAAACACCCAGTCTGGCCCATGGGAGGGCTGCTTCCACATTGCTTGAGGTGCTGGTTAAAAATACAGATTCCCAGGCAACTCTCCAAATCAGAATTTCTGGGTGGGAGCCCAGGAATCTTTATTTTTAATGAGTTGTTCAGATGATTGTATACATCCAAGTTTAGGAAACACTTTGGTGTTTAAAAAATATGACACCCCAGCTCTGGCCAAGATGGAGCAACATAGATTGGATTCACCCCGCAGCCCGAAACAACTAAAAGACTGTAACGAAATGTATAAAAGAATGATTTTTCAGATCTTGGGCATTAGGCAATATAGGATGACGATGAGAAGGCAACAAATGATTTTCCAGACGCCAGAAAGGGAGAGTGGGACTACGCTCGGTATAGGACAATCACCTTTACAGGAAAAGATTATTAAGAAGTGATTTTATTTTACTCTATGAAGGATTCTTATTCACTTCACAGAAGAGCCATCACATAGTGGAGGCCTGGGTGAAACGCTGAGGGCCTTCCTTCCAGTGAGATACTGAGCAGCACAGGCATGTCTGTGCAGATGCAGACTAAGGCCAAGTCAGGATGGGTTTGCAACATGCTCTTGTTTGTGTTTTCAAAAAAAAAGAGATTTACATAATACAATATGCAAAACCTTTCAGCAGGACACATAAGAAAGTAGTATGTTGGCAGCATCTGAGGAACAAGCCTGGCAAGATGGCATGGGGCAGGAGGGAAACAAGTTTTATTATACACTTTCTGCACTGTCAGAAGATCTTTAAATGATCATATATTTCATTTTAAACTAAAATTTAAAATAAATGAGTTATCTTAAGGATTTCTTTAAATATTTAAACAGGGGTGCCTGGCTGGCTCATTCTGTGGAATGTGCAACTCTTGATATCGGGGTTGTGAGTGAATGCATTCCCCATATTGAGTGTAGAGATTGCTTAAGGATAAATAAACTTTTAAAAATATAATAATAGGGGTGCCTGGGTAGCTCAGTTGGTTAAGCGTCTGACTTCAGATCAGGTCATGATATGGTGTTTCGTGAGTTTGAGCCCCACATCAGGCTCTGTGCTGACAGCTCAGAGCCTGAAGCCTGCTTCCGATTCTCTGTCTCCCTCTCTCTCTGCTCCTCCCCCACTCAGGCTCTCTCTCTTTCTCTCTCTCTCTCAAAAATAAACATTAAAAAGAATAAATATATAATAAAATAAATATTTAACCAAATTTTATGTGATTTTTACAGACTTTCCTAGCCTATAACTCTTGAGGAAAACCTTGACCATGTAAAGCAATTATTATAATACTCACCCATCCAATAATTTATCCTATGTATCAATCACAGCATAGTTTGTCTTTACTCATCTGATATATAATACAATACTACACACCAAAAGATGACAACGAATTACATCATTATTGTGTTTCAACTTTTTTGAAAAACAAGCTGTTGTCATTGCCTGTTCGTTTCCAAAATACAAGTTTAAAATTATTTCATTGTTTTTGGGGTCTGGCACAGTCCCACGCAATGCCCAGTGTCAGTTATTTGGTTACATCCGCATTCCTGCGGCTTTTCCTAAAATCTACAAAAGTATTCTATTTTAGACTCCCAAGTGTCAGAAGAGTAAGATGTTTGTGCAAGCCCTTGTTTTGTCTATGCATAGGTACATGTAAGATAAGGAAAAGCTTTTTGGTCAGAATAAATGTTCTTCCCTCAGGCAGGGCCAGCGTTCCAACTGGATGTCCACGTTCAGACCCCTGGGTCACTGGAGCCCTTCTGAAGGTGACTCTGCACGGCATTTGCCATTGTGCTTTTCGTACTCTTACTAAGGGTGGCAGATACATGTTTTTGTTGTTAGGCAAGAGATTTGAGCTATATGAATTATCTAAAATTGTGCTTCTGCAGAAAACAAGGATTTAGGAAATGTAAAGACTTAAGAGTCCCAAAGAACAGATTTAACCAAAGAACTAAAGTCAGAGAAAGTGCTTCTGGGAATCTAAATAACTGAGACATCATTTCCATTCTTTCTGATACACCATTGTTTTCTTCTATTCATGTATTGTCACCACGGGACAAACAAGGTCAGTTCCTTCCCTCTTAAACTCCCTCTCAAAAACAATGGGAAAGAAAACAAAATATGGATGTGTTTGTGTTTGCTTGTGTCAGCATAAACACTGGGAACATACATAAGAAACAAACAATATGGTTACCTTCTTGGACAGGGAAATGGAGATGGAGAGAGACTGGAATAGATAGGGATAGACTTCTCAACATTTGTACTTTTTTTTTTTTTTTTTTTTTTTTTTTTTTTTTTACTGAAGTGTAGCTGACACACAGTGCTGCATGCGTTTCAGGCATACAACATAGTGACTCCACAACTGTATGTATTATCCTATGCTCACCACGAGCATAACTACCACCTGTCCCCATACAATGCTGTAACAATACCATTGAGTGTATTCCCTCTGCAGTACCTTTCATCCTGTGACTGATTCATTCTGTAACTGGAAGCCTGTGCCTCCCTCTCCCTTTGACCCATTTTGCCCATCCCCCTACCCTCTTCAACCCAGGCAACCATCAGTTTGTTCCTGTATTTATGGGTCTGTTTCTGCTTTTGTGTGTTTGTGTGTGTGTGTGTGTGTGTGTGATTTTTTTTTAGGTTCCTCATATAACTGAAATCATATGGTATTTGTCTTTCTCTGTCTGTCTTATTTCACTTAGCATTATACGCTCTCAGTCCCGTCCATGTTGCTGCAAATTGTAAAATCTCACTCATTTTTATAGCTGTGTGATATTCCATTGTACATATATCACATCTTCTTTATCCATTCATCTATGGAAGGACACTTGGGTTACTTCCATATGTTGGCTCTTGTAAATAATGCTGTAAAAAGCATAGGGGTACATATATCTTCTTGAATTAATGGTTTCAGGGTTTTCTGGAAAATGTCCAGTAGTGGAATTTCTGGATCATGTATTTCTGTTAAAAACAATATTTCTGTTTTTAATTTTTTTTGAGGAACTTCCATTTTGTTTTTAACACTGGCTGCACCAATTTATATTCCCCTCAATAGTGCACGAGGTTTCCCTTTTCTCCACATCCTCACCAACACTTGTTATTTCTTGTCTTTTTGATTTTAGCCATTCTGAAAGGAATAAGAAGATATCTCAGCGTGGTTTTGATTTGCATTTTCCTGATGATTAGTAATGTTGAACATCTTTCATGTGTCTGTTGGCCATCTTTATCAATGTATACATTTTTATGGTGTTTTCATATTGGCTCATGTGATGCTTCACCTATTTTTAAAATTTAAATTAAAAAAATATTTCTCAAAGTTTATCTCTTTGTATACAATCTTTATATAACATGCCTAAGGCTAGGTTGAATGGACTGAAGTTGCATAAACTGAGTAAAAACAACAGGAAGCTGAAACCCAACCTCCACCTCCCCCTTCCTCTTCTTATCATTTTGGATGAAAAAAGATCTCAAATAATTATCTAAGTGATTTCCTTCTGGCCGCCATTTTCCATGGCTTGTATCTGATGAATCTATAGGTTCTTAGAACATTTTGAAAACTAAAGACAAAATTCTACTTTGTGTAATTTTTTCTTTTGGAGACATTCTGGGTTCTCACTATAGAATCACCTATGTATGTGTTAGGATAACACAAGACAACAAAACAAAGAGTATCCTGGTAAGAAAAAGAGATTGTGGGGGGTGTGTGTGTGTGTGTGTGTGTGTGTGTGTGTGTGTGTTTGTACGCACAAGGGAAGATGGCAGAGAAGGCCTNACGAATTACATCATTATTGTGTTTCAACTTTTTTGAAAAACAAGCTGTTGTCATTGCCTGTTCGTTTCCAAAATACAAGTTTAAAATTATTTCATTGTTTTTGGGGTCTGGCACAGTCCCACGCAATGCCCAGTGTCAGTTATTTGGTTACATCCGCATTCCTGCGGCTTTTCCTAAAATCTACAAAAGTATTCTATTTTAGACTCCCAAGTGTCAGAAGAGTAAGATGTTTGTGCAAGCCCTTGTTTTGTCTATGCATAGGTACATGTAAGATAAGGAAAAGCTTTTTGGTCAGAATAAATGTTCTTCCCTCAGGCAGGGCCAGCGTTCCAACTGGATGTCCACGTTCAGACCCCTGGGTCACTGGAGCCCTTCTGAAGGTGACTCTGCACGGCATTTGCCATTGTGCTTTTCGTACTCTTACTAAGGGTGGCAGATACATGTTTTTGTTGTTAGGCAAGAGATTTGAGCTATATGAATTATCTAAAATTGTGCTTCTGCAGAAAACAAGGATTTAGGAAATGTAAAGACTTAAGAGTCCCAAAGAACAGATTTAACCAAAGAACTAAAGTCAGAGAAAGTGCTTCTGGGAATCTAAATAACTGAGACATCATTTCCATTCTTTCTGATACACCATTGTTTTCTTCTATTCATGTATTGTCACCACGGGACAAACAAGGTCAGTTCCTTCCCTCTTAAACTCCCTCTCAAAAACAATGGGAAAGAAAACAAAATATGGATGTGTTTGTGTTTGCTTGTGTCAGCATAAACACTGGGAACATACATAAGAAACAAACAATATGGTTACCTTCTTGGACAGGGAAATGGAGATGGAGAGAGACTGGAATAGATAGGGATAGACTTCTCAACATTTGTACTTTTTTTTTTTTTTTTTTTTTTTTTTTTTTTTTTACTGAAGTGTAGCTGACACACAGTGCTGCATGCGTTTCAGGCATACAACATAGTGACTCCACAACTGTATGTATTATCCTATGCTCACCACGAGCATAACTACCACCTGTCCCCATACAATGCTGTAACAATACCATTGAGTGTATTCCCTCTGCAGTACCTTTCATCCTGTGACTGATTCATTCTGTAACTGGAAGCCTGTGCCTCCCTCTCCCTTTGACCCATTTTGCCCATCCCCCTACCCTCTTCAACCCAGGCAACCATCAGTTTGTTCCTGTATTTATGGGTCTGTTTCTGCTTTTGTGTGTTTGTGTGTGTGTGTGTGTGTGTGTGATTTTTTTTTAGGTTCCTCATATAACTGAAATCATATGGTATTTGTCTTTCTCTGTCTGTCTTATTTCACTTAGCATTATACGCTCTCAGTCCCGTCCATGTTGCTGCAAATTGTAAAATCTCACTCATTTTTATAGCTGTGTGATATTCCATTGTACATATATCACATCTTCTTTATCCATTCATCTATGGAAGGACACTTGGGTTACTTCCATATGTTGGCTCTTGTAAATAATGCTGTAAAAAGCATAGGGGTACATATATCTTCTTGAATTAATGGTTTCAGGGTTTTCTGGAAAATGTCCAGTAGTGGAATTTCTGGATCATGTATTTCTGTTAAAAACAATATTTCTGTTTTTAATTTTTTTTGAGGAACTTCCATTTTGTTTTTAACACTGGCTGCACCAATTTATATTCCCCTCAATAGTGCACGAGGTTTCCCTTTTCTCCACATCCTCACCAACACTTGTTATTTCTTGTCTTTTTGATTTTAGCCATTCTGAAAGGAATAAGAAGATATCTCAGCGTGGTTTTGATTTGCATTTTCCTGATGATTAGTAATGTTGAACATCTTTCATGTGTCTGTTGGCCATCTTTATCAATGTATACATTTTTATGGTGTTTTCATATTGGCTCATGTGATGCTTCACCTATTTTTAAAATTTAAATTAAAAAAATATTTCTCAAAGTTTATCTCTTTGTATACAATCTTTATATAACATGCCTAAGGCTAGGTTGAATGGACTGAAGTTGCATAAACTGAGTAAAAACAACAGGAAGCTGAAACCCAACCTCCACCTCCCCCTTCCTCTTCTTATCATTTTGGATGAAAAAAGATCTCAAATAATTATCTAAGTGATTTCCTTCTGGCCGCCATTTTCCATGGCTTGTATCTGATGAATCTATAGGTTCTTAGAACATTTTGAAAACTAAAGACAAAATTCTACTTTGTGTAATTTTTTCTTTTGGAGACATTCTGGGTTCTCACTATAGAATCACCTATGTATGTGTTAGGATAACACAAGACAACAAAAAAAAGAGTATCCTGGTAAGAAAAAGAGATTGTGGGGTGTGTGTGTGTGTGTGTGTGTGTGTGTGTGTGTGTGTGTTTGTACGCACAAGGGAAGATGGCAGAGAAGGCCTGGGGGTATTTCCCAGTGTAAACATTAGAGGTTTAATTTTTGCAAAGCAGCTTTTCTCGTGAAATATTGCTGACTGTATTTGGAAGTTGATAATATAATTCAGTTCTCCTCTGGGCATTGTGGGTATACTATGATTTTCTTGGTTGAAATGCCTCCCTCCCCACCCCAGAATAGTAGAAAGAGTGAATAATTTCATATTGGACACTTTCCCTTTTGGGGAATAATTTAAGCACTACCATATGTCTTCTTATTTTGTCCTACTGTCTCTCATGAACCGCTGGGCTTTGAAAATGCAAAAACAAAGCAAACACAAAGGAATGCACAGAGGGGTGTGTGTGTGTGTGTGTGTGTGTGTGTGTGTGTGTGTGTGTGTGTGTTTAAAAGCACTCTGTGGTGATTGCCCAATCGCTGGGCCATGGTAATTATCCAGGAAGGTGTTTGAAGATACGCTCCACTGAAGGAGAGTGATAACAACCTTCAGAAACTGTTTAATCCCCAGGAACTAAAATCGGTCTGATGGTGGACGCACAAGATGGGAAGGAATAATCACTGAAATTAGACCCAAGGAAGAAGGCATGAAGTGTACTTGCTCTCAGCCACCAGTGTCAGAATAGCTCAGGGCCAAGGAGCCTACATTTGACCTGAGACGAATTCTGCAGTGTTTTCTGTCTACACTAGCTCGCTCCGAGTTCCTCCTGGTGGGTTGGTATCTCTCCTCCACATGCTGTGTGACATTGTTGTCCCATGTTCACAGTGAGCTGTTAGACTCCCAGGAGCAGAGGCCTATTTCTCAAGCATCTAAATCAATCTAGAAATAATAGTCTGGTTATTTGATTTTTCACAGTTCTTTGCCTTTTTCCTGCACTGAGGCGTTATGTCGCTAACTTTCTTCACATCAAACAGCTAGGGAGGTTAAAGTTATCTCCAATTTGGAGCCATATAATTTACTTGAAAAGTGCACTGATTCTTTAAGTACACTCAATCCGTGAGCACTCAGCACATCAGATTATTCAGGAAGCCACTTACCTCAGAAAACTGATTAAATTAGAGAGATTATCAGGACATTTATTTCAAAGATGCTGAGAAAAATCAGAGCATTCTTGTCAGGTGCCTGGGGCACTTTTTACCCTTGACCCTAGCATGCTTTAACACCCCCTCCTCAAGATCAGTCCTGGTCCCTGCTTTTGAATCAGGATGAGCTGGTGACTGCTTTGACCAATAAAGTGTGGTAGCAGCATTGCCGTGTGAGTTCTGAGGCTAGATTAGAAAAGGCCATGCCACTTCTACTTTTTTCTCTTGTTCGGATCACTCTGCAAGAAGCTGGAGTAAGGAGTCTACCTCCCCTGAGAAAGTCCTCCTGGAAAGGGTTTCTGGTCACAGCCTTGCTGGTTTTCGACCGCCGGCCTCGCGGACAGGCCACATTAGACAGGCAGCCCAGCTGAGCCTTCAGATGGTTGCAGTCCCTGCCAATATCTGACGGCAACCTCAGGAGAAATTCCATGTGACAGAAAGGGAGTTAAGCCCTGCCTGAATTTATAACCCACAAAATCCTTTTTTTAAATAATTGTTTCTAACACATCGGTTTTGGTTTCTACCACTACGTTTTGGGGTAATCTCTTATTCAGTGCCAAGGGGAAAGAATTTTCCCTTCTCTGACACACCTTCTTATCATTCCAGATGCTTCCTTTCACTTCTGAGCATTTACACTGGGGTTGTTTTAATCCATTTCTCCTTCGGTTCATCTTTTCATACTCCACAAATATACATACACAGCCACATGTCCACAGCCACCCACCCACACACAAAATCGATCACGTGGCTCAGTTTTAGTCCCTAGTTCACTAAGTTCAAACCTCATCTTTCAGCTGATAAAACATGGGTGTGCAGGGCCCAAGTATTAGTCCAAGATCACATGGCTCAGCAGTAGCCCAGCTGGAAGTAAACCCAGGTCTTCTGACATCCAGTCCAGTCCTTTTCCTACTAATTTAATTTTCCACCGGTCTCGTAAAATAGAGTGGGTCAGACCTGTTCTAGTCCAGGGACCATAAACTCTGAAAGTCCAAACAGACTCCTGGGTGCCCCATTGGGCCTTCCAGGGGTGACCAGTAGGCACCTGGTGAGTACTGCCCACAATCTACCTCCTGGTCAGAGAAGAGGCACAGTGAGTGAGGAAAGGAAAGACAGAAGTGCCCCTGAGAGGGCCTGGCCTATGCTTGCCTTCTTCCTTCGAGGCCTACATTGTGAAGGCTTCACACTAATTATGGTCAGAGTACAGGCAGAGATTCCNTCTCAGAAACTTCTTACAAAACCAGAAGAATTTTTCAATGGTATATTGTACATCTCTGAAACAAGCTTGAAAAAGGTGAGCGATTGTGACAAAAGCCCAGGAAACTCTCTGTGAGACGGGGTCGGGGCTGGTTAGATGGGGGGAGTGTGTACCTGTGTGCTGTAGCTGCCACTGAAAGGACCAGGCAGGCTGTCAGTAACGCATTCTGTGCTGCCCACCGCCCCAGCATTGCCTCATGTTTTCTAGGCCCTACAGCACTGTCATATCATCTGTCTGGTGAGGGAATTAGCGCCAGTGAATAAGCAGGTCACCCCCCAACCCCCGCAAGGGTGTATTTCCGTTCCCTTGAGCTGTCTTGCCAACAGCCACATCTCCTTCCTCCACCCACCTCTCCACCATTCTCCTACCAAAGAGTGAAGGATGATTAAAAGTCTTCTGCATGAGGTGTGGTTTCGTTCAATATGTACTGTTGGTTCTGCAAATATGCTGGTGGGACATTGACCATGCATGTTATGTGCCATATGCCACTCTGTTGGCTGGCATGCAGAGGAAAGCCTGAAAAGCAAGGGAGGGGAACTGGATTTTTGTTGTTGTTGTTCTGCTTTTGAAGCACAGGCTTTAATAAAACACAAAACAAAAACCCAAGAGTTTTGAGAAAAAATAACACACAATTACAATTTTGTTAATCCTTCATGGATTCCTTACACTGTACACAATTTGCCTCTCAAAAAAAAGCAGCAGCAGATTCACTCGACTGCCTCAGATTCATAAAGTCACATTAAAATAAATATATCTCTCTTTCTGTGCTTGATGTTTTCTGCAAAAGTTATATGTAAAGTGAATTTTTGCAAATTTGGCCTTATTTCAAATATGGTCAAGGTGCTTTCAATTTAAACTGGTACCATTTTGTAAAGCAAATAATAATTTTGTAATGCAAATAGTCACTCCCTAACTTATTTGTTTTGTAAGTTTGGGTTATTGTGTTTACATTTTTCTCCTAGAAGCAAGATACATCTATAGATGATGACAGACAGTAAGACACTAACTTATAAATAATAAGTACAATGTAAAGGGCTTAAATATAAATGAAAATATTTTTAGTTAGAAACTTACTCTAAGAATGTAATTTTTTTTAAAACAACTTTTACCTAAAGTAAGAACTTGCACCTATCCCAAAGTAAGGCAGTCTGGCAAAATACTGATATAGCAAAATACTGAATTTATTCTATGGATATAAGAGGACAAAGTATAAAAATGGATGTAGAAAAAAAAAATGATTGTAGCATTGTTTATAATAACAAAAAGTTAAAAGAAACCCAAAATAGTGAAGTCAGTAAGAGAAGTCCTTTAAATAAAAACTTGATTTCATTTTCATGCAATGATATGTTACTCTGTCCAAAGAGTAAAAGTGAGATACCATTTTCACCTACCCTGCAGGCAACAATTTGAAAGTAACTTCCTGTCACCAAGTGTAGGGTAAGGAGGAGGTCAGAAGCGTGTGGGTAAATACATAAAATACTTCCTCACTGGGTGGTTGTCTCTGGGAGGGGCTGTAGTTTTGAGTACCATCAGGTTTGCCAGTCCACAAATATTCAGGACACTGAGACACTATAATCAATGTGACATCAACTTGAATTATTTATTTTAGAAATACTCTAAAGAAATTTTATATACTTAAGGAACTTAAAAAGAGATTTTAAAGAATTACAGTGTTTAATGAGAAAGTATTAAAGTTTAATTTTCCCAAGATGTTTTTACTAGAAACATCTCTTACTGTTCTTTAAGGGGAAAATATGTATCCAGCTCTTCCAAAACAGGTTCTAGATAAGATCATTTTGTGTCTTTGAAAGCTGGGTAGTGAATTTGCTACTTTTAGTAATACTCAGCATCACCGACTCCTTGCGTCTTCCTTTAGGGAGAGGGCCTCCTTGCTTTCTCAAGTTTACTAGATTAAAAGAAGTTAAGAATTACTTGGCAGCTCCATTTATAGAAATGGACTGTTATTTGAGATGTGATCCTAAGGATTTCCACTTGGTTACCAACTTCAGTTGTTGGTGTGTGCAGAGTACAGAAAAATAGGGATAAGGAATACTTAGCAATAATCTCACCACCTGTTTTTGTCTGTTTCCTTCCAGGAGTTTTTCTTAGCACTGTTATCACTTTAAATACAAAATGCTACAAACATACAGAAAAATACAATAAATAATAGGACTCCTGTTTGCTTCAGTATGACAAATTAGATACCCCAAACATCCCTCGTTGAAAACAACCAAAAATACTAAATAAAATATCAGAATTAAAAAATATTTTTAAATGCATTAGTGAGCTGGTAGGAGACTATGAAATATTCAGGGGCAAATAAAGTGAGAGCAGGAATCCTGGAAGGTAACTGTGCTCTAATTTAGTCTTTTCCACGGAGGCATCTGTAGAGTCCTGCTGGCATTAACCTCAGGTTTTGATGGGGGCATGGGGTAATGCAGACAGGAGACCAAGGCAAGAACCCAACCAAGGTGAAGTTTAATAGGAGACCCCCCCACACCATGTAAAGCTAGGACCCCAGTAGGCAGTGCCTTCCATATACAGGTAAACTAGATATAAACCCACCCCGCAGAGGAAAGGAACCAGGAACCTTGCTTATCTTAACCATTGTGCTGGGTAGAAGGAGGGAAAATCTCTCTTGAAAATTTATAATCAGAAGCAAACCCACACAGGGATTTGTGGATTTGTGGTCCAGAATTTACATTATCTGTGAGGACCAAACAACAAAAAAAAAAAATTCAAGATGAAAAGTTTCTTTTTAAGTGATTTCACATTTTAATTGCCTCCAGGCACATGGCAGAAATAAAAGAAATGTTCTCTGGAGGAACTCACCTTGAAATCAGGTCTCAAAAAGTTCCCTCAATTAAACATGAAAGAATCTGGCCTGAATGTCAGAACTCACAAAACACACAAGCAATCAAGACACCATGGGGAAGATCCAAGAAACAAAACAAAAGAATCAGACCCTAAATAACTTTGAATATTATAATTGTCAGTCTTACATAAAATAAGTGTATTTTTAATTGGCAAAATTAATAATAGAGGGGATGAAAATATACAAGGAAAAAAGACTAAAAGTAAAGATTTTGTAAATTTGCGGAACAAGTAAAATTTCTAAAAATAAAAAAATAATATTATCACTGAAATAAAAACTCCAAATTGGGTAAACAGAACATTGGGCACATTAAAAAAAATAAACTGGTACAGATTATCCATAAGGTAAAATAGGGAGATAACCAGATGAAAAGTATGAAAAAGAAGCCAAGAGGCTTACAGGGTGGATGAGATAGTACATGAATCTAATTGGAATTTCAGACAACAGACCTAACTTCAATAATAATCAGGGAAATGCAAAGTGAAACAACAATGAGATGCCATTTTACTTTTCTCATCCTGGTATAATTCATGACACCCACTTCTGGTGAGGATATTAGACAACCAAGAAGTATTTTACTATGTTCTAGTGGAGGTGTAAGTTGGAACAATCACTTTAAAAATTTTTTTCTTTAATGTTTATTTTGAAGAGAGAGAGACCGAGCACGAGCAGGAAAAGGGCAGAGAGAAAGAGGGGAGTCACAGAATCTGAAGCAGGTTCCAGGCTTTGAGCTGTCTGTACAGAGCCCAATGCGGGGCTTCACGAACCGCGAGATCCTGACCTGAGCTGAAGTCCGTCGCTTAAATGACTGAGCCACCCAGGTGCCCCATAGAAAAACCACTTTAGAAAGCAATTGGCAATATTTATCTTGGGGGCTTGGGGGTTTTGTTTTTTGTTTCTGCAAATTACTGCATAGTCCCATTCTGCAAGAAAGGAGCATATATGAATCTAGTCTTTACGCAGCCTGGGCACAAGTTCACTTCAGGAGGCTGCAAGGGCACCTGCAAAAAAGAGTGAAAGGTGGAACTGAGGAAGTTCTAGGGATCATCTTGGTCATTCATTCAGTCATTCATTCGACTAATAATTACTGAAGGCATTTTCTGTAGCAAGTGCTAATAGTTTAAAAGGCCTCACCGCTCCACGCTAGAGTCAGCTCTGACGTTTTATGGTGTGATGATACTCTATCTGTGCATCCTCAAATCTGCGATTTCTCCCCTGTAGATCTTTGGGCTGTTTTACTCATTTTAGACTTCCCACTGGAGAGAGTCCAGAGTACATGAAAAAGGAGCACAGTTCATTCTACTTTTGCTGGGAAGGAAAGGTGGAAACACAGTTGAAATTCTTCATTCTCCATCCTGCAAGATTCTACTCAATTCTTATCTTTGTCTGGCTATTCAGGCTATTTTCTCTTACTCAGTTCCCAGGCCTCATTTTCTCCAGCAGTCACTCGGTTACTAAAAATACACTTGCAATGGGAATACCTGGGTGGCTCAGTCGGTTGAGCATCTGACTCTTGATTTCGACTCAGGTCATTATCCCAAGGTCATAGGATCGAGTCCCCCCCCGACCCCCACCCCCATCCACACTCAGCACCGAAACTGCTTTCAATTCTCTCTCTTTCTCCTTCTGTCCCTCTCCCCCACTCATGTGCATGCTCTCTCTCTAAAGTAAAATTTAGAAGTTTAGGAGTGCCTGGGTGGCTCAGTTGGTTAAGCATCTGACTTCGGCTTAGGTCATGATCTTGCAGTTTGTTAGTTTGAGCCCCATGTTGGGCTCTGTGCTGACACCTCAGAGCCTGAAGCCTGCTTCAGATTCTGTGTCTCCCTATCTCTCTGTCCCTTCTCCACTTGCACTCTGTCTCTCTCCCTCAAAAATAAACATTAAAAAGATAATAATATTAAATAACATTTAAAAGTTAAAAAAAATACATTTGCATCCAAAATTCCTTGCAATGGTATTTAAATCCAGAGGGAAATTTCTCACTGCCTGATCATGACTTTTAGTTGTCTGATGACCCGAATGACTTTTTACATCTCATTGTATATAGGACATATACAATGTACCATACAAAAAGTTAATTATTAGTAAAGATTTCTTGAAAAAAAATGAATAAAAATATGTGAATGTATGACTTGACCAAAATTGGGGAATTACTTTTAAATTTTATTTACCAGTGTAGTAGCCTCTCCTGGTGTTACAGATACCATTAACTGGAAATCCAGAGAGGGACTGGCATAGGTATATGAAAATATATCATGCTACATATAGTCGAAGCCTAGGTGGAGGTATTGGGAAGCGCTTTGTCCTATAGCTATAAATTTGGTATTTTATGATTTTATAAAATGAGCTGCATGTAGCAAAAAAAACCACTGTCTCCTGAATTGATGTATCCATACACTTGGATGTACTCTCAAATAGGCCTATTCAAAGCATTTTTAAACCTTAATTTTCCAATATCAGATCTCATTTCTAATTAAGGCTTAACTTCCACTCTCCCCTGCATCTCCATAGAAGGATTAGGCCAGGCCACATCACATCTGGCTGGGTCTGTGATGTCTCGGGGATTTATGAATGACAAGCGATATTAAAACTGAGGTCGTGTGCAGTCATCCTGAAATCAGAAGCTGACTGCTCCCTCCCCAGCCACGTGGGGTTGGGGTAAACAGGTCATCAAAGGCAGCAGCATCTCTGCGCTCTCCTTCTGTATTCAGAATCTTCCTTCACAAAAAATTCAGCATGAGAATCTTCTGGCATTCTCTAATGAGTAACCTGTAATCAAAGCAAAGCTCTTTCTTTCTTAACGTTGGTTATGAAAAGAGGCTGAAAGGGGTGGGAGGGAGAAACGGAAGGAGACGGGGGTGGGGGGACACGTTGGGAGTTCGCCAGCGAGAGAGACCTGCCTTTGCACCCACTAGGGAGACTCATGGGCCCTGTCTATCGGAATTCCCACTAATAAGATGAAAAACATGCAAACTAGTGAGTTCACACAGAAGTTCAGACATTCTTGGGGCATTACGGAGAATTATTTTGAAAACATACAATAAGATTATTGAGGGGCTGGTTTGTCAGTAAGTAGCAGCCGAGGCTCTGGGAATGTGGGAGCCTTTCCTGAAACCGCAGTGATGACTCCGGGTCATGGAGGGACACTCATCTCCCTGTGAACAGGGCTGCCTGTGCCCGGCCCATGTATATGGTCCATGACACCGGCTGGGCAGCTCGAGCTGTCTTCATTTCCTCAGTGACTGCTGCCACCAAGTCATGTTCAGTGAGACTCCAGGGGTAACCCCCTGGATCCCTAAAGCCCCCAGCTTCTGCCTCTTCCAAGGGTAACGTGCTGAAAAACAGGAAGGAGAAAGGCAAATATCCCAAATGATTTAGCTGGAAGAGACAGAGACCTACACATAGATAATATATGTGAAAGTATTTTGAAAAATTCTATGTGCTACATAAATAAAAGTTAATACTATTTCTATATAATAGCTTGGCTTAGCGGATCCACATGTAAGCACTGATCCGTGGATAAGCTGGTGCTTCAAAACAGAACCAATAGTACCATTTTACTAATCCATAATCCAACCTTGTGGAAATTCAACTAGAGTTTGTGATGCATGATGGTTGGTCACTTGCAAGTAGAGTCAGAAACCTTTATTTCTTAACACTGGTTATGGTCAGATAAGCAACAAGAGAATAGGCACCGGCATCTAAGAATTCATGTTAATATCCATCACTTTCTAATTTTCAAAGCACTCATACTTTGCAGCTTCAAAACTGCATGACTTAGGTAGGGATTATTGCCTCCATTTCCCTGGCAAGGACACTGAGGCCTAGAGAGGATGCATGGCTCGTCCCCAGATCACAGGGCTGATGAGTGGGTGCACCATGACTATATAGTCAGTGGCCTCGAGGAAGCAATGCAGAAACGTGACAGGATAGAATTCTAAACACAGAAAGTTAAACAGTTGAACTGTAGCACCATAGAGGCCAAAGTCCCTTCCCTATTTGCACCTCCCAGTGTTGCTGAAGAGTGTGCCTAGGGATAGGGTGTGTTTGACTCGCGGACTTTTATGTCTCATCTGTTGTACCTTCTCTTTCAGAGCCGCATGCTCTCGAATGATCTGGACAAAGGAGAGTTTGCTCTGGTATTAGGGTAATTGCAATGTGGTAATACTTAGCACACTCAGCACTTTCCACCTAGATGCTATCTCATTAACCTTCCCGTGTCCCAGTGAGCCATGTGCTGTAGCCTCCGTTGCTCTAGGAAAAGAGTCAGTCCTCCTCTGAGCCCCAAGATGAAGTCCTTCAGCTCCACAGCTATTTTGCTAGGTTACCGTGGGCCGGAGACTGAGGTATCCTTTTAAATAAAAGGAATGACTGGGGTCCAAGTGGCAAATATCATCTACTGCTGTATTCTGAATGTAGGTATTTAGAAGTCTCATTGCTATAAAAACGGGTATTTGCCTCTCTGGAACAACACTGAGTAACACATAGATGCTTTTTAAATGTCTGTTACCTAACCCTCACAACGATGTAGGAAACATGTGTCATGATCTTCCTTATAGGAACCTTTTTATAGGAGATTCGGAGATTAAATACCTTGTGCAAAGACACACTGGTGTAAGATGGCAGATTAAGGTTTGCTACCAGCTCTGGGTTTTTTCAGAGCCTCCATGTAAGGTGCCAGGATCCTGTGTGAGGGCGGGTCCCTCTCTCGGCCTCAAGAGCTGAAGGCAAAGAGCAAGCACCCAAACAAAGCATCTACTTGGCACTAGCTACATGAGCAGCCTCCCCTCCACCCACGTCAGGCACCAGGCATCCCAGAGAGGGAGGCGGAAAAGGAGGGGACAGGACAGTGGGAGCCCTCGAAGAGCGTCTCGCAGCTCCTGGGCATCTCGTCTGAAGTCAGAAAGATTTCAAAACCCAGACACTATTTCCAGGGCTGCCGAGAGCAGTGGAGAAGTACGCAGGGGTGTGGAGGGCTTTTCAAAAGCAGGATGAAAGGGGAAGGGACAGAAGTGGGAGAGCCCGTTTTGAGGGAGGGGACAGGGTCCTGCTGGGTCAGTGTCAACGCCTGCTGTTCAAGTAAAAGCCTCGGTGAAAACACGCCTGATGTGAGTGCTTGTTGATTTGTGAAAAAATGGCTTTCAATACGCAGAATCTACATTTTAAGATTTGTCCTACCAAACTCATAAGGAACAGAAATGCTCCAGCCCACAATGTCAGTAAAATGAAGTGGTGATGTACATGTAATCAAATCAACAAGAACGCACATTTTGAAACCAATTTTGATATGCCTTTATTGTATTTACATTAACTGCTGGGGTTCATGTGAGAGACTTGCTAATAATAGGATTTATATAAAATTGGCTGTAAGGGGCGAGGTAGTTATTGCCTCCAGTTATTTATGATCCATGCCATAATTTCGCAGCTAGCAGCTCACCTTGCTTTATCATTTATTTGAGTAGATCCTTGAACCCAGGCCTCGACCTCGGGAATGGGTGGTCCTGAGCAGTACAGCCCCACACCCACTGCCAGGTGATTTGCATGCTGTGTGCCCTTAAGAGTGTTGACATGGTTTTGGTCAGAGGCACTGACCAAATCCAATACTCATTTTTACATTCTTCCGTGGAAAAGTGAATTCAGATTAGGATCAGCTTTCCTAATAAACACTCTGGAAATAATCAGCCACCTTCCCCGAGGCTACATTTCTCATGCAATGCCCTCGTTCTGGGTACATGAGTAATAACAAAGCTCTGATAAGTAGTGTGTGTCCAACATAAATTATAAACTGGATGTCAGGCTGACATTTTGGGCTTATATTGATGAAACAGGTATTTCCAGCTCTGTCAGATCAAACTTAGAGCCTAATGAATATTTTGGAGGTCTAGAGCTGATTCCTCACCTACTTAAATTTCAGTAATTTATCTTCTCTAAATTAGCACAAAATGACAGACTTCAAGTAGTCATTTGGTTATTCCCATTGCCTTAAGTAGCTGAGTAATAAACTTTTCAAAGACTCATATGTGGGGCACCTGGGCGGGTCATTTGGTTAAGCATCTGACTTTGGCTCAAGTCATGATCTCACAGTTGGTGAGTTTGAGCCCCAACTCTCAAACTCTCACTGCACTGACAGTGCCGAGCTTTCTTGGGACTCTCTCTCTGCCTTTCTCTCTGCCCCTCCCCACTCGTGTGCACACGCGCTCTCTCACTCTCTCAAAGTAAATAAACAAAAAACCCACAAAGACTCATATTTTTCACTCTTGTCTATTTTCAAAAGGACTGACTCTCATCATCAGGGGCCCATGTCAGGGTTTTATCATTCCTACAGGCAGATTTCTCTCTTAAATCCATGCAGTCTCTCCTGCTTTAATTCAATTGGTTCCTGTTCCCATTAGGTCTTCTGAAGTCATGGGGTATAACTGTTTGAGGTCTGATCCTTGAAACCTTCCATGAACTTGAAAACAGCAACCAGGTTTATCCAGAGGCTTCTCTACATTGAGATAAGCCTGATTCCTTTTAACTTTCCATTTTGACTCTGTTTCTCCCAATAGAGGCTCCTAAATCCCCTCTGGTGTCTTCCCGTTTTTATTGTGTGGTGATGCGCTGTTGGGATGCATTCAGGGGTTCATTTTCTTTCAGTGAAAGTGGGCAGGCAAAAATCTAATAGCTCACCTAAAGGAACTAGAGGCAGAGCAACAAGAACGCCCTAAACCCAGTAGAAGAAGAGAAATAGTAAAAATTAGAGCAGAAATAAACAACATAGAGACCAAAGAAACAATTGAACAGATCAATGAAACCAAGAGTTGGTTTTTTGAAAAAGTAAACAAAATTGACAAACCTCTAGCCAGACTAATCAAAAAGAAAAGAGAGAGCACCCAAATAGACAAAATTATGAATGAAAATGGACTTATTACAACCAACTCCTCAGAAATACAAGCAATTATCAGGGAATACTATGAAAAATTATATGCCAACAAATTGGACAACTTAGAAGAAATGGACAAATTCCTAAACACACACTCACTACCAAAATTCACACGGGAAGAAATAGAAAACCTGAACAGACCCATAACGAGTGAAGAAATCGAATCAGTAATCAAAAATCTCCCAACAAATAAGAGCCCTGGACCTGATGGTTTCCCTGGGGAATTCTACCAGACATTTAAAACAGAATTAATCCCAATTCTTCTCAAGCTATTCCAAAAAATAGAAATCGAAGGAAAACTCCCGGACTCATTTTATGAAGCCAGCATCACTCTGATTCCCAAGCCAGACAGAGATCCAGCAAAAAAA
>NW_027551575.1:790613-862552 GCF_008692635.1 Crocuta crocuta | reverse complement strand
GGAAATGGTGGGGGAAAGGGAGAGAGGCAAACCATGAGAGACTCTTGAATGCTGACAAAAACTGAGGACTGATGGTTGTGGGGGGAGGGGGGGATGGGCATGGAGGAGGACACTTGTGGGGATGAGCATTGAGTGTTATGTGGAAACTAATTTGACAATAAACTATTAAAAAAAAAAAAAAGAAAGTGGGAAGGCAGGTGACTCCAGCTCTGACACAGCATGGAGGATATCTCTGTGGTCCCATGTCTGCCTTCATATTACAAGATGTCTGCCACAGTTCCAGATAATCCATGCAATCCCAGGGGAAAGAGGATGTTTCCTCCTGTGAGTTTCTCTATACTATAAGAAAAGCCTTTTTCCAAAACTCCCCAGGCTTCCTCTCAGACCTCATTGGCTAGAATTGGGCCACAGGCCAGGGGAAGGGGACGGCCAGGATTGCGCAGACCAGTCACCATTCACACTCCCCACTTCTGCTCTGGCAAGAGGAGTCATTTCCTGAGCACACGACTTTGTAGAGAGTGGAGCGTCAAACAAAATCAAGGCTCTACCAGCAAGGATAAAGGGGAAAGGGGCAGTGGCAGCTGTTAGGTAGGCAGTCAGCTGTGTTTGCCACAGGTGAGCAAAAAAATGGGGAGCAAAACTGTACTCCACATAGTTTAAAATACTAACAACAACACAGCAAAACAAGTAATACCTGAAAACCCTTTATGGGCCAGGTGTTGTGAGAGCTAGCAGGCACACAAAGATGAACACCACGTGGTCCTTGACCAGGAGAGCTAGCAAGCAAACCAGGCATCCCATGTCATTTCAAAATTGTATAGTAAGTGAGAAGAGAGAGGCATCCAGTGTTCCAGAAGCACAGAGAAGGATCCCTTAGCTCACCGAGGGGTGTATCTTGGGGAGAGACCAAGTGGACTGGCTGTGGATGCTGAGAATGAGTTAGGCTATGCTGGGAGTAACTGTGAGGTATGTGACTCTTGATTTTCTAATCTTTGTGTAATATTTTATGTTTTATTATTATGGTTCATCTACAGCTGATGAAATAGAAAATCCCTTCAAGCCTGAGGGTGGTGTGGTGTGCCTTGCAAAGGTCATTTCCCATGAGTTCAGTTTTTCATATTTTGTATCTGGATGGAATCCATTTCATGATCACAGAATTCCATGTTTAAACAAGGAAGCCACTCATCCAGTAGGAAAATGAGTGCGGGAGTGAAAATGAATGCAATCCTAATCGTTCTGATGTCACTGGCTCTGTAATTGGGTTTGTTTTTTAAGTATTATAAGGCAACTTCAGTAATCTGAACTCAGGGGGAATCAGTCAGAATGAGTAGAAGTCTATCACATAGAATTGTTTTACTACTTTTGCTTATGTGTATGTTAAGATAAGATAGTAAAAGAGCACCTGTATGGCTCAGTCAGTTAAGCGTCCGACTTCGGCTCAGGTCATGATCTCGCAGTTCATGGGTTCGAGTCCCGCGTCGGGCTCTGTGCCAACAGCTAGCTCAGAGCCTGGAGCCTGTTTCAGATTCTGTATCTCCTTCTCTCTCTGACCCTCCCCTGTTCATGCTCGCTCGCTCTCTCTCTCTCTCTCTCTCTCAGAAATAAATGAAACATTTAAAAATTTCTTTAAAAAGATAAGATAGTATAGACTTGCTTGTGAGGAATGTGTGTTAAATTGATAAGAATGATTTCCTTAGCATATTCACTACCTTCTTAAAAATGATCTTCAGGGGCACCTGGATGGCTTAGGTCACAATCTCATAGTTCCTGAGTTCAAGCCCCATGTCAGGCTCTGCCTTAATAATCAAAGAAATGAAAACTAAACCAAGATATCACTGGTCAAATCAGCAAAAGATTTTGTGAAAGTATAAATCAATAAATAAAGTGCTTATGTCCTGGGCTGGTGAGAGGGTAGAGAAATGAGCACTAATGTTTTATTCTATATACAGAGATGAATATATAAAGATGTTTATTCTAGAACCATTTGTTTTAGTACAAATGTCTATTAATAGAGAACTATTTAAATAATGGTATGTTTGAGCCTCCTGGGTGGCTCAGTCTGTTAAGTGTCCGACTCTTGATCTCAGTTCAGGTATTGATCTCAGGGTGGTGAGTTCAAGCCCTGTATTGGGCTCCACACTGGGTGTGAAGCCTACTTAAAAGTAAGTAAGTAAATAAATAAATAAATGTGTATTCATGCAGTGGAATATTACACATCTATCAGAAAAGTGAAGTATCTCTGCATATACTGATTGTTTAAAATCTCTAAACATTAAAAAAAAATTTTAAAAAGGGGCACCTGAGTGGCTCAGTCAGTTAAGCATCCAACTTTGTAAGTTGATCTTATGGTTCGTGGGTTTGAGTCCCACGCCCGATTCTGTGCTGACAGCTCAGAGTCTGGAGCCTGCTTCTGATTCTGTGTTTCCCTCTCTAAATGCCCTTCCCCCATTTATGCTCTGTCTGGATGTATTGCATACATAAAGCAAGTTACAGAACAGAGTAATGTTACCTACATGTACCTGTATGGAGACATTACTAATTATACTTCCAGAAGGATATGGAGGAAACTGTTACAGCAGTTACAGTGGTTACCTTCAGGGAAAAGGACTAGAGGTAAAGCATGGAAGACTTTTACTTTTCACTTTGTACTTCCCTATATGGTTTGAATCTGTTCAGGAATTGCTTTATTCTAAAATATTAGAGGTAGTTGTTGTTTTTTTTTTTTTTTTAATTTAAAGAATAGGTTACATTCTTCTGGTTTGACACGGGAAAATACCTGCACTATACGAGGAGAAAGTGTAGAAAAATCACAATGCTATGACTCTGTTAATAGTGCTGTTCTATTTAGATAAAGATATAGAGCTACATAGTGTTTGTATGAAGAAGTCTGGTTGAAAATAACTCGCACTATCATCCATGCGGCTGCCCCAGAACCAGCGTGGAGAAATACTGACATTGTAGAAAGCTTCACTTTCTCTGTACTATTTACTTTTGTACAGTGCTAGTGAATTATCAGAAAGAAAAACATAAATTTTTCCAAGTGAGGGGAAAAAGTAAAAAAAAAAAAAAAAGAGAGAGAGAGAGAAAGAAAGGAAATCCAGTTCTCCCGAAGTCCTTTTGCATGCAGTGCTCCCGGCTACTCTATGCAAAAGCAAGGGTTTGGCTTCGCCTCTCATCTGGCTCCTCCAAGCTTATTCTCACCACCTTGTCTTTTAAATCCCACCTGCCAGGGAAGCCTTTGTAGTCCGAGTGGGATCTCTCCTCTGATCCAACTTATCTACCCCAGGCTTACCCAACTAGAAAAACTGGAAAATAAAAATCAAAAACAGAATGTTCAAACAAGACGCTGAAAACTGGCCCAACCTATACATGAAATCAACATGTCTCATTCGGGTACCACGGATTTGTGCAAGGCGCTAGCAGCCCGCTGGGAGGAAAGGAGACACAGGCTGGAGACCCAGGCCCCAGTGCACCATGGTCATTTTTTAATTCTGCCATTTTTCTCACCTACTCATCCTATCTGCTACCCTAACTTAGGAGGTTACCTATCTGCTACCCTAATTTAGGAGGCTAATAAGAGAATCTGGGGAGGCAGGAGCAGTGCTATGGAAATAAAAGCTGATTAATCACGTCATTGTGTGAGCCCCAGAGGACAAGATTTGTATTGTGGGTTTGGTATAAATATTGCCTAGAAAATGAGGGGAACCCAAGATGTTAACACAAATGTGCTTAGATTTTATGAAGAAAATGCTGTGACAATCTAATCCCAATGATTTCTCTTTTCAATTACTTTTCACCTCAGGATCTCAAAATGCTCCTTTCAGTCTTCCATCACAACTGTCCTATACTGAGTGTGGACGGCTACTAGGCCACCAATAGTAGTGTTGACACATTTTTCAGCACTTTCTCTTCCCTCCCCCACCATTGATAATAAGTTTCTTGTTACTGGTGAGAGCCATTGTAACAGGAAGGCAGAGTAGCTCAGATGGGTCCAAGCGCTGGCAGTTTAGAAAAGAAAGCTGGGGTGAAACTGGAAGAGGAGATTGAGCAGTCCCACACAAGAGGAAGTGGGCAAGCAGAGGTTTCTAACGCCAAAGCAACAACTTAACCCTACCTACTGTGCCAGCCTTCTTTACTATTTGAATCTTGTTATTACTCTAGTTACAGAGCATTCCACATGCTGGCGCACAAAGTAAGAGAGAGCAGTGTTTCTTGTAAGCTGAGAAAATATTTAGACAACAAGGTCGACCACTGGTAGTGGCTACATTGTGCCCCCCAAATAAATATGCTGTAGCACCAGCCCCCAAACCTCAGAATGTGACCTTTTTTAGAAAGAGGTCTTTACAGATTTAATCAAGTTAAAATCCGGCCATTAGGGTAGGTGCTAATCCAGTATAACTCATGTCCTTCTAAAAAGGGGAAATTTGAATACAGAGACAGACACACAGACATACAGAGGGAAGAAGATGTGAAGATACAGGAAGAGCACAGAGGAGGAGCAGAGGTTTGGAGCGATGATGCATCTGTAAGACAAGGAATGTCTGAGTCTACCAGAAGCTAGGAGAGAGGCCTGGAACAGATCCTTCCCCAGAGCCTTCTGAGGGAGCATGTCCCTGCCCACACCTTGGTTTTGGACTTCTGGCCTCCAGGGCTGTGAGACAGTAAGTTTCTATTTATTAAGTAGATAACCACTCGGTTGCTGTTACTTTCTGACGGCAGCCCTAGGAAACTACTACGTGACTCCAGTCACGTGTCCTTCCAGCAATGAGTATTTGTGGGACAAGATAAGTTACCAGAGTGGCTTCTCCACCGTGGTGGTAGACTTTTCTGAGAACACTCAGCCTGGAGATAGTTCTCTTTCCGTAGAATGCAGAAAGCCAGGCTGGCAGAGAGGAGAGGTGCAGAGCCCAGGGTAGGCTGGTAGGGAGCACACTTTGGACCATTGCTTGCCTCTGTGTAGGAGCCGACACTGTGCACACCGCTGCTTCAAGCCGAACATTTTACCAAATGGAGACAAAGACAGCAATGGGGCTCCGCAAAGGGAACGAAAGTCCTGAGACCAGGCAGTTACCCTTCTAATGCCAACCATGGAGACAGGAATCAGGGGCAAGGGGGCTCACAAGCAAAAGAGAACCTGAAAATCTCAAGAATACCCAGAACTGGACCCTATCAGCGAAGGACTTTTTCTTGCTTTGTTTGTTTTTATTTTATTTTAAAACTTACTTGGGAAAAATTATCATTCAATTGGAACCCCAGAGCTTAATCTTTGTATGTATATTTGTGAGAGTATAACTTACTCCCGCATATGTGTGTCATTCTGTTCCATGGATTCAGTGTCAGCTCATCCTTTTGTTGTCTTTTTGAAGCCAGGAAACAAAAATTCTCAGATGTTACTAAGGAGAAGCCCCTGGACCAAAGGGTCCCCACATGAGGGCAGCCCTGAGTGGGCAGACCCCAGGCTTGAAGCTGTCTTGCCAGAAGGGACTCCTGGCTGCCCGGGGACACGTTCTCCTCAGACATAACCTCAATCTGTGCAAGGTCAGACAAAGGCCTCAGCACTGAGCCATTGTTTTCATTGTCCTAAGACCCAGCTCTTCTCTCTTTTGTCTTAAGAGCAGGCCAGGGTGAGGGGAGCGGAAGAACTGACATCAGAGAGGATTCTAGCAAACAATGTTACAAGCTTAGGGTAATTTCCCCTATTTACCTCACTCAAAAAAAAAAAAAAAAAAAGACTTCTTTTGTCAAAATAAAAAAACATGTGAAAAGTGCAGGTTTGTTGTTGTTTTGAAGAATTTGAACAGCCGAGGTGTTTTCCCTGGTACTCAGTTTCAAAATCAACAAACTGACAGCTGCCTGAAAAAGGAAAAATGGAGTCAGCTCTGTCCTCATCCTTCCTCAGCAGCGCTCCCAAGTGAAATGAAAAGCGGCTCCGTGGCCCCTGCTGCCCCCAGACTAATGAGGGCACAGTGCTTCACGACCAGCCCTGGGCTGCCCTGGCCACGGTGTCCTCACGCCAGGTGTCGGGAGGGGAAGGAAGAAAGATCGCCTTGTTTGTACGTTTGGTTGTCTCACTACTACTAGGCTGGTAAAATTGTTTTTTCTGAGAGCTTCTTGTTCGTCTGGCTTTTAAAAACTTCTTATGCTTCCTTTTTCTTCTTCTTCTTCTTTCTTTTTTTCTTCCTGAAGGACAAGAGAGATGCAAACTTTCCACAGTGTTAACTGTCCCGGATTTTCCCCCCGCTGTACAATTGAGTGGCAGCAAGGCGGTTCTAAGAGGCGTGATTTGTTTATAAACATATCTGGAAATATTTTAAACATAAAAACTGCCAAGGGTAGCGCTGGGTCATAGCCAAGTCATGAGAAGCAAGATGTGTGTTCTGGAGGTGGGCGTTAGCGCCCTGCCAGACGTAGTTTTGAAGTAATTTAGGGTCAAGTGGAAACACTGGTGGTACTTACCTACGGTATCTGATTATTCTTACCGTCGGTTTTAGGTTCTAGAGAGAATGGCTTCTAGCCTGCTGGGAAGCTGATCTGAGTGGCTCTATACTTTAAACACAATCCTGTTTTGTAGAGTTTCTTAGATGAATGCTGACAGGGCGGTATTTAAGGAACAGCTTCGTGTTTGTGTCTGCCCCAGCACTCACCTTTATTTCCTCTTGCTTCCTTCCCTTTGTGCTGCCTCGGTCCCTGGCTGTGACACAGACAGTGGAGGAGACTGCCTGGGGACCAACAGAGGATGGGGAAGTCGTTAGCATGACTAAACTTGCCCTTCCCAGGTTCAGTCCACCACCTTTCTATTCTGTTCTTTCTCTTCTAGTCTAGTGGGAGCGCCTCTTCAATGGCTTTAAGTAGGGGGTAGGGAGGGGATGTTTGGTCAAAGGGCGTTGAGATGGGAACAGGAGAATCAAGGAGAGGAAACAGGGGGCCAGAGATAAAGAAATCAGGGCTAGAAGAAGAGAAATAAATAGAAACAAAGACGATGAATAATCCCAGATACAAAAGAGGGAGCAAGACGAGAGGACAGTGGGACACGGAGATGGTCCTGCAGAAAGAAACAATTCAAAAATAGAAAAATGGGAGAAGCCCTGAAAACAAACAAACTGAGAAGCCCATGCAGGAAAGGAAAGAACCAAATGCAAGTAAGAAATGGAACCCCAAACAGAAAGGACGTCTGAATGAGAAATGTGACTGAGGGAAGCAACAGAGAAGCCTTTGTGGTGTTCTTGTAGACCAGAGGGAGAACAACAGAACAGAGGGAATCCAGGAGTGTTTATTCCTTGCACCCAGCAAACAAAAAATTCATTATTTTTTAATCATGGAAGGTACAGCTCTAAGAGAGAGCACCAGGCCTTTCATGCTATCAGTCTGGCCCTCACTCATCTTAATCCCTTAGGACTCCTTTAGAAGTGTAAGGAGACCCAACATGAGGAAAACCACATTTCTACCCAGATGACTATTATATAAAGTTGATTTTAGAGAGATACGTTCTCCCAGGCCCTAAAGCTGGGGCCCCTGTCCCGGGTGGTAAATGATCTCGAGCTTTTTGGTCTCTATAAATCCCGGGGTAAGTGACAAAAATATCTTGGTTCCCAAAAATCTGGATAAAAAAATGAAATAATTATTTGCATGACTCCCATTTCAGAAATTGCCTTACTATTAATAACTTAGAAGTTGCCTTCTAAGTTTAAATAATTTAACAAGTGGAGTAATAAAAAAATGTAAGTAAAGCATAAACTGATAAATGCAACACATACCCAGGAGAAGTAAAGATCAGTTATTTCATTACTGCAAATTGCTGTTACTAAACATTATGATAAATTATCAGAAAGATGCCTTTCCACCCCTTCTATAATTTCAGGTTATTAATTTTATTCATATACAAGTAATTCTTTCCTCCTGTGCCTCTCTTGCCTTCTTCCTCTAATGAGGAAACAGAAAAAAATATGCAGTAGATGAAATACTCAAATTGGAGTCGAAGCAAATGAAAAAAAAAGATATCAGAAACAAATAGCATTATCAGCTTTTAGCCCCGTAAAAAGCTCTTATTTATTTAGACCCTATTAATTTGGAATTTATAATAAGTTGATTGGGATCTGGGCAGAAATTTTCCTTCATTTAGCAAACTCTGTCTTGCTAAGTAGTACAAAAGAGTGATATAAATGAGATTACAAAGGGAATGTTTGAAATACATCCTTGAGCACTTAAGGCAATCTCTTATATATGAATAATTAATACATGAATACATATCATCCTTATCCAATAATTATCTGGTAATTCAGGAGGAATTTGTTAGGTCACTCTGCAGAGTAGGGAGCTGTGGGTTTATCACTAAACAGCTCTCTGACCATAGGCAAGGCCCTTAACTTCATCACCCCTTGTTTTTCTTACCTGCAACATTAGTCTGATAACACCAAATTGTCCCAGTTCAAGGGATTTTCATGCACACAAAAGAAGAGAATGTGTGGGAATCCATTTTGAAATCTCTATTAGGAAAATCTATTTTATTTAAAATGAATTTGCGATTCACACTTGTCACTAATTCAATCTGACCTTCTGCCCAATTGTCTATAGTAGTGAGGTCTTAATGCTTTATAAAGCTTCAGTGAAAGGAAATTCCCTGACCAAATACGTGGACATAAACACACACATACAGATATAAACATTTATCCTCTTTCTCCTCCTTCAACCCTCAAGAGATATTTGGGGTCATTTTTGCTGTTCTGAGTACACTAAATAAACTTCACAGGCTACAGTTGAAGAAAGTTGTGTATACTGGAAAGAGTCTCAGTGTTGAAGTCTGACAGGCTTGAGTTCAAATTCAAGATCTTCCAAACAGATGAGTTAGCCTAAAGAATGACCTCCTCCAGCCCCAGTTTCTTTGTTTATAAATAATAATACCAACTGTATAGAAGGTGCCTGAGTGACTCAGTTTGGGTGGTTAAACGTCTGACTCTTGATCTCGGCTCAGGTTGTAATTCCACAGTTTGTGAGTTTGAGCCCCACTTTGGGCGCTGTGCTGACAGCGCAGAGCCTGCTTGGGATTCTCTCTCTTTCTCTCTCTCTGCCCCTCCCCTGCCTGTGCACACGTATGTACTCTCTCTCTCTTTCTCTCAAAGTAAATAAATGAACTTTAAAAAAAAGACTAGAGGTGGGGCGCCTGGGTGGCTTAGTCGGTTAAGCGTCCTACTTTCGCTTAGGTCATGATCTCGCGGTTTGTGGGTTCGAGCCCTGCGTTGGGCTTTGTGCTGACTGCCAGCTCAGAGCCTGGAGCCTATTTCAGAGTCTGTATCTCCCTCTCTCTCTGACCCTCCCCTGCTCACGCTGTCTCTCTCTCTCTCTCTCTCCTAGAAATAAATAAAAATATTAAAAAAAAAAAGACTAGAGGAGATAATGTACATAGCATAGTGCTTAGCACAGAGTGGGCACTCCAAAGAGGCGATGATTATTAATATGAAAGATAAGTTGCCATGGAGTGCTATTTGCATTGGAGAAAATACTCAAGACTCATCACTTTGAATCTCCTGCTCCTAGTACAACTTAGCTCCCAAAATGTGAAGCCAAGTGGAGTCATAATTACAGTGTCCTGTACAGACTTTTTTTTTTTTTAACACATAGACAAACTGTATTGCTTTTGGTGAAAGGTAAATTGCAAAGTATCAAAATAATGTTTCCTCAGTTTTAAGACACTCACTTTCTCACATTTGAACATTTTAGAAATCAGAACAAACTTTAGAATATTTGTCAAGATAAACATGTCAACTGCTAGGTATAGGAGTTGCTAAGAGGAATTGTCATTTGCTTGTGATGAGTGAATTCAGCCAAATCTTTCAAAATAAAGAATTTTCAAAGCCAGGAAGTATTGGTGTTTATGCTTCACTCAGTTGCAAAACATCTGTCTGTCAAGCTTTTCAAGAGAAGCTGTTGAACTTCCTGCAAGAAGTAATCAATTAAAAAGAACTTAAGATTCAAAATCAGGTGCTACAGAGGTCAAACTCACAGGCACTTTTATGAATGTGTCACCTCTGCTTGCCAACTGCCAGTGCTCTAGTGAATCCACAGAATCTGTAGAATATAAGTGAGGATGGTGGGTAATTAATAATATGAATAAAATGTATGCTGTTTGTTGGTAAAAAAAGAAAAAAAAGAATTGCATATATTCAGTGTTATATTTCTGGTTTTCTTTCTGAATAAAACTGTCATTTTAATTAGATAAAGTAATCTTTCTTCTGATTGATGGAATCAACAGAGAAAGCTTCTAGCTTTTAAAGACATGGGTTAATATATAATTAAATTCATACTTGAGATGTCTGCACTTTACTGTATGTGTGTTATACTTCAATACAACATTTAAAAATTAGAAATAGATGTTCCTGTGTGTTTAGCTTGAATAACTGCAGATTTATCAAAGTATATAAACAGTTACAGCTTTTGAACTAGTAAGTATAATGTTTTTCTAAGTTTATTTATTTATTTATTTTTAGAAATCTTTACACCTGACATGGGGCTCAAATTCATGACCTGAGATCAAGAGTCACATGCTCTTCTGACTGAGCCAGCCAGCCACCCCTGAACTAGTGAGTATAATTAATCATTTATGGAACTTACCTTTTGGGCTAAATCCTAAGCACTTTATGCATGTTAAAATTGATTAAGAATTTACTCTGTGCCAGATACTTACTTGGAAGAGGTCTACCAACATTTCATTTCATCTTTAAAAGACCTTATGAGGTGGGTATTATTATCCTTACGAAGAAGGAAATGTTTCTATAAGGCACATATAAGTTAGATACTTATACGAGGTCATAAAGCTGGAAAATGGTCCAGGAAAAATGAGAATCTGGGCAGTGTGATTCCAAAGTCTTGCATTATGTACTTTTTCACAGTCCCCCTCAACAATCTACACAATAGGTTCTATTGTTCTTACTTCACAGATGAGCACTCTAAAACTCAGAGAGGTTAAATACTTTGACCTTGTAACTGAGAAAGCCAGGATTCATACCTCGTCCTGTCTCCAAAGACACCTTTGGTCCTCTATCATAGACAATGTGATCCCTTTCTTGAGGACATGTTCTTCAGACATAGCTTTCTTTAAAAAAAACTTAATGTTTATTTATTCTGAGAGAATGAGAGACAGAGAGCGAACAGGGGAGAGGCAGAGACAGAGGGAGGCACAGAATCCGAAACAGGCTCCAGGCTCTAAGCGGTCAGCACAGAGCCTGATGGGGGACTCAAACCCACAAACCGTGAGATCATGACCTGAGCCGAAGTCTGACACTAACCGACTGAGCACCCGGGTGACCCAGACATAGCTTTCTTTTACATCACATCACAGTATACTCTAGGAATGAGGATGGGGTGGGGAAAGAAGGGGAGGAAAGAAAACCAAAGGAATAGCTCTTAGAACTTCAAGGGAGTTGCCCTGGAGTTGCATATATTGTAATTTTCCTCTTGAAATGACCTTCTTTGGGTGCAGTTGCCATTAAATTTAGTTCACATCCATTTGGATATTATGCCGTGAAGTTTTCTAACTTAGCAACATCCCCTTCCTAGTTTGTCCCTATACACCTAGCCCCCTTAAGAGAAAAAACAAAACAGAACTTTACAAACTGTATTCCTCAAACTTAGAAACCTCACACGGACAGTCACTGCTGTTGTGCGCAAAGAGACACCAACCAGGGGATGCCAAGCTGTGTTCCTTGATGCCAACCTGGAAGGTTAGGCCAATTTTAGCTTCCTCTGTGACTTACCATTTGTAAGCTAGTTCTAACCCTTTGAGATTCCAACTATACCAATTTTAAGAAATGCTAGTTTCAACAACCATTTATCTTGGGCCATTTCAGTTGTCTGCACTTTTCTTTATTAGTAACTAAAAATTATTATTGGAGTCACCACCACTGCCTGTGGAAAAAAAGCTTCATTTCTCCCCACTCTGAAGACATTTACAATAATGACTTGGGAACTTGCAGTGGAGAGAGACCATTGAACAACAGTCTACTCTTCGGGCGTTTTTAGCATTTCAGTAGCCATGTACTATGTGTAGCTTGAGAAATTTTGAAAGAATTTTCTGAATGTTGGGTTCTTGAAACAAAGGGAAATAGATATTGGAACAATTTTACAAAATTGCCAATCTTGGGGTGCCTGGGTGGCTCAGTCGGTTAAGCGTCTGACTTCGGCTCAGGTCATGATCTGACGGTTCATGGGTTCGAGCCCCGGGTTAGGCTCTGTGCTGACAGCTAGCTCAGAGCCTGGAGCCTGCTTCAGATTCTGTGTCTCCCTCTCTCTCTGATCATCCCCGGCTCACATTTTCTGTCTCTCTCTCTCTCAAAAATAAATAAAACATTTTAAAAAATTAAAAAAACAAAAAAAATTGACAATCTTTGGGGGAAATTAACAGACTATAATAATTTGCTAAGAAGAGCATGTTCTCATTTCCACATGGTTCACTATTCATAAGTGTCCCTTATAATAGTGTGTATTATGAAGAAAGGTTGGGGACAGGCACGTGGGTGGCTCAGTCAGTTGAGCATCTAACTTCAGCTCAGGTCATGATCTCTCATTTCATGAGTTGCAGCCCCACATCAGGCTCACTGCTATTAGCGGACAATGCTTCTAATCCTATGTTCCCCTCCCTCTCTGCTCCTCCACTATATGTGCTCTTTCAAAAATAAACATTTAAAAATATATAAAGGTCAGCATCAACCTAAACAATAAAAGTTAAAACTTTATTATTGTTTTTTGAATGTTTTATTTATTTCTGAGAGAGAGAGAGAGAGAGACAGCATGAGCAGGGGAGGGTCAGAGAGAGAGGGAGTCACAGACTCTGAAACAGGCTCTGGGCTCTGAGCTGGCAGTCAGCACAGAACCCGACGCGGGGCTCGAACCCACAAACCGTGAGATCATGACCAAAGTGAAAGTCAGATGCTTAACCGACTGAGCCACCCAGGCGCCCCAAAGTTAAAACTTTAAAACCCGTTTTAGTGAGACCTTTCATTAACAACATTTATGAAGGAAGAGGTTAAAAAAAAATTCCACAGTCTACATGTTTTGAATGTTTGTCCTTTTAAATAGTGGGTTAAAGGGTGTGTCCTTTTCTTTTCTTTGTATTCTATTTCCTTTCCAGCTGTTACATAGGGACATGGTTAACACCTTCAGCCATCAAGGCGGTTGGAAAAGAAAATAATCTGTCCTTCTGGACTCTAGTTATGGGTCTGCACCCCAGCACCTGTTAACTAAAAGTCAAAACTCCATGGACGCCTGGATTCCAAGCTTAAACCTCCACTCACAAGCAAAAGAGTTGGATAGGACGTGGGGACAAGAAATTGTTTGTTTGTTTGTTTGTTTGTTTGTTTGTTTAGAGAGAGAGAGTTCTCAAGGGAGAGGAGCAGAGAGAGAGAGAGAGAAAGAGAGACTCCCACGCAGGATTCATGTTCAGTGCAGAGCCCCATGCTGGGATCATGACCTGAGCTGAAATCAAGGATCAGACACTGAATTGACTGAGCCACCCAGGTGCCCCCCAAATTTTTTTTAATTAAAGAAGTGGAACTTACAAACAATGACAATGAAACTTTAGCTGAAAAATACTAGACTTTCTAATGTATTTGAATATTCAGAGCCGTGATATGAAAGCCCCTTTTCATATTTATTGCAGTAGGCTAAGCAATCATCCACCCAGGGCAAGTCCTTCATCTGGTCACCAGAAAAGAGAGTCTCAGGTGGACTCAGGTAAAGTGTCTGTTTACTGAGGTGGAGCTGTTTTTGAGAATGTGTGATGGGTCTAATTTTCCTGGTGCAGAACTCTTAGGCCAGGCTCTTTATTAGGAAAAGAGGAATCTGCAGAGCATTGAGTTCTTGCCTGTCAGTCAGGGCCTCCCTGGCCACAGCTACATTGATGGGGGGATCATAGGCTGCACAATGCATAGCCTAACGTTGTGTTTACAGATTTCCATATTAGTGCTAAGTTCAAATGCCTGCTTTGCCACTTACTAGCTTTGTGATTTAAGGAAAGTTACTTAACTGCCCTAAACCTCACTTCGGTCATCTGTAAAATGGGGATAATAATGGTCGCTATCTTACAGGGTTGTTTAAGGGCCAACGTATGTAAAGCCTTTTAGCATAGCACCTGGCACATCACATGTGCTAAAAAATGATTGAAATGTGTTTCCACCCTTTTATTACTTAGCCCATTTTTAATTGTGTGATTTGAATGTTGTGTGTGGTTTGTATGTTGTGATGGCAGTTTATAAAACAATTCACACCACTTCGAGGTTTCATGTGTAGTAGAAAGCTTTGAGTTCTGCCGTGGAAAAGGGCATTCTGTTGGCTCTCTTGTGGAGGAGTTCAGGGGATAATTGGCCTCTCCCACCCTCCAAGCCCCGAACTCCATCTGTCAGACTCTGGAAAATGCAAAAGGGCCAGAGTGAGATGGCTACCTGCTGTGGAAGCTGAGGGTCCCCCTGCATCCCCAGCACCCTGTTCTCTGGCCCTTGGGCCTAACACTGTGTGTGGACATGGAGAGCAGCTGTCACTGTATTTGTGAAGGCACCCATCTGGGAGCGGGCAGCATCCAGTGCTGCATCCAGAAAGAGAGCATCTAGCAGAAGGGACATGGGTCGGTTCACTAGGGGTCTGGAAGGTGACACCCTTGAGATCAAGTAGGGGAAACTGGTGCCCAGAGTAAACACCAAGACCCAGCATGGAGACCCTCAAGTCCATTCCTGGAGCTGATTCATATATTTAGACGGCTTCTCCCACCACCCACTCACAGGCCGACAATGGGAACTCAAAGAATAGGGCCTTCCTTCCTTCCTACTCTGACGGCAGGCCTGTTGGTCAGCAATGGCCTCAGGGAATTGTAAACTTTTTGGAGAAAGAAATCACAGGCGAGGGCTACAAACAGACAATTCAATGAAAATCTATTCAGTTTGAGGAGGCCTGCAGTGCTCTGTACTTAGCTCCGGATACAGTCGGGGAGGAGCCTAGATGCTGCCCTAAACACCAACCCTCTTCAACCCTTTTCTCTCTTCCATTGAGCCTACTTCAAACCTTCTCCCTTGTTAAAAATCAATAAGGAAGAGGGGTGACTGGGTGGCTCAGTTGGTTAAAAGTCTGACTCCGGCTCAGGTCATGATCTCACGGTTCGTGATTTCGGGCCCCGCATCAGGCTCTGCACTGACAGTGCAAAGCCTGCTTGGGATTCTCTCTCTCTCTCTCTCTCTCTCTCTCTCTCTCTGCCCCTGTCTCTCTCAAAATAAGGAAATAAACTTTAAAAAGTCTTAAAAGGAAAAAAAAAACAACAGGGAAAAGACCAACACCTAGTAGAAAAATGGGCAAGGACATTATATTTGTCAGGGTTCTCCAGAGAAACAGAACAATAGATAGACAGATAAATAGATTTATTATGAGGGATTGGTTACATGATTATGGAGACTGAGAAGTTTCAACATACGCTGTCTGTAAGCTGGAGACCCAGGAAATCCAGTGATGTAATTAAACCCAAATATGAAGGACTGAGAACTGGTGGTATAACTCTTAGTCCTGGGACAGGAGAAGATGAAATGAGGCAAGGAAAACAGGGACAAATTCCTCCTTCCTCTGCCTGTTGTTCTATTCCGGCCTCCACCAGATTAGATGGATCACCCACGCTAGGAAAGATGAGCTACCTTCCCGAGTTTAGCAAGTCAAATGCTAATCTCATCTGGAAACACCCTCACAGACTTACTTAGAAATAATGCTTAGTCTAGGCCCCTATGGCCAGTCAACTTGACCCGTAATACCAATCATCATGACGTGAAGAGAATACAAGTTCACAACTACCCATTTTCCTTGGAAGACACTTGTATGTGTGTCATTGGGGCTCCTGGGTGGCTCAGTCGGTTGAGCATCCAACTTCGGCTCAGGTCATGATCTCACAGTTCATGGGTTAGAGCCCTGCATCGGGCTCTATGCTGACAGCTAGCTCAGAGCCTGGAGCCTGTTTCAGATTCTGTGTCTCCCCCTCTCTCTGACCCTCCCCTGCTCATGCTGTCTTTCTCTCTCTCTCTCAGAAATAAATAAAACATTAAAAAAATTTTTTAAAAAGTGTGCACAAGGAGCAGGTTAAATAAGGTGTGCTTCACAGTGGGGTGGGTTTATTTGTGTGAATGTGGAACCATCATCAAGATACGGGTTAAATGAAAAAGTGTGGTTCAGAAAACGTTTCTTACTTTAGACTTGCCCTCTAAAGAGGCTGTATGAATTTACACTGTGTTATACTCCCCCCAGTCACTGCTAATGTAATTTATTAGTGAATATTTTTATTTTGGCCAATCTGATAGATGAAAAATAAAATCTTGTTTCATTCTGGGTTTTTATTTTTAACTGTTAAGGAAAGAATGAATTCATTCTTAACAGCTTTTCTTGCCTTGCCTAACAGAGAAATAGAACCCTCAGTGGGAACACCTTCAGCCTGTCCCCACAGCCAAGTGTATGCTCTTTCCTCGCTCACCCTATCTTTCCACGTTCTGTACCCTCCCCAGTCTCTGGATGCCAACCTAAGCTTTCCCCTAGGACCCTGCCTTTCTTTGCCCAGCACTCAGCCCCTCCTTCCCCCCTGAGTTTTTATCATTGATATTTAAATTTCACCAGACAGATCTTAAACCACCACTTAGCAGCTGCCCCAGACCCTCTTTTCCTCTTTTTGGTTAAGCCTCTGGAAAGAGTTGCCTAAACTGCCTATCACCTGCTTCTCTCCCTGTGCTCACTCTGCAACCTGCCTTCTGGCTCTACCACTCTCCTTGAACTTGCCCCTCCAAAATCTCAAGTGACTTCCGTGTTGCTAAAATCACTGCACCCTTCTTGAGCATTCTCATCTGCTCCTTCAGCTCCTTCAGTTACCATGTCTATATCTTTTGTCTAGATCCCTCAATAACTAACTAGCTAATTAAGTAACTAACTTGCTTGTACTGGTCAGGGGTCTCAGGGCAGCTCAGCCTCAGCATGCCCAAACCTGTCTGTCCCCCAGTGCTCTCTCTCTCTTTCTCTCTCTCTCAGGGGATGGCTCTGTCATCCATCTAGTTGGCCAAGCCAGGGACGTGGGAGTTGTTCTGTCACCTTGCCCCTCCCCTCCCCTCCTATGGCCAACCTTCCAGTTACCCTTTGAATCTTCCTCCTCAACCACTATGGCAGTTCAGGCCACCATTTTCTCTGGGGTGTTCTCTGAGGAGGCTTTTCCTCATTCAATTCTCTACACTCCCTGCTATAGCCCTTTCAAGGGCTTCCTCCTACCCGTAGGATAAATTCCAAATTCCTTAACATGGTTACAAGACCCTTTGCAACCTGGTCTCATTCACCAATAACCCTCTTGCATTCTAAGATTCAGACCTATTGAACTTCCTACAGTTTTTTAATGCCCAACATTCTTGCTCACTTCTGAGACTTCAAATATGGCATTCCCTCTGCCTCTTCATTTTTCTTCTTTTCTTCTCTGGGATAACTTCTACTCATCCTTCATTGTTGGTTTGAAGCTCTCTTCCTCCAGAAACTCTGAATGTGATTGCTTCTTTAGTTCTGATTCCTCCAATTAAGATTCAAATTTAAGACAGAGTTTATGCCCTCCTAAAACATCACTGTGCCCCTCCCACTGCTATGTGTCAGACAACCATTGCAGAACTGATGAATGCTCGACCACCCCCCATTTCACAATGCATTTTGTAAAATATTTGTTGTGTTTATTTATTTATGTTGAGAGGTACAGAGAGGGTCAGGGGCAGAGACAGAAGGACAGAGAGAATGCCAAACAGGCTCCACACTATCAGCGCAGGGCCTGAAGCAGGGCTCGAACAAACAAACCACGAGATCATGACCTGAGCCAAAATTAAGAGTCTGATGCTTAACCGACTGAGCCACCCAGGCACCCCTCACAATGCATTTTAATGAAGAAGGATAAATGGAGTCTTGCTGCTTTTGTAGAATCATTAAGGAGGAAGTAGCTTAGCCAGAGATACCCTACAGAGTTAGAATTATAATTCTGACTAATCTGTTAGTGCTGTCCCTCTGGTGATAGATATTAAAATTTACAGAAAAGTTTTTTGATAGTACATCCCCTCATCTTCTTTTTTAAAACCCTGTGTGTGTAAATGCACGTATGTGTGTCAGAGAACAGCTCTGCCAGATTGGTTTTTGTAGTCCAGTAGTTTGAACTAAAAAAACCTGTGAGAAGATTGGTTTTTAGCAAGTTCTCCAACAATAATCTTGAGGCAAGACAGTGGGAACTGTGTATTTAGGAATTTATTTTCGTGGCTGCTGTACACAAATACAGTTTGTATTACTTAAATTTTAACACATAGGCACCTGAAGTGCACTGTTGACATCAAATAGCATACACATTCCAAGGCTCAACGCTGACCAGCGTCAGAATTACAAGTGTCAGTCATTGGCAGAAAACAAAGTGTTTGGAAGCTAGAAAGCATGGCTGTTTGCTCAGATTAATTCTGAGAAGGGGAGATGGAATCAATGAGCATGTGAATGGAAGCAAAATTCGGACAGAATTTCTAGGAATGCAGTCAGAGTGAGAGCAAACCTTTTAGAAACAAAAAGAATTTAAACACCAAGTTGAATAAATGAAACAGGAAAAGAAATGACATCGGCCTAACTGTGAAAGGAAGAGAACTAGTGAGTTCTTAGTGAAGCTCATGGAATTCCCAGTAAGAGGACAACAAAGCAAGAAAACATGAGTGTTCACACTGAGTGTTCAAAGCAGTTTTCTTTTCCTTAGGTCCACAAGTGTAAGGAGGTCCCCACAATCCATCCAAGGTCCCCACCTCAAAACAGGACCCTTCCAGACACTATAGCCTCTTCTGCTGCAACCCTTCCCACCTTCTGACTCACTCAGAAAAACCTGAGATTCTCCTCACCCAACCACCAGCCTGAGTCTTTTCAGCTCCTACGAGTTAAGAGCTCTAGGATCTGTCTGTCCACAGCCACGAACCTGGTACAAGCCCCACCCCCACCTCCCACACCACCACCACCACTACCACCAACGCAGCTCCTGCCTGGCCTGAGGGCAGGCAGGAAGGAGCATCTGTGCTGTCTGACTGAGCAGTGCGATCTAGAGATGGATCGCTGGGTCACAGTCTGGTTCCAGCACTTTCCAGACAACCAGTGCTTGCTCAGTGTTTCTGTGTCTCCATCTCTTCTTCTGTGAGAAGTTGGGGACAGTAGCATCTGGCCCACAGGGCTGTGTGAGGACTAAACGAGCTGTGTAAAAAGGCCATAGAACAATACGTGGTCCGTAGTAAAACATGTTACATAAACATTAGCTACCATTATTCCTTATTTCCTTATTCTCATGCTTCCTTTCTTGACTCATTTGAACCTATTTTCCTGGAACAAATCATGTTCAAATAAACTCTGATCCTTCAGCTTACTGCTAAAAACACTTGGAAAATTTCCCTATAGCTTTTAGGGAAATCCTAAATGCTTAAAGAGGCTACAGGGCTGGGCTTGGGTTGGGCCCTGTCTCCATCTCCAGCCCCATCTTGTACCCCATCCCCCTGATCTCAGAACTTCAGACTCTCTGACCTTCTTTCAGTTCTTCAAACCCTCGGAGCTTCCTCTCACCTCAGGGCTTTTACACAAGCTGCTTCCTCTGTCCGGAATGCCGACTCATCCTTCCCGTCTCCACAAGAGCCTCATCACTTCCTCAGGGAGACCTTGCCCAGCCTCCCTAACTAGGTCAGCCCTCACTACGGCACCATGTTTTTTTCCTCCATGGTGCTTCTCAGGGTCCTCCTCTGACACATTTTCATGTGGTAATTAGATTTGCATTTCTCTCATTCCTACCGTGGAAGCTCTATGAAGGCAGAAACCATGTCTGTTTTCCATTTATTCCAACCCTCAGAGACTAGTGTAGTTCCTGAATGTAACACAGTGGGTGCTCAATTAATATCTTTGAGATATGGAGGGGAGCCCATACATCCATACGTATGCCCAAACGTCCCTGACTGTTCCGGAGGCCACCCTGCTGTGAGGGTATGTGGTGGGCTTAAGGAAACCCCCACCACAAGCCTGTGAGCTCTTTCCTCCTCATGCTGCCTTTGATTCTTTAATGTGTTTCATTCTCAATTAAATTCAAGTGTTTATTCTTAGGAAAAAAGGTCCTCACATTGGCATTATAATGTGACCTTTGAATGCAATTTGTGGCATATTTTTTTCTCATGCAGACATTTTGTGGCTCCAAGGAAGGACAAGTCCTACACATGAGGTTGCAGGGGAATAAATTCCCCCCAGCTACATCCAAATGGGATTCTTGAGCCTCTGTCAGCTTGCTCCCTGGTATTTCCATCCAATACCAAAAAGTGATCCACATAAGGAGCTCCAGCACCAGCAAAAGGTAACGGAAAGGAGAGAGGAGAGAGAGAGGGCTTCCAGGTTCCCCAATGCCACCATCTAGGGAAAGCACCAGAGAATGAAGGTCAGGATAAACAAAAGGACACCTTTCTCTGAACTAAAAGCAGGAGAGATAGGCATTCCTTTTGCTGCATGTGGGTGAATAGAGATGAACTCCAGAAGAATCAGAGAAAAAGGAATGTCAAAGTTGAAAGTTATGTTTTACCCTCAATCCAACCTCATTCTTACTTGCAAGAACCTGATGAGGGGTGGAGAAGTGAAAAGGGTTTGCCTGAGGCTACAGAGAGGCCTGGGTTCTACAGGGGGGCTAGAGAAGGGAGCTGAAGTTTTTAGTGGCTTGACTTTGAGTTCCTGTCCATAGTTCAGGGACTTTATCCTGGTTAAATCCTGACGTAACCGTAGGAAGTTGTGTCATTACCTGCATTTTACAGATTAAAGCCCTGATGGTCAGAAAGACCTGGTACAAGGACGAAAGCTGTTCAGTGGAAACTTTCTGAGGCTAACACTGCAAAATATCCTTGGCCTTGACTCTGCACCTGAGCAGCCGTATCTATAGGGTGACACGTGCTCTGGTTCACCTGAGGCAGGCCTGGTTTATACCTGTTGTCCCAGGGTCAGTAGTAACGGTACCTTCTTTTGCTCTCAAAAGTGCCCCAGGTGGGATAATACATTTGTCATAGCATCACCCTGGTATCTACAAAATGGGGGTATTTACATGCCCTGCCCATGGAGTTTTTGCAAGGAATCAATGGGATTTTGCATAAAAAATGCATGGCATCTGGCACATAGTAAGCACTGAATAGATATTAGCGTTTATTGTCATTGTTGTCATCATCATCATTATTATTAGGAAGGTGTCTGAAGAGTGCATTCTGAAGAATGCAGCAAGGAGTGAAGCATGCTTTTCCACCTGACATGCCCAGCACGGTCTCCATGAACGGCACTCCATGGAGTGGGCAGTGCCCACTTCCAAGTGACCCGTTGGGAATGGCACCAGCCACTCTAGACCAGAGGCCATCCAAAGGCACCGAGCTTGTCTCTTCCACCTCTGCGTCAGTCACATTCACTGCCTGGGTCTCCTTGGGTCCTGACACTGAAACTGATTTTTTTTCTTTCACTCTCAAGTCTAGAGCTCAGATTTCTTAAAGAGGAAGAAAAGTCACACAGAGAATCCTACAGAGGATCCCCTCCCCCCAGCCCCGGCCTGTGCTTAATTAAGTGAGTGGCTTAAGGGACTTGCCTCCTCTTCAAGATTAAGAGGTAGGTGTGAATATTTTCCTCTGGCCCCCTTATATGTTCTTGATTACAGTAATAAAAATGCTAAGCTCTATTGCCTCTCATTGGAGTAAAGGCGGCTGAAAACTCCTCATTCCCTAAAGAACCTAATTGTTGATTCTAGTGCATCTAAACAGGTGTTCTTTAGATTGCTTTTTCTAATGCCTTTTCACTGGAAAGATCAATTTAAATGTTGCTTTGAGCTAATCAGTGATTGCTTCTGTATTCATCCAAATTTATATCTTGCTTCTGTGTGCTAGATGAGACATTACTTTCAAAGTCTACAAACTTAAATAAGGGAGGTGATTTCTAATTTAGCTCTTTGTCCTCTTCTGTCTTCCATATTTTATGCAAAATATGCATGTATTTCTTTTTATTATTTAAAATCCTAGTCCTGAGTCATCTTCAGATGTCCTATAGCGCCACGTGTGGTATGTCCCACAGAGGGGGTATTTGGTAAATATCTGTGGAAAAGATAAATTCACGCCCTCACTTGGATTGCAAGCACATTGGATTTGTGGTCCCTGGGTGTCTGAGTTCAGGAATTCTTTCAATATTGTCTGAACTTTCTTGTGTCTGCATCTGTATTTATTCTGCTCTCTCTGCCTAGAATTTCCCCAGTCCCATCTCTCGGAAAACTCACATTCACTCAAGGTTCTCATCAAATGCCAGCTGCTCCAGGAAACCAGGCCGCAATATCCACCCAGCTCTCCTGAAGTCAGTCTGCGGACAAAGGATCTGCAGAGGGTTGCATCTAGTGTCCAAACCTCACAGTATGCTGGGCCTCTCTGATTTATCTCATCCATGGGTATTTGCACCCAGCCTTTTTTCACCCATTGTTAGCATGTCAAACTGCTTCAGGCGACACAGAAGGTGTACTCTGCTGAACCACAGGGGTGGACTAAAAAACAGTCTTTGCTTAATGAATTGTAGGTGTATAGTTTTAAAGAAGATATTTTATTTAGTTTTTAATGTTTTATTTATTTTTGAGAGAGAGAGAGCAGGGGGCCGAGGGTAGAGAGAGAGGGAGACACAGAATCCGAAGCAGGCTGCATGCTCTGAGCTGTCAGAAAAGAGCCCGATGCGGGGCTTGAACCCACGAGACATGAGATCATGACTTGAGCCAAAGTTGGACACTTAACTGACTGAACCACCCAGGCGCCACAAGAATGACATTTTCAAAGTAGAGTGTACCTGGATAGAGAAATGATGGAGGTGGCTCTTCAATCAAGTCCTCAGAACATAGTCCTTTAGAACTTGCATGCCATCTATCAGCACTCTCTTTCACGTGCAAAGAACCTCTGGCTTGGAGAGTCCTGGGTCTCACTTAAGGTCACCTGGCAGGGAAAGACCAGAGTTCAGCCGGCAGATCTTCTGGAGTGCTCTTCCAGACATACCTTCAGGCATAACTTAACATGTATCAGTTTATCCTTGTGTATAAAGTACACTTCATGATTGGTGACTGGCTAACTATTCATAGTTCCCCACTCCCTCCCATTTAGTGCCTGTTTCTAAGCAGCAAAGTTGTGGTTCAGTGACTTCTGTCTGGATAATATGAAAACAGGGCATCGAGCCAATTCTGATGAGCTAACTATTTCCCTAAATTATCATGCCTAAGCAAAAGGCCCCAAACCTGCTGTTCAACACTTATCACTGGATCTGGGGGATGGGGTGTACACAGGCACATCATCAAATAGCTGGAATTCTACATTCACGATTGTCAAGCAGTGAAAATTGTCATCCTTAGAAATGACTGACAGTTCCCCTGCCTCATTTCTGCTACATTGAGTTAGGTAAAGGAAAAAAATCACCTTCACTCTTTTTACAGATTTCTTGCTGAAGACGCATGTGACAAGACTATAAAATTTCACCAGAAATTGATGGGAGAATGACACTTCAAAGTGCCTGAAAGACTTTGCAAAAGGTCCCAATTAGCAGAATGCAGCTAACACCTTTAAAAAAAAAAAAAGAAAATAGAATAAATGTTGCAGTGGGAATGAATCTTGCCCGGAGTGCTGGGTTGTTGGCTGATTGCCTGGCAAGAGTGGTGGCCAGGACTTGCCAGCTGGCTGATCCACACGCCTATAAAGGATGCGGTCAGCTTACACCTTGGCAAGCTATGATTTTGATGGAAATCTTAGAGGTCGGCAGGCGTTCTCCCTAGTAAAGTACGTTAGATCAGGTCATTGCTTTTATTTGAGTGAAGAAAATATCCTGATGGCCAGGATTAGGAGGACTAAGTCGGTACTCTGCTCCAAAGGAGAATTCATTACTGCATCAGAAGGGATATATGCCCTAAAGGAGACACAGGTTGTAATTGAAGGTGACACATTCATCTAATCCCCACATTAAACCTGTCATGCCACCGAAGCAAACCAACTGGCTCACCAACAACCACACATCTTCCCACAAGTTCCACTCAACAACCAGTTTTTCAAACTCTGAAGTCCAAAGCTACTGCTCTCCTACCCTCCTATGTTTACTTATATTCACCAATGAGTAGTTGTTTTGCTTGTTTTGTTTGTTTGTTTTTGATTTTTTTAATGTTTATTTATTTTTGAGACACAGCGAGAAACAGAGTACAAGCTGGGGAGGGGCAGACTGAGGGAGACACAGAATCTGAAGCAGGGTCCAGACTCTGAGCTGTCGGCACAGAGGCCGGAACTCAGGAGCCGTGAGATCATGATTTGAGCCTAAGTTGGATGCTTAACCAACTGAGCCACCCAGGTGCCCCTCTTAAGTGCTATTTTTTAAAAAAATTTTAATGTTTATTTATTTTTGAAAGAGAAAGAGAGAGAGACCCAGAGTGTGAGTGGGGGAGGGTCAGAGAGAGAGGGAGACACAGAATCCAAAGCAGGCTCCAGGCTCTAAGCTCTTAACTGACTGAGCCACCCAGGCGCCCCTTATGTGGCATTTTATTTTTATTTAAAAAAATTTTTAAATGTTTTATTTATTTCTGAGAGAGAGAGAGAGAGCAGGGGAGGGTCAGAGAGAGAGGGAGACACAGAATCTGAAACAAGCTCCAGGCTCTGAGCTAGCTGTCAGCACAGAGCCCAACGTGGGGCTCGAACTCATAACTGTGAGATCATGACCTGAGCCACACGCTTAACCGACTGAGCCACACAGGGGCCCCTTAAGTGCCATTTTAAAACAGAGTTGCTAAACCATGAGAGACTCTTAAATATAGAGAACAAACTAATGGTTGCTGGAGGGGAGGTGAAGGAGGATGCACTAAATGGGAGATGGGCTAAAATCGGTGCTAAATCATGACCTGAGCCGAAGTTGGACATTTAACCGACTGAGCTACTCAGGCACCCCTTCCCCTTTTTGTTTTGCATAGATCTGAAGCCAGGGATCAGAGGTAAACATTCTAGTAGCCCCACAATGGCTAGTTTAGTGCTTTTCACCTGGAGGCACTCTGTGAATGACAAAACGGCAAAAAGAGCTTCCATATCCAGAGTCCATACTGAAAATTTAAAAACCAGTTTTAAAAACTGACAAAAAATTGATATCTCTATCAGTCCCCCAAATGAATTTATTTTTTGAAATTTATTAAAAACTGATTTTAATATTTATTTTTTAAACACAGGAAAAAATACAGTGAACAAGTTTAAAAGCCAAATACAGAATGTTAAAAGCATTTGCAAGACTTTAGATGTCAATAACAAATGGTCAATATCCTTACTAAAGAAGAGTGGACAAAGAACATAATCTGGGAATTTACAAAATGTGAAATGACTATTTAACATATGAAAGCATTTTCAACCTGACCGGTAATGAATACAAATGGAACCAGATACCTCTTTTTATTTACCATATAAAGAAAAACCCGAATTGTCCTGGATATGAGTTATTTGACGCTTTCATACACTGCCCACGCCAATGCAAAATAAAACCAGCTTTCTGGAGGGCAAATTGTCAATTACTGTCAATACATATTCAATGTATATTTGAAGGTTTAACTGTATGACCTGCAGAAATTCATCCCAATTGAATGAGTAAATACCAGATAAATATTTAAAGATTTGTGGACAAGCAAACCAAAAAAGCCTAAATGTTGAACAGAAGATTAATCAAATAAGGAAAACTACATCCATTCCATCATGCAGCCATTAAATTGGTAAAATTGATATCTATTAATTGGAAGAGAAAGATGGTTACAACATATTAAGAGAAAAACTACAGGCAATAGAAAAGTATGATCAAGTTTTTGAAAAACACATTTATACATATGCACTGATATGCATATACATATGCATATTTACACACACACACATACACACACACACACACACAGATAACACATATAGGTTTACCTCTGCAAGGTAGCCATGATTTATGCCTTTCTCAGAGTTGTTTTCTTTTTTTTTCTTTTCTTTTTTTTTTTACAAATAGTTTATTGTCAAGTTGGTTTCCATATAACACCCAGTACTCATCCCCACAAGTGCCCTCCTCCATGCCCATCTCCCCCCTCCCCCCCACACCCATCAGTTCAGAGTTGTTTTCATATGAAAAAATTGAGCTTAGCTCTGTGATAATAAATATGAGGGTTTTGTTCAAACGTATAATGTTTTATTATTTATTTATATTTTTATTCTTTTTATTTTCAAACATACTTAAAAGTTTTAAAAACTGAAGATTGTGGGGAGGCTGGGTGGCTCAGTCAGTTGACCTTCCGACTCTTGATTTCAGCTTGGATCATGATCCCAGGGTCATGAGATTGAACTCTGCACTGGGTTCTATGCTGAGTGTGGAGCCTGCTTAAGATTCTCTTTTGCTCCCTTTCCCCTACTTGCTTGCTCTCTTTCTCTCAAATTAAAAATTTTAAATATATATGTAAAATAAAAACCAAAGATTTAATTGAGCTGACAAAGGTTTGGACATACAGAAGAGTATACCAGAGGATTTGAAGGAGAACTTCTACAGATGCTTGCATGATTAATGATAAATGTATTAATTGATTTTTTTGCCTTGCCAGAAATCAAACTGGATTAGGTTTTTAGACTTAATTAGATGAAATATGGATATGTACATACCCGTGTATTAATGGGGAGGTTGGATTAGATGAAATCTAGAAAGTCTTCCCTGCTTTAGATTTACTGCAGTATAAGGATATACAGGCAACTGCTGATTTACTCTAGATTGGATTTTGGAGGATCATCTTAAGTCTGAAGTTGATGGTACAATTTCACATATATGGAGGAGATGGAGGAAGGGAAATTGATAGGGAAGTGAAGGATAATTACAAAGCAGTTGAGAAAAAACTGTAAAAAGGTAGGGAAAAAAGAATCTTTGTTTTAATGCCGTAGAAAATTAGTCGGTGGAGAATAGTTGAAAATCACTAACGTTGAATAAAGTAAATCAAATTAGTGTTAGTATTTGTGAGTGTGTGATTATGAAAAGATGGACTAAATGATTAGCTAACTGTCTTTTCAAGACTATTGGTAATAGAATCAATTATGGTTCATTATTAGCTATATTAACAGAAAATTAGCCTTTGCTAGCTCCTAAAAATATGAGGTTCTTACAATAGACTGTGGTCCCTTATCAACATGTATAAAACTTGAACATTTAAATATAAAGCAGTTCCCTTTGCAGAACAAAACTAGATTAGATGATCAATTAATAGCTAAAATGTTATTGTATCTCTTTTTAATATTTCTTGTCAAAAACTTAAATATTCCTGATTCAACTTGTGTTTCTATTTGAGTAATATAATTTGGTCATAATTCATTTCATTTTGATTGTCTTTACATTTTGGGTACTTATTATCTTTTCTCTCATCCACTGGGAATGCCAAGTACCAATTTTTGCTGTTTAGCAAGTCAGTAAGGAACTTCTCACTGAGTGCCTTAATTATTGTTAATTGAATATTGTAAATGGTTTTTCAGGATCACCATCTTAATGACATTTTTCTCAGTTAGCAAAAGTTATAGCACCAAGAATCCCTTCTACCCCTTTCCGTACAATCATAAAATCAATAACCGGTTCCTATAAAAACTACTCTCCTCTTGTCGAATGCCAAGTCACGTATGTATTTCATATGGTGCTAAGAACATGGTGGCTGCTCAATGAATATGAAACAATAGCTGTCCTTTCATTTTATGTTTAATGTTTATTTATTCAACAGAAAGAGAGAGAGTGTGTGTGTGGGCAAGTGCATGAGTCAGGGAGAGGCAGAGAGAGAATCTCAAGCAGGCTCCGAGCTGTCAGCACAGAGCCTGACACTGGGCTCCATCCCACAAACCATGAGACCAATACTTGAGCTGAAATTAAGGGCTGGATGAATAGCTGATCTTTTAAATGGAATGATTCCCGGGTCCAGTATGCAGGGGAATCCAGTCTACATCCCTTTCACTTTCCCTCAGTTTCTGCAGTGCATCTCATCCAACATGGCAGGTCTGGTGCTCTAGAGTAGAGCTCGTCCATGCTCATGCACCAGGACCAAGCTTTCTAGTACTTTTTGCTGCTCTATAATCAAAAGAAAGAAAAAAAAATAGTAAATTAAGAGCCTCAGAAAATCTGAGAAGGTCAGAAATGCTACCGGCAAAAAAACTGGAGAGTGGAAAAATCACTGAGTCAGCCTTCCTATGTACTTCTTGCCTTACAATGAACAATAAAAAAGAAATGAGAAATTTATGATGTGCCTTTTGAACTTTCAAACTATGTCTCTAAGTTTGTAGGGGGTGGGGTGACAAGGCTTCAATGTACTAAAATTGTCTTGGAGGTTGGTTCTAGCTACATAAAATCTTCCCTTCTTAATGATTTGTTTTCTTGCTTGGTCAACGAAAGCTCAACTATCCTTAAGAAATCAGGACCAGAAGAAGCCTTGAGATGAGATATACTCTAGAGTCTCTTTTCCCATCATGGTGGCCTTTAAATTATCAAAAAGATAATGAGAGAGCAAGAGAGTATATGTCTCTTTAGGAGGGTTGGCTTCCACAGGACAGGCTTGGCTACTAACCTACTAGAACGTAAATCACATTTTCTGCCAGGACTTTTGCCTTGTATCTAGTCAATTGTTATTAAGTTTGGCAGGTTTCAGATTTAGAGACAAATTCAAGGTCCACCTTTTGTTATTTTCCAATGTTGAGTTATATATGCTATGTGGTAATAATTTTGCTCCTGCCTTATTATTTTTCTTTTCTTAGGAAAATAAGAACTTGCTTATATTTCTCAACTGTTTGATACTTATTATATATCAATTTGTAAATCACTTCAAATCTTTTATGACAGAAAATGAGTCAGAATGGATAAATGAATGAATAAAATAATAAAAATGTCCTCAAGCTCAAGTTTAAGAGCACATTTGCTAGTTCTGAAGAAAAGCTGATTATCATTATGTTGTAACAGAGACAGTAATAGAGCCTGCTTACACTCCAGATGTTTCTAGTGAGAAATGCCCTGAACACACCCTTATTTCCCACCACTCATTTGCTCCTAGGAATTGGACCAGAGGCAGACACTTGACGTGAAGGTAACCAGTGAATTGGCTGGAAATAGCCTCTAATGTAACCTGGAACCAATAGGTGAACAGGACCAGTCACATTCAGTCTCCTGAGGATTGAATGGGCAGCAAGAATGTGTTCATTAAATGAGTTAGGAGAGAGATCAAAGGGAAGGGCCCCAATTAGAGAGGGGCCCAAGAGCCATAATGCCATATGTACACTGGCTGAGGGAGCAGAGACTATAAGGAAGCCAAGAACGTGGTCAGGGGAGAGAAGGGGGTGAGTCGGGTGGGCCTACAGAAAGATAGATATGGGACAAGAGTGGGACCCGGGACTGCCATTCTTCCTAGAAGCTTCAGCATCTGCTTCCGGTCCACATGCGTTCTCCTGATAAACCTCCCATTTCTCCAAGGAAACCAATAGAACCTTTGTTGTTTGCAGTCAAGAGTCTCAGTATGTGTTAAAGCATTTTCTTTTCTTCCTGTTATTACTCACTTGTAAAGTTTTTACTTGATCACTTTGGGCTTTTCCATTTCCCCAGTAATATTAAAAATTACTGTCTCACAAAGATATTTGGGGGCAGAAGTTTAAAGGAAACCAACAAAAAGGGCTAATTATTCCCATTTCTTTGTCTCTAAATAAATACCATATTAAAAATTCCTTGATATTTACGAAAGGAGATTCGCTAACTTCCTCCAATGGCTTACTTACTTTTCTTACAGAGTGGAACTCATCTGCTGTGAAGCCCCATTGTCTGATGTTTGCATATACTGAGGTTTTCTCCTCTTTTTCCGAGTTGCTTTAGATCAAATACTGGTTTGTTGACTTGATTTCTGCCTAAGACATGCATTGCATCTGCCCTCAGGGCTTCCTTCTTTAGGGCTCAGTTCCCTGTTTATCTGGGGGCTATCGGAGGCGCATATCTGCCTGTTCCTACCCATGAGCTGAAACTTTTTGAACTTGAAGCATGACAACAAGCAACAGATATGCTGTATTGTAGAGAGATAGAGAACTTCTGGTCATTTCACATCCTGCAAGGGAACATTGGTGATTAGCTTGATGGAAGTGTAGATCCTTTGGGGTTCTACCACAGTCGACACCTCTTTTTTTTAACGTTCTATTTATTTCTGAGAGAGAGAGAGAGAGAGAGAGAAAGCGTGAGCAGGGGGCAGGGGAGGATCAAAGAAAGAGGGAGATACAGAATCTGAAGCAGGCTCCAGGTTCTGAGCTAGCAGTCAGCACAAGAGCCCAACGCGAGGCTCGAACCCATGAACTGTGTGATCATGACCTGAGCCAAAGTCGGACGCTTAACTGACTGAGCCACCCAGGCGCCCCCACAGTAAATACCTCTTAACTCACCACGTTCTCCTTGTCCTTCATTTATCAGTCACCTTAGGCTTTCAGAAGCAAGCAGACATTTCAACCCCTAATGCTTCTCATTTCCATTACTTCTGTGTTCTTTGGGCCCAGAATGCCTACCACATAGAGTCCAAAATTTTAAATAATTCATGAATATGTCAATGTTTAGTTTCTTTTGGGGGTCATCTTAATGACAATAGTGACTGTATAGCAAATCAAGTCCATTGTGCAAAATCCAGTTTGCTCATCAGCTGAAAACATCAGAAGGACTTTTCAGTCTGAATATGTGCTGAATGTTCCAAGAAGCAGACTTCCTCACAGTCCAATGTGTGTTAACTATGATTGAATCCCAGCGAATGGTGGTCGGATTTGCCACTTTCTCTTTCATGGCAGGGTCCTCTTGTTCTTAACCTTATGGACTATTCACACCTTCCGTATTGAGAAGCTTGTTTTGTAAACCTTTGGCCTGCTGTCTATGGGAGAACCCTAGCCACTTATGCACCACCGCCCCCCCTCACCCACCACCAAGACCTTCATGCCACCATGTGGTGCATAATGCTCTCATTCTGCTCAGCTGGGACATCCTCCTTTTCCTGTCTAGCTGTCGAGGCCCAGCCAAAGTCTTCCCTTCTTTCCAAATTCTACTCTGATTTTTCCAGTTCTTCTCATCTCTCACAGCCTTAGCCATCCGTACTAACATAAATCATTATTATAAACTACAATGGATTGTTGCCTGCTATTTGGCAGGTCAGATCCTCAACCAGGTCACAAACTCAGAAATGAAACTGAACTATGGCCTTTACTATGACTTTATGGTCCACACTACTTGCGTGAGCATTTTTGTTCTGATACAAAAAAGAAAAAAGTTGTGGTCGATTTACTGCAGCTGCATTTTCTTTGCATGAGGTAGAGCAGTAGGAAGCACAGTCTCTATAATCTCCTCTATGGGAAAAACTAGAGGGGGCATGCCTCGCTTTCCAGATTTGAATCATTCTGGAAAAGGGCCCTTTATTCCCCCAGGAGCTACCATTGCAGGAGGGCAGTCTAGAGAGAGAGGGCGGCTTTCCAGTTCTCCACAAACTTGGTTCCTTAAGTTGTCCTAAGAGAATGCTCAGATGCTCTGACGGGCCCCGTATTCAAGCAGAAGTATGAAAACTCACTCCAAAATGAAACCTAAATGATTTTTAAAATCACTCTTCTGAGAGTGGACAGGGGAGCACCCACCACAGGAGTAGTGACAACCAACCACTGTCACTCCCATGGTGTCATCACTGTTCTCTTCCTCCCTGACTCACAGGATGTATCAGTCGCAACCGAAAACTGGTCTCAAAATATTTGAGTTGAAATGTTACTAGGAGACTTTCTTCTCAGGGTGCCTGGGTGGCTCAGTCGGTTGAGTGTCTGACTTCGGCTCAGGTCATGATCTCGCGATTCGTGGGCTCGAGCCCCGTGTCAGGCTCTGTGCTGACAGCCAGTTCAGAGCCTGGAGGCTGCTTCGGATTCTATGTCTCCCTCTCTCTCTGACCCTCCTCTGCTCACTTGCACGCATTCTCTCTCTCTCTCTCAGAAATAAATTTTTAAAAAACATTAAAAAATTTTTTTTAAATACTTTCTTCTTCTCAATTTTTATGTATTTTGCATGACAAACATGCAAATTAATTTTTACTGTGCAGTCCAACGCTTTTTGACAATTAAGGTTATTGCGGCATTTGCTCACAGCCAGTGGGTTTAAGCTTGTAAGGCAAGCCCTACAAAGCCTGGCTAATTTCCCCTAAGCCCCAGGACTCGAAATTAGGTTGCTGCCACTAGGGTTTTCACATGACTCAACCCTTCTCCAAGCTCTCTCTGCTGAGGCAAAGCATTTAGCACACAATCCGGTCAATGCCTTCAAATGAGATCATAATTGGGAAACAGGCATTGTAAGTGTCCCCTTCTCTCTTGAAGCTTAAGTCTGACAGCAGCGACCAGAGAGAGAATAGCCCAGAGAGTTGCTGTCACCGAGCCAGCCCACAGGACTCTAAGACAGAAGAACTTCCAAGGCCTTGGCTGCTCACTCTGTGGTAAAGGGAGGCAGTCCCTCTCTTTATAACGTGTAGCAGCCCTGGGGGAGCAAAAGGCCTGGACAAGTCACCTAACCAGCTGCAGGATAAGCAGAAGCAGAGTGGCGGAGGGAGGAAGGGGAGAGGTCAGGCAAGTAGCCACATCCAAGTGGGGAGCACAGCAAATACTGAAGTCCCAGAGAAGGTTCATGCTGAGGGCGGGCATCCGGGCAGACAGGCTCCGGAAATACAAGGTCTGGAGTGGGTTTGCCATTGCAGTTCTGCTCTGGGGAATCTCTTTTGAAGGCTTGTAACACCACTGGCTCTGAGGCACATCTGCCATTGTTACGAGGCCACAATTCAGAACCGACCACCTCACACCAAACACCTGGAAGAGAAAAATGGGATACATTTAAGAAATGGTGGGGTGCCTGGGTGGCTCAGTCGGTTAAGCGTCCAACTTAGTGCCTGGCTCAGGTCATGATCTTGCAGTTCCGGAGTTCGAGCTTGCCATGGACTCTGTGCTGACAGCTCAGAGCCTGGAGCTTGCTTCTGATTCTGTATCTCTCTCTCTCTCTGCCCCTCCCCTGCTCATGCTCTATCTCTGTCTCTCAAAAATAAATGATAAACATTTAAAAACTTAAAAAAAAAAAAAAGAAATGGAGTTGGAAATCTTCAAGTCATGTTCCATGCAGTGGAGTAACGGAGTCGGCTCTCCAGAGCCAATGCCTCTGTTCCCAACTCCACATTCAGTGATGTCAGGTTGATGCCTTGAAACTGGCCATTGTTGGAATATTCACACCATAAAAACTGGCAAACAGTAGGGATACCTAGATGGCCCAGTCGGTTAAGCGTCTGACTTGGGCTGATCTGGCAGTTGGAGATTGAACCCCACATCACTGTCAGCACAGAGCCTGCTTCAGATTCTCTGTCTCCCTCTCTCTCTACCCCTCTCCTGCTTGTGTGCGCTCTCTCAAAAACAAACAAACATTAAAAAAGAAGAGAAAAGGAAATTGGCAAACAATAAAACTCAGTGTGGTGGGTGTTTTCCTCTGCCCAAAGTCACCATTGCATATACACCACATGAGCCATGTGGACCTTGGGTGATACTTATTTCACAGAGGGGTTAGTGCAAATAAGACAGTTAACTTGGAAGTCCTCTGTAAACTGTAAAGTTTCTACAAGTGTTAGTTTTTATTATTTGAAGTAAAATGTTAAATATGAAGTTTTAAAATTTATTAAAATTGAAGCATGTAATTCTTACCTTTGATTGCAAACTTCAAATATGATGTAGGACAAGATTTCAAAAAGCAAAACAATTAGGAACAGCCTGTTTGTGTCAGTTAAAGCTATTATGTCCAAGTCACAAAACTCCGAACTCCAATTGGGTACAACAGTGAAGTGAGTTCACTGTCACCTAAACTAAAAAGGCCAAAGAGAGTGCCAGCTTAATTCAGCTAGCTGAATCCAGGGGCCGAGCTCAACCCCGCAGTTCAGATGGTGCCATCGGACAGCAGGAGGACCATATGTTCCTGTTTGTCCAGAATGGTCCTATTTACGCATCCTACCTGGTTTCGCGTTTGCCTTGACCGGTTTCATTCTCAAAATTGCCCTCGTTTAGAAGATAAATGATATGTTTACATAACCATGGTTTGCTCTCTCTGCTCAGTTTTTTTGTGTTGCAGGATTCACCCTCAGGTATCACATGACACATTTCCCCACCCAGTGCCTGGAGCTCCAGCCTCTTCCATGCAGGGAGCACAAGATCTGTAAAAGCTGCAGACTCCATAACCTCGCAACACCCAATCGAGTGGGACAGAAAATCTCTTCCAGTAGCCTATGCAAGTGCTGGGGTCCACTGCCTCTCCCTGGTCTGATTTAGGTCACATGGCCGTTGCTGAAACATCCATTTGGGAACACGGATTCACCGATGGACTTAGTCAACCGTGCTCACACCTAGAGTAGGCCCGAGAGAATTCCAGACAAATCACCCAAGTGAAAATGAGGTGACTTCTCCCAAGGAACAGCAAGTAACTGTCGGCAGCAGAAAAGGTGAGTGGGTACTGGCGAGGGAACAAAACCGATCTGTGGCCTTGCAGGACAGTAAAAGTGCTGGAATAGGAATGAGCCGACCCAGTTTTTAGCTTTTCCACAAACTAGGGTTGGGATGGCAGGCGACCCTTTGCATGCCCTCGGCCTCAGTTTCTTGTTAGGTAAAGTGGAAGGGTAGGACTAGAGAATTTCGAAGGTTCCATTGCACTCAACGTGTTTAATTTATGGCTGTGTCCTCTCATTAGTCTTCAGGGTTATCAATTCCAGGTTTATTTTCATAGCGGAATTTTCTCACTGGGCCTAAATAGAACTCATCTTGGCTTTATTCCTGATGCTAGCAAACTTCCAGCTCTGGTAGAGATCTGAAATGTTCCATTGCTCCTATTAAGTAAATCATATTTTTTAACTAGCTAACTTTCCCCACAGTTTACAACTTGTGTCAGACCCCGGGAAGATTTGCTTTTAGTTTTTTCCCTATGAACCAAACAAGTCATAAAAACAGATTTATATCATGGTTTCCTTACAGCTGCATTTTATCCTAGGTTTCTTAAATCAAGAAATTGACTAACATAATGGCTGAATGAATAAAACACGGCAGCAATGAGTGAATGCCTTTAGCAAACTGAGAGGGAGTCTTATTATTTAAATGTTCCTGGTTATATTAAGTGGAGCAAAAGGCTTGGAATGGAAAGTGAGAGAAATAGGCAGCCAAGTCAAAAACGCCACCAAGCTGTAAATAAAATATGAAACTGGCTTGGAAAGGGAGCTTTACTTCGAAGTCAAATACTGATATATAGTCCCTAATTGTGGGACGTTTGTGAAAGGTGACATGACACCTGTCAATTATCAACAGCAGCCAGGAAATGTAGATTACATGAATAATTCACCAATCCAGTGCCCTTTGTTGCTAAACCGGCTAAGCCCAGTCCATAAAATAACTGCTGATAGGAAAGAAGACAAAATATGTTTAAATTGCAAGAGCTGTGTGTTACACGCGGAAATGTTTTCAAGGCAGTTTCATTATACAACTATGTTCCAGTCAGCACCAGTGGCTAAATAATTAACATGTGAGCCTTTATCAGGTGTAACAAGGGAGGGGGCTCGGGCTCTGGAAACTCTATAGGTCCCCTTGGGAAGGCCGCAGAAGAGTCTTAAGTAACAGAAACATATCATCACGTATCATCATTTCTCAACCTCCCAAGTAGCACGCAACCCTTTAAATAAGTGAAGTCTGAACTTTTGTTTGGGAATCGTGGAATCATAGAATAATCCATTTGGAAGGTCACTTAGGAATAGCCTACTCTATTGGTTTTTAGAAGCAATGGAACCCTTTTTCTCAAAGAAAGTCTTATGTACATGTACATAATATAAGACAGATAAAAGTGAGATTATTTTAGTTCACTGGGGGGGAGCGGGGAGGGTGGTGAGCAGGTAGATCCCTGGGACTTACCTACTCAGCAGCCCCCTGTCCTGCACCTCACTCTCCACCCCTTCCCAAGCACCTATAGGAATCCAACCGTTCCGTTTCACAGATGAGGGAAATGAGGCTCCTGAGAGGCAAAGGCGGCTCCTTGAAGTCCCAGAGCAAGTCGGTGGCAGAGCTGGGACCGGAAGCCAGACTGCCGCCACCCATGCACCACATATACACATGTACAACTGTCAGGACAGCTTGTCTACACAGCTATGTGAGCTGCCAGGATTTGGAGAAATACCAGTTCTGCAACTCCCAGGACCTCACAAGGGAGCTTGAGGAATGGAAACAAGTGAATCTTTCATCTGTGGGCCCTAGCAGTGTGATATCTATCCTCCCCCTACCGCCCCCACTTTCATGTTGGCCACAGGGCCAGGGTCAGAGGTCATGGGCCAGGTGGAAGGTGGGGCCTTGCAATGCCCAGGGGACTGGGCAGGAAGCCATAGGTCACCGAAGCCAGCCATCCAATCCACCTGCTTCTCTGGGCGGTAAAAACAAGCCTCACTGGAGAGCTACAGGGGGCGCCCATTCCAGGAGCAAATCCAGCCACAGCAGGGGGAGATTTTCTCACCTCCACAAGATGGTTCATTCCTGTAAACTCTGTTCCTACCTAACGAAGATCCCAGCAGACAGAGAGGAGCAAGAAAGGGGTTCCATTTCATAGAGTGTATGTAGAAAAGGAACCCTCCTTCTCATTTTGGGCTTATGTGCTACCAAGGTTTGGCTTCACCTTTGAAAGTTTGCAAGGAGGTTTCATTTCTGTGTAAACCCACTAGGTACAAGTTCTTTGGCACAGGTTTTCTCTAACGTTGTTATTTTTCTCTAATTGTTCCAAATGATTATATGGCTACTGGGCTTATTAGAAGGCTACTGGGAAAGAAAACCAAATTTCTGATGCAAATTAAAGGCAAGTATAATTTCAAGGTTTGCTGGAATTCTCTCTTTGCAATCAGTCCTCACTTTTAGAATGAACACATGATAGTTATACCTGGAAATAAAAATATGCTGCTACTTTTATTGTGAAGAGCTGAGGTTGAAAACTTCATGTTTTCACTTTGATCATTTCAACTAGCATGAAGCAGGAGAAGTTGGGCATCTTGATGTTATGGCTGCTTTGAGACTGATTCTCTCAGTGCGTATGTTACTTCATCCCTTTGACTGTGCGAGGCCACGGGAGTTTCTTTCAACAAATGGAGTTCATTAACAAATGAGTCAATGGTTATCTAAACCAATTAATGTTCATTTCAATAATGTTTCAGTGGCTCTCCAAAAGAATCTGGAGAGCTCTTCTCTAGTAAGAGGCTGGTGGATCTAGAGCAGCTGAGGGTGAATCCTGGGAAATGGACAAACCTTCCCGAACCTCAGTTTCCTTATTTGTAACCTGGGTGCTATGATGGTGGTAACAATGCCTGTCTTACGGGGTGATTGTAAGTATTATGGTTACCTCATCTCCTGGCAAAATCTTTGCCCAGGTGGTTTGTAGTCTGGGTTCCCAGAAAGCTGGAGCTGAGACAAAGTCTCACATGCAAGTTCTTTATGGTCATGGGATCCCAGGGACCTGGATGAGAGATGGAGGAACTGTGGAGGGAGGAATCAGGGCCCGTGGCCCGTATGAACATGTGTGTTAAGTTGGCTACCGCTTATGGACTTCATATTTAGCAAATAAAAATACCAAACACCCATTTAACTTTGAATTCTAGAGAAACAACAAAGAACCCTTTGTAATAAGTATGTGCCATGCAATATATGGGACGTAACTTATCATAAACAAATGAAATTATTTGTCATTTATCTGAAATGCAGTGAACAGAACACCCTATTCTTTAGATGGCAACCACTGTTACTAGTGACAGGCTGCTTGTTCCTGTAGGATGGTTGGAGAAGCTCTATGCAGTCTGTCTTGGGATTGAGCCATTTGTCCCCATTCTCTATTTGGCAAAGTCAATGTTCCCCATGGACTGTAACTTCTCAAAGGCCTTCTGTGTTGTTCACGTGGGGTGAGCGGATGCCCATTCCATTCTGTACGGTCAGGTAAGAAGCCTTCCGTGAGGTGCTGTGAAGCTGGTTCCGTGTGAGGCTGATCTAGTAACAGCGGCCTGATACCACACAGTGGAGGATGTGGGCATCCATACAGGTGGTGACGTGCAGTGACTGACAGCACAGATCTTGGGGCCAAGAATGCCTGCGCTCAAATCTCAGCTCTGCCAGTTACTAAGGCAGGTCATTTAAAGGCTCTGTGCCTCAGTCTCCTTATGTTTAAAATGGGGATAATACTAATACGATATAGGATTATTATGAAGATTGAAAACCAAACAAGACTCTCAGAATGGTCCCTGGGACATTGTAAGTGTTTGCTATTATTATCCAATAATAGTAGCTTTCCACACTGTAGCTTGGCAGCTGGTGTATCTTGAACACTTTGCAACTAACTGTCAAATTTGATTTGACAAAATTTGCCAAACTTGATTGATGTCTAAAATACAAATTTTTTTATAAATGAGGCTAAATGTTATCACTTTGGTTACCCGCCCTCCCCACCCCCCATGCTAGGAAGAATTATTTTCTGTCCTGACTACAGTCTTTTATATAATCAGAAAGCAAAGGTTTTTCACCCTCCATTGAGCATGTGGTCTCCCCCTGGAACCAACTAGATGCCCTGATCCTCCCAGCGCGCACTCTCTGGGTCCTCCTCCATCTAGCGCCACAGGACCCGCTCAGCCTGACACTGTTGGCTAACACTGAGGGAATGGTATGCACCCACAGTGGTGGCAAAATTAAATCTTAAGGATTGATCAGAAGATAAAATCATGTTCTATCACCATATACTGAGATTAATGGCAAGTTTCTACAATTCTGTGAAACTTGCTTCTTTGGCCCAGTGTTTACTTCTCAGTTCCTCAAGTGGCCTGCCAAAAATTCTAAAATTTGAAACTGGGCCTTAAACACAAAATTGCTGAAACATCTTATCTTAAAGAGCCATTCAGGCTCTGCTTGCTGCACAAAGTTGTGTTCCCGCTCCATGCCACATTAGGAACTGACCCTCTGTGCTCTTGGGGGACCCGCTGACAGCCTCACTGGTAGCCCTGATTGTAGGGTGTCAGTCACACTGGTTTGTTTGGGGGTCTGCTTCCCCGAGGCTGGTGCGCTCCTTAGGATGGGAGCCACATACGTTCACCTTTGTATCTCTAACCCCCAGCCCACATCTAGCACAGGCTGAGGGGCAGGGTTGGTTTATCCATTAAGCATGGTAGGCTCAGGGTCCGTAGAATTTTTTAGGGGACCATGAAAATGTTTAATTTTTCTTAAAATCAGAAAAAAAAGACAGGACTGTTAGAATAGAACTTGTTTTATTTACTTACTTACTTATTTTTAGAAGGTTTTATTTTTAAGTAATCTCCACACCCACTGTGAGGCTCCAATTCACAACCCTGAGATTAAGAGTCTGGCACTCCACCGACTGAGCCAGCCAGGTGCCCCTAGAATAGAACTTGTTTTAATTTTTTTCTACCCATCAGAAAAATGAAGGATATTTAGGGCCACAAAATCTATTAAACTATTTTCATGTTTGTTTGTTTGTTTTTTAACAGGGGAAGGTCCTAAAAAGGCAGAAGTGCCTAGGGCCCACAAAAGTCATAGTGTGGTCCTGGCGTTGAAAGAATAAGTAAACAAATGAGTAAATATTATAATGACTGTTAAAAAATGCTTTACAAATGACAAAGTGCCAGGAAAACGCAGCTTATTATTAAAAGCTGACAATTTTATTGCTGTTGTAAAGTTCTCTTGCCCGTTAGGACATTATACTCTAAGGAGTTTCAATTATTTCTCCAAATTGAAAGGTTTTCTTAGTCAGATTCATACTCTTTCTTGCTGTGAAAGAAAAGCTTTAAGTGGCGTTATGTGAGAAATATTTTCATGTGGACGGGGGAGGGGAAGTGAAGGCACAGAATATAAAGGCTCTGCTAATCAGAAGAGCTATTCCCATACACCACACCTCAAAGGAACCCCCTGTTTGAAAAGATGAGTTTCCACAGAAGGTACACCAAGGTGACTGTTGTTTTTACCAAAAAAAAAAAAAAAGGGGGGCGGGGAGATCCCTGGGCCTTAACCTTCATCTAAGTATTATCAATATCCCACAACCTTGGCTCACCTCTGAGAAAAGTGAAGTCATGTACTTCAGATGTGACCTGGTGGTACATTCTATTCTTTGAGTCGGTTGATGACAAATGAATCCTACAGTTTCTCTCTTGGAAAATATAAACAGACGGGACACTGGTGTCCAGGATATCTTCAAAGGGACACTAAGAATGTTCTGACCTGAATATGACTTAAGGAGATGATACTCAATATGAACTTCCTCATATTACCAAGCAGCTACATCCTTATTCTGCAATCTTGAAGGGTCTAATTCATATCAGAAACAAACTTCACTTTCTGAAATTATTCTCAGTAGAATCGCTTTATTTATTTTTATTATTATTTTTTCTTTAGAGAGAGAGCTTATGAGCTGGCGAGAGCAAGAGAATCTTAAGCAGCCTCCATATGGAGCCTGATGCAGGGCTCAGTCCCACGATCCTGGGATCAGGACCTGAGTGGAAATCAAAGGTTAGATGCTCAACCGACTGAGCCAACCAGGCGTCCCAGTAGAGTTTCCTTAAAATGTGAGTTCTCATAGTGCATTTAAATTTGAGAGTACAAAATGACCATAGGTGGTTACCTTAGGAGAGTTCTTCCCTTTTTCCTTTTTCTTCTGAGTATTCTATGATGTGGCTAGATTAGACTCAAAAGGATAAAACAAATAAGAGTTACAATTTATGGAGTCCCAAACCCTGCTCTAAGTTCTTTATACACATTTTCTCACTTAAGGAGAGAAATGAAGAATGATGTGATTTGCAAAGGGTGTTTTTATCAAACTATTGAGGAAGAGGACATGTTCCACTGATTAAAATGACAGAAAATCAAAGTAGACGATAAGAGAAAACCTGCAGTATTATTCCCTTTTTTCAGTTTTTCAGTTGTATGTTTACTGGTCGGGCTTCTCCAAAGCTTGGTTTTCATTTGGTGCTGAAGGCAGAGAAAAGCCTTTATGAAAGCAGAGTCTGAGCAGAATGTCATGATCAGGCGTCCCAGGAGATGGGCAGCCAAAGAACAGAGGGCAAGAGGAATGAACATTTCTGGCAGATGGGTAACCCACCTCTTCAGAGTCTCCAGCTATTCTAGACAGCCATCTGAGGCATTTCACATCCATGAATAAGCATCAGGATGAACAACTTTGGGGAAGGCTCCTGTGTTCTGGACACTATCCCAGGCATTTTTATGTTTATTAACTAATCTTCCCAGTATACCAATAGGGTAGGTCGTAATATTAGCACTCTCATGTTAGAAGGACGGTGAGGCAGAGAGAAGCTCAGTGTCTTGGCCAAGATCACTGAACTAGTAAGGCATATCGGTCTGGAAACCAAACCCTGGAGTTATGCAACTTAATGTGGGGTTTGTAACAATTCTAAGAAGTAAGGACTTTCATTATCCCATTTGACTTGCAGACAACAGGAGATTTAGAGATGCTAGATGGCTTCCTGGAGTTTGCCCAAGCAGCCGGGCCCCTGGGCCCCCACACTGAATCGTTTTACCACACGGAATCTCCATGTTCAGGAGGGCACCCCCAGCCTGTTTGTTGAGAATGGATATAACAGCAACAGAGAGGCTGGTGACAGAGAATAGAGGTGAGGTGACACGTGAGGTTGGGGTGGGAACACAGAAGAGCCTCTGGGGAGCGTGGAAGAAAGAGAAAGGGGACAGCCTCCGTGCTTTACGGAGCAATAGGAGCTAACACAGCTTTACAGGGCACAAGAAGAGGAAGCAACTCAGAAAATAGACAAGGCAGAAAGTTTTAACAGAACCATGGGGACAGAGGAAAGGGGACAATAAAAGTGGACAGAAAGAGAAGAAGGTGAACAAATTGTGAAAAAAGCTGTGGTATAAATGCCCACGAAAGTCCGAGACCACCAGCTCCTGGAAGACCAGCGTTGGGTGTGCAAGGTGACAGGTCGCCTCTCGCCCAAAGCCTCCCAGGGCTCCGTGCAGATGGCCACTGGCAGACCCCTCTCTGTGGGGATGACACACACGTGAGGATTGTAAGACGAGGCCCTTGGGGCTCTGTTCACAATAAAAACATTGTACAGGCTTTCTACACATGACTCAGTGTGTATTGTGTGTCTGACTGAAAGAAAGATCGGCTTTACCTGCAAGTGCAAACGTGTAGGCTGAGTTGAAACGAGTGCACAATTACATAAGAAACAAAAATACCTGGGGAGCAAGCAGTCTACCGCCTTCCAGGGGACATGCAGAATCCCTAGGGGAAGGGTGCCAGGCGACTCCTTTGCCAACTGCGAGAATAGCTGTGGTTGGACAGGGTGTATTGTTTTGTTTTGTTTTTACCCCAGTGCTTGGCACAGAATCCTGAACACTGAGTGGGGCCCCTGAACCCTGCCTGACACCAAAATTGCATTGGCTAATGTCATTCCTGTGTTACTTTGTTTGAGAAGTACTGGAAAACAGCAAATGGGAAAGGGAAAGAGTAATTCAAATTTGTCTTATGTGAGGACTTTATGTGCTAAACCCGAGAGAAACAGTGTAATGTTTGAAAGTAAGGGGTCTGGGGAGAGACATAGGTTCAAGCCTTGGCTCCACCATGCTTTAGCTGTGGCACTCGTGACAAGTGACTCAATCTTGCTGGGCCTTCATTTTTTTGTCTATAAAATGGGTGTTACTATAAAATAGTAGGACCAACCTCAGAAAAATCATGCAAGAACTGTATGAGATCGTGCAGGCAGATACCTTCGCCCACCAAGTGTTCTCTGGTGTTACCATCTGTGAAATGAGAGAGATAACCTCCCCAGATCCCTCAAGGGACACTAAGGCTGCAGCGAAACGTTAGCAAGATGAGGGCTCTTTGAAAAGTACTTAATAATATCTATTCTCTACTTGGCAGTGTGGTGTAGTAAAAACAATCATCAGCATTGAATTAAAAGACTTAGATTCTGGTCTCTGGACCTTCATCTCTCATCACTCAGTGGGTGCATTAAACTAAATCCCCTTCAACATCCCTTTCAGCTCTGATAGCCAGTGCCCCGACATCCCTCTGCCTGTCTGCAGCAGGAGGGCAGACACCCTCACTCTGGTTGGCTTGTGACTGTAGCTCCCAATCCCTCTGGTCTGCCAGGGCCCCAGTTGATGGGCTCAAGGAGAGAGAGGGAGAGAGAGAGAGAGTGAGAGAGAGAGAGAGAGAGGAAGAAAGAAAAGAAGGAAGGAAGGAAGGAGGGAAGGAAGGATGGAAGGAAGGAAGGAAGGAAGGAAGGAAGGAAGGAAGGAAAAAGAAATACATACCTGGGAAGATGTCCCAGATATTTTAAGTGAAAAAAGACAGATTGAAGAACTAGAAATAATTCTGTTGAATAAATATTCAAGAATAATTAAAATAATACAGATGTGTATATGCAAGGATCATCTGTTGGGCAGGATTAAGAGAAATTTTACTTTACATGTTACACATTTCTGTATTGTTAGAAACTTATACTATGAGCAAGTTTCATTTGATAATCAAAAAAATAATAATAAAGATATAAACAAAACAGAAACCTTTTTTAAAAATTTATTTTAGAGAGAGCGAGAGTAAGCAGGGGAAGGGCAAAGAGAGAGAGAGAGGGAGTGAGACAATCCTAAGTACGTTCCATGCCTAGCGTGGAACCTGACACAGGGCTCCTTCCTGAGACCCTGGGATCATGACCTGAGCCAAAGGCAAGAATCAGAATCTCAATCAACTGAGCTACCCAGGGGCCCCTAAGACATGTTTACTGTAGACAATTTGGAGAGAAAGAAAAGAAAAATCACTTATACCTCCCCCCAACATAGAAATACCGCTATTGACATTTTAATTTACAACATTTCAGTCCTTTTTCTATATGTGTATATAACATAGAAACACACATACATATTTACAAAATGGAATCACATTTGTCCATGCTGTCTTATAATTAGCTCCGTTTAATAGTATATTGTGTGTATGTTTCCATGTCATTAAAGTTTCTTCTACAATCTACAGCACGATTTTAATGACTGCTTCTTTTTCCATATTGTATGTGGCCAACTTTGCATTGCTGCACATTTTGGCTGTTCTCAGTTTTCCCCCATTGTAAGTATTGACAGGCTTTTGGAGAATAATGAAACGCTGAAATGCTTGGCTTTGTTTCTCTCTTTGGGTAGAGCCGGCTGCTCTCTTTTCTTCTTCCTCTTTGTATCCTTTAGCTTTTGGGTGGAGGCCCAGACAGCTCCACAAGGGGTGGTGTGTGTTTAAGAAACTCAGCTAAAGAAACAAACGGATCGCAAAGAGCTCTGAACCTACAGTGTCGGGAAAATGCTGAGCCTTGTAATTGGCCTAATGTTGCTCCCTCGAGAGATGCCATCTCCCTGGGCCTCCAAAGTCCTGGCCAGGATTTAAAATTTTCTCATCCAGCTGATGACAGACAAATATTCCTCACTTCAACAGTTATGTGCAACCCCCAAAATGTTTCCTCAAGTCTGTCAAACACTCATGGGAAGAGCCTACCAGCTCATCCTTGAAGTTGGAAAAGCAGGCAAGGTCACGTCAGCAAATCAGGACTGTGGGCTTTAAGTTTCATTGAAAAGATAGCCTCTTGGACAGCTCTGGTCCCTGCTCCCTGAGCCAGACTGTTGGTCCAGTGGTGACTCAGGAAGGAATGCCACTGACGAGCCATGGGCATGCCAGGGAATTATTCAGCACATGCCAACAAGTAACCTCATACGATAATCAAACGCCAGCCAATCTGCGAACACTTTGCGTAACAGCATATTTGGATTTGGGGCTTAGCTTTCAAAGCTTGAGTTTCACGTTTGCCCGAGCACATTCCCAGCCTCCTGGGGCCTCTCCTGTGTGCCCTGCCTCTGCTTGCAAGTGGAGAGAGCAGTTCTTCCAAGAGCCGAAGCTTGGCTCTCCCCTTGAGGTAAAGCAGAACGCTGCCAGGGATCAGCGACTGCTCATCAGTCTACAGTTCTCACTCTGGCCAGCACTGCTTCTCCATATGCCCTGCTTCTTACCAAAAGGCCAGCATCATGGGTGATGGATGCCTCCTTTTGCTGTGGAGACGCTTAATAGTCATTCCTAGTGTGGTCATGGTCTTCGATTCACCTTACCCATAAGAGAGGTTTGTTGACTGACAGCTGCTGGTATAACAATATTCTATCTGATCCTGACTGTAGAAATTGAAAAAGTATTACCGCATCAATAGGTATCTGGGCTGTCCAAGAGCCTCCAGAAGTACAAAGAGGCTTGCAAATTTTAAGACTCCTTACTCCTGGCTCTGGCCCTTCTCCTGCAGATACTCTGAGAGCCAGACGTTTGAAGGATTTAATTTTAGATCCACAATAAGGTGATACACTTTCGTGCACAAATTTACTACAGAATGGCAGCCATACTCTGAGGGGTCCCAGTGAGCTGGGTAAATAACTTGGCTGCCCTCCCCCCGCCCCCACCGCACCAGTACTGTATGTCAACATTTCCTCAAGGCCTTGGGTGTTTGTGTACTCAAGATGATACTTAACATGAAATATTCAAACAGCAATACCTTGGGTGAGAGAGAAAGTCTAGTCGATGATCTTATTCATAATTCTTCCAGTGAAGAAGCTGTTCCCATGAGGTAGGGCTTTCAAAGTGCTCCAGCCCTTGCCACAGTGATCTCAGAGAGAACTCTGGCCTCCCCAGGAGAATGTGGGTGTGAGCGCAGAGTCCCCCGGTTAGAGACGCCAAGAGCAGTGGTGTCACTCAGCGACATCGCAGACACAAAGCCTTCCCCGGGAATAAGTTGATAAAGACTTAGTACCTAAACGTAGCACTTCAAAAAAGAAATAGATCAGTAATTAAAGATCCTGAAGGCCGAACTGGACATTCCAACGCAGACCTAATCATGAGACCTCATGGGATGTTCAGAAGTTCTCCAGAGTAGGTATAAACAGTCAGGTTTCCTTTGCCCCATCGGTTAGGCTGGGTAGAATCCTTACTGTGTCTTCCTAATTTTAAGCATGATGACAGAAAGCAGGGGATGCCCAATCGATGCAGGTAAGAATACTTTTTGTAGTACTGCATATAGCTGCTAGCCAAGGTCATTAGGAAAGTGAAATTCCTTTCAAAGTAAAAAAATATACTTGTTCTCTTTTACAAGTGCAAGAGTAAATTCACAGTTAATTATCATTGCTTTATTGGCAGTTATAGGTCCTACAAATCTCACCAAATTGAAACTATACTACGTATATACAAGAACATAGAAAGTGGCCTTCAGTGATAACAAGAGGAAAGAATAAATTTGGGAAATTCTCTGCATAGGTCATCATAGAAATTTATCAATCCAAAGTCCCTAGATTATAAAGACAAGTTTTGAAGGTTTAAGAGGTGCACTTCAAAGAGCTATTTCTTTAATATGAGCTGTGTGAAGATCATTAAATAATTTTAAAGTCACAGGACACCTAAGAACGCCTCAGGCTCATAAGGAAGATGGTGGAGTTTAGAATGGAAGCCCAGATATTTGGCCCAGATGTTTGCTGCTGATTTCTGATGCTGGTGTGTAAGGATCTATTCCCAGGAAGGACCCAGCAGCACTTCTGAGCAGTGCCATCTTGCAGGCAAACCCAGTGGCCTCTGCCCCTAAAATGGGACCACTCAGCTTGGCTGCAGCTGGCTGAAGCACTGTCTTTCCTTGCGGGCAAGGTTGTCACTGGAATTTTCATCTGAGGTAGGCAGGGCCCTGGGCACCCATGTCATCTCCTGGTTGCCCATGAGTAGCACTGTGATGGTGTCCTTAAACCAAACCAATTCGATTCCCAATCACATCCCTTCCATTTGATGGAATCCTATAAACTCGAACAAAGCGTAGTGCCATCCCACCTCTCACTCTATTTATCTGCTTTTTTCTTTCATGCTCTTTCCAATTATTGGGCAATCATGTCCAATTCCAAAGAACCAATGATTATTTTACCTTTCTAATCTGAAGGTGAATAAGGAGTCTACCTTCTCTAATCTGATGCATAAGGTAAACTTCCTCAACTCACCCTCCTCAAGGAAAAGTTGTTGCCAGTCTCTTGTGGGTTTTAAGTTTACACGCATCTTCTAAAGAGTATATACAAACACAGACGCGGCATCTCCTCTCTCGGGAAGGGCTAGGCTCCATCTGTGTGGGTCAAGTGATATAACGATTGCCATGGTTATCATCTCTGTTTCATTGACAGTGTTCGGGGGAAGCACCCAAAATGGGCATATTGCAATTTGGAGGAATCCCTGGCTATATCTAGTTACTTATTCTTTTCTTAAAAATCCCTGGCTAGTTTTTTTTTTCTTTTAAGTTTATTAATTTATTTTCAGAGAGTGAGAGCAAGGACAAGCGGGGGAGGGGCAGAGAGTGGGAGAGAGAGAATCCCAAGCAGGCTCTGCACTGTCAGCGCAGAGCCCGATGAACAGTGAAAATCATGACCTGAGCTGAGGCCAAAAGTTGGACTCTTAACCGACCAAGCCACTCAGGCACCCCAGTCCCTGGCTACTTTTAAAGCTCGCTCAACATGTACGTGTTTTGTAAGGACCTCAGGGACAGCACATTGGTTGCCATTTCTTAAAAATGCTCCTTTGTAGAAGTGTTCGTATATACCTGGGACACTGTTTATGCTTTCTTTGATGCCTGTTTATTTCCCACACTGAGGATTCATTAGGAATATTGAAGGTAAGTCTTTTGACACAAGTTAGGGGGAGGTGAATGGGGGAAGAGGATAGGGAAAGGAGCTTCATCATTTAAAAGTGTCAATACTTCTTACTCTTTCCCTGGGTCTGTCACCTTCTGTCTATGCCTCGGTTTCCTTACATGCAAAACTGGGATGGTAATAAGGGCCAAGCTCAGAGTGGTGGAGGGTACAATGAGTTACTATTTGTTAAGTGTTTTGAGCACTGTCTGGCGCATAATAAGTGCTCTTTTTGTCCCCCACCTTATTTATATTCCAATCACTACATAAGGAGTCAGAGGGGCTGGGCCTTTGGAAGGAGAATAGTTCTTCATGTCAACACCAGCATCACACATTATTGAAGAGATTTTGGTGTAAATGGGGCCAATTGACACCCCAGCTTCCTGTGCTATCTTTCTCCCACCTTTCGGAGTGAGCTCTCCTTTCCCCAGGCTCAATGTCTTTCCTTTATCTACTGTAAACCACAGATAACTTATCAGGTTAGTCTGCCAGGGGAACTCGTATCTTAATAAGATGCAGAACCTTAAGTGAAGAGGTGTCATATAGTGGAATTTCAGAAAGTGAGGGGTGGGAGCATACTTCTAGAACCCCTCAAATCGCCCCCCAGATGTACTTGCTTCATTCACGTACGAGTGAAGCTGACCCTGGCAGGAAGTCACTTGTACTTTTCACTAATTGAGGTCCTGCCCTCCTGAATCTTGCAATCTAACAGAGAGAACTTTGATCCGGGGGTGATAATAAAACAAGTAAGTAAGTAAAGCCCAGGGATGTGGATTGAGTAACTGCTCTGTCCCAGGAATTGGCACGGACGCGCGGGGTGCACTGAGGTGGAACCAGACTTGTTTGCCTTCAAGAACCTCACGGTTTATTGGAAGGGACAAAATACATCAGACGGTGATAAGGAAATGCGTGTGAGTAAAAGGAAAAGAGGTGTGTGTTGACAGAAGACAGCCTGAGGAGCTTAGGAAACAGGAACGTTTCTCAAGAACTTGAAAGCGTTGGAGGTCTTTCGAAAGGGTTGGTTGTACACTGCCTGGAGGCTAAGGTAGGAACTCGACAGGGACTCAGCCCTGCCCTGCTGGCTAGATGGTTAACTGTACGCCTCAGCACAGGGTTCTTGGCTGCAGAGAAACAGGAGCGGGAGCATCGGTGACTCATTCTCATCTACTTGACATCATCTTCAGATTTTCGTTTAACTTTTCCCATCCACGTCAGATGCCCCTAATTCTTGGGTGGTCTGCCATGCCACTTCCTGCCAAGTCCCAGCGACTTTATTTTGGGTGGAGGTCTGGGGGTACTGGATCTTATTTCAAAAGGAGAGGGGAAATTGAAACCAGAAATGCTTTGTGACAGACCTTAGGAGACTCTTTTTTTCCCCTGTCAGTTTCTCAAGGCTGGTATCTCTAGCCCAGACTTTGTTTTTTGCTTATTTGTTTGTTGGTTTGGTTTGGTTTGGTGAGAGTTAACTATTCAAAATGGAAGCCCTTTTATCATCCTATCTAGTTATGCAAACATAGCCCGTTGATGTTAACAAGTAGAGACCAGATGCAAATAATCCACTGGGGCAGATCATGGAATAACTAGCAGGAGCTGAAGCAAGCTGTCTCCCCACCACCCTATTACCTCATAAGAATTCCTTCCATGTGGAAATGAGCATGAGGAGAATTAAAAAAATAAAAAACAGGGCTGTTCAGATGTTTCAAATGGCCTTAAAATGACAGCAGAAGTGGAGATGCTTGGATCACCCAAGACTGCTGTATAAACATCTGAAGTAATTCCAGAGTTCTGTTGGAATTAGGCATGCATCCCTAAGAAAGGTTAGGTGCCTCCATCTCACGTAGGATAAATCGATTCCAATGAGAAAGCAGATTCCAAACGGAGGTCACCGAGTCAATGATCCATATCCAGGTGCACACGAGAAGATTTGGTTCTCTGCAATTCCTTGAACAGGGCATCGCTGCCTATGATGAGATTTTATGCCATTCCCTGCAGCACTGGATGTTTTAACTGTTCTGGATAGACAGCCAAGCAGTTGTCAGGTGAGGCCGAATACAGGGAATCCTAGAATGGCAAGGGTGCTGCCATTTTCTGCAGCAAAGAAAGTTTTAGTGGAGTAAAAGGAGTTAGGCAATATAAACAAACTCGAGGCGAGTCACCAAACCTCTGAACTGGCTACAATTTCTGCATGCTTTTCTCAAAACGCCGTTGTGTTATGAGTGGCTATTTGATCAAGAGGCCTAGTTTTGATTAACGCAGTGGGTCTGATTTTCTACTTTCAGAATAATTCTTAATTTTAAAAGCCTTTTTGTTGTTGTCTGTGTTTTGTTGTTGTTTGTGTGTGGGTTGGGGGACTCCAGGACTGTGAGCTCTGTGAACCTTCCTAAGAGGTTGAGGATAAGATGAAAAGTTCTTGGGGGCAAGGGGTTGGTGCAGGGAGTGAGGGAGATAGCAATACTTTGTGAGGAAAGCCAGAGTCGAGTAAAGAATTTGAGCGAAATCTTTCTGACTTAGCTCTGGGACAGAATTAGGCACAAACCAAGAAATCCCCAGAAGGTATCCAGTAAATGTTAGCGGAATGAATGTGAACCAAAACCCTGAAGGTCCTCTCGTGAGATTCTCCAGGGCTTCAGTGTTATCAACAGAAGTGCTTCCTGAAGTCAGCCCTAAATCCCTTCTCCAGCAACCTTAGCTCATTTCTCTCTCCTGGTCTAAGGAGAAATAAGATGCCCACAATGCTATTCTTACACCTCAATTAAATTGGTACCTCTTAAAATCTGCCCTCAATCTTCTATTTTGTGGACTACATAACCCAAATTTTGTAAGCTTTTCTTTCAAAAAGATAATTTCATAAACATTTCCATGTACCAGTCTTCAGAATCACAAATGTTTAGAAATAACTTACGGGTTACCATATAGACGTAGTCACAGTGCAATGAATAATGTACTTAATTCATGAAGGTGCCGCTTCCTGTTGAAATCCCTGCATCCTGGGCAGTGGGGACAATGCTGGAGGTTTCTGTCTTCTCTCTGGAGCCTGGAAGGAGGTGATAGCTGATGAGCCAGACTAATAAGATGCAGCCTCGCACTGATTAAATGTCCATTTTCTTGGGGGAAATGGCTGACAGGAGCAGGATAAAGCTGTCAGGAAGCTTGTAGCAATTTCCCAAATCTACCACTACCAGTGAGCTTTATTTGTGTGCTTAGAGCTATTATTAGCAAAACAATGGCTGGAAAATGTACCAGGGAGAAAATTAAGAAATGACAGACTTGTTTTTAAAAAGAAAGAGAAAAGTTTCTTTTGTTAAATTTTGTTAAGTTTGGGTTTGTTTGTTTGTTTTGCAGAAAGTTTCACTTGGCAAAATACATCGTCCAGCCGTGGTGCCTGGGTGCGGAAAGGGAACCGGGCAAGAGCAAGCTCCAGTTACCTGTGCACAGGCGCTAATTTCAGCGGCTAGAGCTCAGGGCTCTCTCTCTACAAGGGTGAGAAGGGGGAATTTAGCAGCACAATGTAGAGTTTGCTTTAAAATCCTAAAGCCACCTGTCAACCGTGGTATAGGTGCTGAAGGGGTAGAGAGAGCAAGTGTCAGTGCAGGGGAGCAGTGGTGAACAGAGAGAGCTGCTGTTTTTAAAAAGGAACAGGGCGCCTGGGTGGCTCTGTTGGTTAAGTGTCTGACTCTTGGTTTATGCTAGGGTCATGATCTCACAGTTCTGGGTTTGAGCCCCTCATTGGGCTCTGTGCTGACAGCCTAGAGCCTGGAGCCTGCTTCGGATTCTGTGTCTTCCTCCCTCTCTCTCTGCCCTTCCTCCACTTGTCCTTTGTCTCTCTCTCTCTCTCTCAAAAAAAAAAAAATACAAAAAGAGTAATGGAGATCTCTGGCAAGGATTGTGCTGTTCAACACCATAGCCACCAGCTACAGGCGGCAATTGAAAGCTTACACTGTGGCTGGTCTGACTGAGATGGTCTGTGAGTGTAAGATACACATGAAAGTTCAAAAGAGTTTGTATTAAAAAAAGGATGCTAAAAACATCATTAATTGCTCTTAAGATTACTACATGTTGAAATGATATTTGGGATGGATTCAGGTAAACAAAATATACTATTATAGCGAATGCTTCAACAGGGATGAACCTTGAAAACATTATGCTAAGTGAAAGAAGCCAGACGGAAAAAACCACACATTGTGTGATCCCACTTATATGAAGTGGCCAATGCGCAAATCCATAGACAAAATGTACATGAGTGGTTGCTTAGGGCTGGGGGCGGGGAGGGAGGTGCTGTGGAGGGAAATGGAAAGTGAGTGCTAATGGGTATGGGTTGTTTTTTTTTTTCACGAAGTGATGAAAACGTTCTAAAATTGATTGTGGCAATGTTGCACAGCTCAGTGAATATACTCAGTTGTATATTTTATTTATTGCTTAATTATTTATTTTATTTTAATTTTTTTCAGTTGTATATTCTATTTTATTTAATTTTTTCTTAAGTTTTAATTTTTTAAAGTAGGCTCTACACCCAGTGTGGGGCTCCAACTCCTGTCCCTGAGATCAAGAGTTGCATGCTCCTCAACTGAGCCAGCCAGGTGCCCCTCAGTTGTACATTTTGCAATGGGTGAATCATATGGTAGGTGAATTATATTTCAATAAAGCCATTTAAATTAATTTGAAAATTTTGGATGCAAGAAAGCTAATTTTGCCTGTTTATTTTTAAACTTTTAACAATGAGATACTAGAAAGTTTATAATTTCTTAAGTGGCTGGCGGTATATTCTGTTGAACCCTCTGGGCCAACGACCAAGGGTGAAGTGGCTATGGAAACCTAGGGCTAGTGTTACCCAAAGTGAAAGTCATAAACACAGGGAAGAGGACCGGACAGAACGGCACACCTTTGGTGCAGGGTGAGAAGGAATGAGGGGTGTGGGAGAACCTGACTTGGAAGGTTGGGGGTTTTGAGGAGAAGGGTAAAACTCGAGGACTGGGGCAGGCCTCTGCGCCAGCACATGGGACTGAGGAGCCAGCACATGGGACTGAGGAGCAGATGAGAATTTCTGGGCCCTAGGCAAAAAGGGGGCGCTGTCTTTAGTCACCTCCCCGGAAGACTCTTCTCAGCCCAGCCGTGGGCAAAGCTGAGTTCTCTTTCTCAAGTGGTTGCCCCAGCTGCCTGAGGCTCTGTTCTCCAGCCTCTGGGGCTGAGAAGAGCCAGGGCTTGACTCACCTGTAGCGTATTTGCATACCTGGAACCCAGCCGCTGTGAGATGTAGACAGCAGACGGGGAGCTCTGGCCTTTCCAGGCGGGGTGGAAGCCTGGAAGCTTCTTCAAGGAGTACTAGCCAAGGGAGTTTTTCTGGTCTGTTTGCGGAACGTGATAAACAAACCCTAGCGTTAGAGGTTTTGCTGATTGTGGCACAAAGGGGAAGCCTTGGGCACCTTCTTGGTATCCTCTCCTCAAGCCAGGTTTCTTTTTGCTCAGTTGGCGTCTTTCTGACACCCATTCCCAGGAAAAGTATAACACTTTGTCAAAGGACACAGCTCAGTGGATGTTAGATAGGGAAGCTACACTTAGGGCCTCTATAGAGAAAGGATCCCGTGGCTCATCTGTGGAGACCAGAGAGATAATGGGACCAAAGGATACACGGGGGTGATTAGCCAGATGAATCATAACCCCAAAGCCCTGGTTCTGGAGGAAGGATCAGTAGCCTGGAAAGGGGAGAGAAAATCAAATACACTGGACTCGGTGTGAAGTGAGTATTTGCCACTATTCTGTGTCCTGTCCAAACTATGTCCTGACATTTGCTCCCACGGCAGTACACTTTACTTTTCTTCATGACGACTGTGTATCAGGTTTCCACAGACGGGGTGGGTGGTAAGCAAAGAAAACGGGGTAGGCAAGTTCGTGAACCTAGGGGCATTATCCAGGTCAGGTAAGATCTCCTGTTTTTTTGCCCCGATGAAGTAGCAGCGGAAAATTAAGTGTGTTCAATGAAGGCAGAGGACACACAGACAAGCCCATCTTCTGTACAACTGTAACCTCCCAAAGAGAAAGGATTAGAAATTATTTACGTCTCGCGTCCACAACAGGACCTGGTTTGCGGTGAGTACTCCAGGAATATTTGCAGCGTGGGTGGATGAATGGAGGGCGGGAGGGAGGGACATGACACAGGAGATAATTAATTAACATTGTGTTTATGTAATGATGTTTTGCGGGGGTGGGTGATGACAAGGAAAGGCTGGAGAAAGATTTCATTTATGTGATAGGCAAATAAATTCTGGAAGTGTTCAATTAAAACTAATATGATTGCATATTTGGTTTTGTCATCTTTCTAGCTTTTTCTGAGCAGTGCTTAGATAATGTTGAATGAGAGTGAGGGTAGAAGGGGAAAAGGAGGCCTAGAATTACAGCTCATGGGCCTCTCTCGCTCTCGATCTTGTAAAATGCAAACAACTTAGGAGTGGACAAATGACTTAATGATGATGTTGTCAGGGCCCTCAGAATAAATATTGCCTTTTCCATTCCCACCGCTGGTTCTGCACAGTGCAGCTGACGTATCCTCGAAAGGTTGAGATCTCCTCATTCTTATCTTCTGAGTCAGGCAGCATGAGATGGTGAAAAACTTGCTCAAAAAGCATTTGTATTATTTACCCCTGTCCCTTCAAGCCGAGGCAATCCTTTCTGGCCAAGGATCCTGTCCTGTAAGTGGGTTGGCTTTTTAGATTTGGCAGTGAGAAATCTGTATTTTAAATCAAGGTACTTAAGAGTCGGAATACAGACAGAGTTTCTATCTCCAGATAATTCTATCACGGAGCTCAAACGGCTCCTCTGGAATATTAGAGGGCAGGGAACTTCAAAGAAAGCATAACCATGTGTGATTATCAGAATGAATGTAGATCTCTAAGAATTCTGTGAAACCGTCTTATGTGTGTCCATAGCCCGCTAGTAATTGAGGCAGACGTGATCCTGGTGGGATGAGCTAAGCAAGCTGGACTCTTGTAAGGAAATAACTTTCTATGAAATCATGGAGGGGATGTGCAGGTGCAGCTGGGCGGGAGCCCTTGGCACCAGGGCTCCCAGTAATGGGTCCAAATCCCTGGTGCCCGTGTTCTCCTGCTCAAGTCACTTCTGCTCACGGACCTGTGCTATGACTCACAGCCAGCCAGCAGCAGCTGAGAGGAAATGATGTGGCAACTGTGTCCAAAGACGATGGCTAAATGTTGAAAATAGAAAAGAAAGCCCATTAAAAAATATGCCGTTGTATTTTACAAAGGCCGCGCAAGATTTAAAAAGCATGTTTAGCATTCCAAGTGTTTTCCCTTTTGTGTCTGCAGAGACCAGCTCTGAGAGTGATTTTTTGTTTACTTAACATTTAATCAAAAGAGATTTGGATGCCGCCAGCTTTTGAACAACAGCTTCAGTAGCCCTGCCGCTTTGCATTTAGTGCGAAGAGAGAAACTTCAACCAGACGGAGAATTTGATGTCTGTAATATGCACTAAAAGATCAGCTGGTCGAACTTTACAGGGCTAATAAAAGGGAAGAATTTTCCTGTGCTCAGGTCTTTTATGAATTATAAATAACCATTCACTTTGGAAGATAGCACATCATAAAATTTTTTTTCACAAATATGCACAAATCCATTTTAAGATCCAAGGAAAGAGATGTTCAGAAGTCTCAGATGTACTCAGTTTTGATTTCGTGGGGAAACATGTTCTTTTACCATATGGATGCTTTTAAGGGGGCCTTTAGCTGGGGCTCAGTAATGGTACCCCAGTGGCTAAATAAGGGATTTCTTTCCTTCTAACATTATTTCTCTGTTATTAAAGGTGGAAAAACCTTCCACAAATAGCATACTATTAGACTGCTTTAGGGGGTGTCCTGGGAATCAAGGTTATGTGTCTGCTCCAGAAATACTGTCTGTAATTATCATTCCTCAGTGGTTCTGAGGATGCAGTCCGGGCGTTTTCATTAATTTCTTGATTTTGCTAGTCTGGTGTGCGTGCCTGCTCTTGATATTCAATATTTTGCAGTAGGAGTTTTTTGTGGGTTTTTTTAGGGTCACAGGTCTCTCCCCCTCCCTGCCTCTCATAATAACAATGGTTATTATGTCTGCCTTCTTTTGTCTGCTAAAATAAAAAGGTACGAAAGACTAGATTGAGAAGTCACATGTGAGATCCTTCCAAATCCAAGCCTTTATCTTCCCCTTTTGTAATTTAATATGCATATTAAGAGATCGAGCATTCAGATCTGACAAACAACGAAGGAGAATCCACAGGTCAGACTAGCATATCGATTTCCCCCCCCCAGCACATTATTAGGAGTGTTTCCAAGTACAAAGTTGAAAGAATTTTACAGTGAACACCCATATGCCTACCATCTAGTTGTGGATTCTACCCTTAACATGTAACCATTCTTAGCACCTATCCATACATCCCTCCTCTATTAATCCATCTTATCTGAGTCATGCCTTCCAAAGTAGAGTGTAAACATCAACCGATTTCCACTTAAAAACTTCATTATTTCCTTTTTTTCCTGATGTAAAATTTATATACAATGAAATGTAAACTCCTAAGTGTACGTTTTCTGAGTTTGGACAAATGTATACCCGTGTCTCTTAAGCTTCTTCAAACACATTGAACATTATCATCATCCCAGAAAGTTCCCTCGTGCCACTTCCTGTCAATCCTCACCCCTACTTCCTTTCCCAGAGGCAATCGCTGTTTTGAGTTTAGTCACTGCAGATTAGTTTTGCCTATGCTAGAATTTCATGTAAGTGCGATCAAATAGAATGAGCTGTTTAATGTAAGACTTCTTTAACTCAGCATACTGTTTTTGAGATTTAGTCATGTTATTATGTAACACTAATTCATTTGTTCCATTGTGTTGCTGAGTAGTTTTCCATTATATGACTATACCACAGTGTGTATAGCTATTCCCCTCTTCACAGATACCTGGGCTGTCCTCAGTTTTTGGCTATTGTGCCTAAAGCTGTTGGGAACATTTTTATAAAAGTCTTTTTAAAGACTTATGTTTTCATTTCCTTTGGGAAAAGACCCATTTGTGTTGTTGATTGCCGAATCATGGGATGGATGTGTGTTTCGTTTTAAAGAAACTGCCATTCCTGTTTCTAAAGTGGGTGCACCATTTTACATTCCCACCAACAATGTAGGAGAGTTCCAGTTGCTTCACATTTTTGCTGACATTTAAAGTTGTCACCTGTTTACTTTTAAACCATTTTGGTGAGGGTGTAGTAATGCCTCCTTGTGGCTTTAATTTGCCATTTCCCGATAAATAAGGGCATTGAACACATTGTCATTGTGCTTAGTTGTCATTCATACATCTTCTTTTGTGAAGTGTGTGCTCAAAACTTCTGTTCATTCAAAATTTTCTTTGTCTTTATTGTTAAGTGGGAGTTCTTTATACATTCTGGGCTGAGTCCTCTGTGGAGTTTATGTTGCACAAATATTTTCTTCTAGTCCATGGCTTGCCTCTTCATTTTCTTTTATAAAAATTTATTTATTTGTTTATTTGTTTGTTTATTTATTTATTTAGGGAGCAAGCTGGGGAGGGTCAGACACAGAGGGAGAAATTCCAAGTAGGCTCTGTGCTGTCAGTGCAGAGCTCCACAGCAGACTCCAGTGCATAAACTGTGAGATCATGATCTGAGCTGAAACCAAGAGTCAGATAGTTACCTGAATGAGCCAGCCAGGCATTCCTCATCTTATTTTTTAAATGTTTATTTATTTACTTTTGAGAGAAAATGAGAGTGTGAACAGGGAAAAGGCAGTGAGAGAGACTCTCACATGCTGTCAGTACAGAGCCCAGCTAGCTCCATATTACAAACTTCAAGATCAAGACCTGAGCTGAAATCAAGAGTCAGACACTTAACAGACTGGGCCACCCAGGCGTCCCTTGTGTATACATTTTCTTAGTGGTCTCTAATGATGGGAAGTTTTTTATTTTGATGAAGTCTGATTTATCAGTTTTTTCTTTTACAGTTATTGTGACCTAAACAAACAAACTTGATCTCAATAAATAGTGTACCCAAAATTTATTGTAGACTCAAAAACACTCAAACCTTCACTGGCTTAATTGCAATAGATGTGTCTGCCTGAAAACACATCTATTTACATGGATTTTGGGAACAACTGAGGAAAACCTGGCGATATGTAAACCCTCACTCTTACCACCCAGAGAACAAAACAAATTCTAGACCTCCCTTGCTACTTTGTACTATGATAACAAGGCTTCTGTTTTTGGTTTGTTTGTTTCATTTTTAAGATTTTTATTTTTTAGTTTGAAGTAATCTCTACACCCAACATGCGGCTCAAACTCACGACCCTGGGATCAAGAGTTGCATGCTTGGCCAACTGAGCCAAGCAGGCGCCCCAAGTCTTCTGTTTTATTGGTGGAAACAGTCACCATCTGCTCAAAGTCATGTTATGGTATCAAGTCAGTCCTTGGCTTATAAGCATCATAAATGTTTTTTTTTTAAATGAATGAATCATATATTATTGGGAAATCGTATTATAAACAGTTTGAATGTGTGGCATGAATGGATGAAGACTTCCCCACAAAGGCTCTAAGGAATTGAACTAAAGGAAGGAAAGCTACAGAGAGGCCCAAGTGTCAGTGACAGCATGGGGCAAAATTAAGAGCAGGCTGAAGAGGGGAATGGTCGGCAATGAGAAAAGTAGAGCTTGGAAAAATAGAGACCAGCAGGAAAAATAGAGACATTCAACCTGCTGTGATTCTTTCAACCTGTTCTTGGGCTGTACATTGAAACTTTCCCCAAGATTGTACCCCAGACTCTTTGCCGACTGCTGTGTTGTCACTAAAGCTGTTTGATTTCTCCCTTTGTTTCCTGTTTGGACCTAAGGGACACTCAATACGGACGTGACATTTTGAAAACTAAACCCACATCTTTTTCACCTTATCTTCATTGTTGTTCTGGCCTACTTTCTCCTAGGCACTTTCTTGAAGGTGCAGGCGGAATGTGGTCTTGCAGACTTTCATGCAAACTCCCTTCTGTTTCTCTCCCTCTCTGATTCCACCTTTTCCTCTGATCATTAATGTTCTCATTTAGCTGTGGGTTACCCTGGGCCCTCTGTTGTCCTCTTTTTTGCTTTTGTTTTTTTTTTAATCATTGAAATGATTTCCTTCTTTATTAGAGAATGATTCAGGAAAGAAAAGGGGTGAGACTTGAGTGGATGATCTTTGCTGTTTGACTACGGGTTGAAATGAGCAGTTGGATTTTTGTGTTTCATTGATCTTCTAGGTTTTTATAACCAACTCCTTTGGTTACTGACTGTATGATTATCATCAGAAATTATCTGGAAATATGAAGTATGGAGAGAGAGCACCAATTTGCAAAGCTCTAGGCGGTTCTAACCCTGGAGAATACTCCCCAATGACTATGTGGGTGTGCCTGCCAGGCCTGGAGAGGATCTAGGCTAACGATGAATTTCCTAACCCCCCAGTCCTCATCCAATTGCTTGAATATGAAGATTAGATGTGGGTGGTAAGACTTCCTGGCCTCCTGGATTTATTCATGAAGGGAGCAGATAAGGTCAGAATGAGGGAAGTCTAGGTTCTGAGTTAGAAAAATCAAGTACAATTTCAGGGCCTCTGAAATAAAGATATGCCCTGAGTAATTCCTACACAAACATGATTGAAGTAATCAGAAGGGAGAAATGAATGGGGGTTCAAGTCACGGGGCCCATGATAAATTATGCCTGGCTATGCAAGTGGGTTAAATCACTTCCTAATACGTTGCCAACAGCACAAATATCTGCATTTAGCAACACATGCAACCAAAAAGTGAACCAAAAATACTCTCCAACTTTCTTCCTGTTTGGAATTCCTGCTATTTTACTGTCTCCAATGAGGCACTCAAGGGCTCTTGGGCGAAGTCAGGTAGGTGGGTGTCCCTGGCCTGCCATGTGGGTGGACTTAAGTGGGTGCTCGAAAGTGGTGGGGAGGGTTGTGCAGCTGTCCTGTTGCCAATCCTCCCCAAGCCCAGTTTCTGCTCATGCATATTCTTCTTTATACCAATGGGAGTGGGAGGTGAAAGTGTCCAAAACCCTGTCTTGGAATCTTTTTTCTTTTTCTTTCTTTTTTTTTTTTTTTTCATTTTGAGCTACTTCAAAATGTATATGAAGTGAAATGCAGAACCTTGAAACCCTGTTTCAGCCTCAAACTCAGTTGGCTTGGGTGGGCTGCGGGGTCCTTCACGAGCAGAAGAGTCTGGGTTGGATAAGAGAAATGGCTAATTCTGGATGGAACCCATGGGAAGCGTACATTGATTCTTTCCTCCTTTTCTTCCTTTCTTCCTTCTTTCTTTCTTTGCTCCCTCCTTTCCTCCTTCTTTCTCCGATTCCTTCCTTCATCCTTCCCACCCCCTCCTCTTTTCTGCCCCTCCTCTCTTCCTTTCTTTATTCTTGGATAGATTCTTTATTCTCCATCTCCTAAGGAACAGGTCTGAAAGCAAAGAGAGAGACATGGTAAGAAAGAAAACTAAAGAAACTTTTCTCGTGACTGAATAAAAACTGACAATAAAAATGCCAAAGTTAGGCGATTATATTGACGACTGAACAGGAAATCAGTACTGTACAGAAGCTTCGCTTATTTTTTAGGCAAGATAATTCTTTTGATATATTACCAGAGTTCCACAGGAACATCTGGCTGACTAGAAGTTGTATTTTCTGAAGGGAGGGGGCAGCCATCGCTACCGTCAAGTATGCTCTAACTTTTCCTTAGAACCATAAGGTTTATCTGAATCTCACAATATCTATGATCTTGTGAGATCCAGATTTCCCTTCAAGCTGATGTTTGTCTTTCATTTGTTTCCTAATTAGCATTCAGGTTTCAGCCCAAGAGTACACCGCCAGAGGCAGAACGTCTCCCTTGGTGGTGACCCTTGTTGTCATCCTTCTACAGTGAATTCACAGGGCTGTTCTGCGATTTTCAACTTTGCTCTGTGGTACGAGGTCTGTGAATGTTTAGTTGACAATACGTGTGCGCCTCTCTCATTTCCTGTTTTTAAGGGCTGCACTTAATTTATTTTAAAGGGTGGAATATTTTAAATTACAATTCAGCAGTTTTACTGAGGAAGGCTGTAAAACACAATGAGCAAGGAGTTTTACTTCCTCCTCACAATTGCTACTCCCTGGTTTTGAAATCTTGATATCCTCCAATCAGTAGGAATGACTTTAACTTAGGCTGTAACAGTTTGAACAGCAACCAAGCCATGGCTGGAGCTGTAGAAGGGCAAGGGATTCCTGCACACTATAATTTCATTTTTCCAGACGCCTTATTAGGACCCGGAATGTGTCTGCCTGTGCTTGATATTGTTCTATCATGTTGAGTTCCCCTCCCCCAGGCACAGCATTTGGATTGGTTACAGAATACAGTTGCTCGGCCAATCAAGTGAAACCTTTCTCCTGCAACCCTAGCAACACCTGACAATGGTCATTGACAAATGTTAGGAGAAAAATCCCCGACAAATCCAACTGGCCATGAAAGTGGTTTCTGTTGAGGGCAAACAGCTAGTCCTGCCCACAGAGCACTTTGTGCGGGCAAGAGGACTTAGTGGTTGGTGCCAGACCTGTAAAAACAGAACCTGCATGTGGATGCCTACCTTCGTCTGCCGCCACTTAGGCTAAGCGGACTGTTGTTTGGTCAAAGCCATTGTTGGACCTGGCAACCTGTTGTGCGTGTGTATGTAGGGGTGGGGCTCATCTTCTCCTACCCCGACCAAACCCCCATCCCCACCAGAATATTTTCAGTGGTTGGAGAAAGAGTCCATGTAATACTTTGGCTCCAAGGTCACACTTCTATCTCTGATGGTAATTTGTTCCTCAGGGTAAGGCAGGAGGAACATTTTTCTGAGGGCGGCAAGATACCTGGCCATGTCCCCGGTGGCACTTTTCCAAGCCTTCTGGCTACACATCTTTCACCTCCCAGCCAGGCTCTGAACCCTATTAGGGTGCAGTTGGCCTGTCTGGCTCACCTGCGGGCACATTGGGACACTCCTCTCGGGAGGCTGCTAGACCTAAATGAGCTCTCTCTGCTCTCCGGGAGGCTTCATGACTGAGGGATCTGTAGGCAGACCTGGCAGAGGCTGGGGTGGGGGAGGGGGCAGGGAATGGAGAATAAGAAAGGGGACCTGCCAAAAACATGCACAGACAATTCATACGCAAACACATGTTCCCACAAAGACATAATAGCCGTGTGTCTAGGATACCCTCCTCAAGTCCCCTTACACGATCATTCCAGTTAGTCTAGCCACCTTGGAGGCATATTTCAAACCCTGGTTGAGTAATCCATTGTGTGGTGATTAGCTGTTAATGAAGCTGAAAATACCTAAAGCATCCAAGAAGTAATCTGAATTAATTTTTTTTTTTTTTGTTACACTGCAAGACAAGTCGGTGTCAAGACAAAGACCTGGGGATATATACAGAGACATTTGCACACATGGATATAATGCACACATGCAGATAAACCGAGGTAAGAGGAACAGAGGTAGAACAACCTGGGGAACAAGATGGGGAAAACAGAAAATGGAAACTTCGAGGACAGACATGAATTGAAGAATGGGAAACCCAAGGTAACATTTTCAAATTAGTGATGTTCATTCAGTGCTCTCCACCCACACGCCAGACACCCTCTCTCTGTTAGCACCACCCTGCAGTGCCTGTCCTGAATATACTTTTCCATGGGGGTTGGTGGAGGGGTTGGCAGTCAGTTGAACTAATTCCTTGGCATTATAAAATGATAATGGCTTCAAGTCTCAGCCTTTCAGGGGGTAGTGATATTTTTCAAAGGGGGCTCATTAAGGTCCAAAAGAACCAAATCTCTAATGTTTGAATTATAAATTGAGAGGAATATCTTTAGTGTGGAGATGTGGCCTTGCTCAAACACATTTTTAAGGTAGAAGCCTCTGGATACTCCTAATGCCAGAATTACAGGCAAGAAGGAGTAGCTGGAGTAGTAGCTGATTCCATGTCCGTCCTACAGGGAACTTGGAAATTTTCTGGTGATGTGAGATATGAAAATTACAGGGTTGCTTGTGTGGCTCAGTCAGTTGGTCATCCGGCTTTGGCTCAGATCATGCTCTCAAGATTTGTGAGTTTGAGCCCTTCGTTGGGCTCTGTGCTGACAGCTCAGAGCCCGGAGACTGCTTTGGATTCTGTGTCTCCCTCTCTCTCCAACCCTCCCCTGTTTGCATTCTGTCTGTCTCTCACATTAAAAAAAATTTAAAAAGAAAGAAAATTATGATAAAGGATACCATACATTGTGTTACAAGCCAAACCTTATATAGCCATATCCATGCACATAGTTCCCAGTTTCTGAAAGAAATGAAGCCATTCCGAGAGGAGGTAAATTTATGGGCATTGCCTATTGAGGAATCAAACAACTTTCTTCCTTTCCCAGATCTTTAGAAGTTTGTCAGTTATTACCAGTCACGTTTTCTGTGGGTATTAGCAACTATCAACTCCTAAGACTATGAAACAACAATGAAAAGTAACATCAACTGTTTACTTCTTGCTCTGGAAGTTCAGAAATCTTATTTACTTGTGAAAAAAGGAAAGACAAAATAAAACTGACAATGTATATAGCATGGCTCTTTGTAACCCAACTTTCCAGGGGGTCAGAAAGAGCCATATAAAGTATCTGAAGCTTAAGAAGGTGCCTAGAGGGAAGATGTAAAGGTTCTCATTTAGAATGGATAGTTGATGCTCGACAGTTTGAACTTGACTTAAGGATAAACCAAGAGCTTGCAACTGGGACAGGGCATGTTTATCTTTAGGGCAGCAGTTTGGAGGTGGAGGCATTCCCACAAAGAACAATTGCCTAGCACATTCTAGGCACAAAAATAAGTATTTGTTGGTGACCCAGAAGCACTGCCTCCAAATCGACCTCCTCTCAATTCACAGATACTATCAAAGGAGGAAAACTCTAGAGCCCCAAGAAAAACCCATTTCCCTCCTCTTAATCCCTAAGAGATCATTGTTTCCTATTTCCAAAGCAACTAGAAGACACAAAATTGCCAAAACTTGAGATACTTCAGATGAAAGCCAGAAAAAAGAAAATTAACAAGAGACAAATGGTACAGACAGCATGTATGACAGAGTGGCCGGGTTTCTGAAATTTGGGGAGATTTTATTTCTTTCCTTGCAAGAATGCAACGCTGTCTGGAACGTAGCTGTGGAGCTTCTGGCCATGCTGCTAAATGCTCACTGAGTACTTCGTTTTATTCTTTTCTTGAAAGGTAAGGAGAGACCCGTGGGCCTTGGCAGCAATTAAGTAGAGGTAAGCTGTTGGAAATTGCTCTCTCCTGGCAAGCCTCAGTGTTAACCACAACGAGGAGGCCAGTCTGCCTACAGTGCCCTTGCTCCCTTTCTTCCGTGGGGTGAACAAATATTTATTGAGCACCTTCTATTTTCTAGGTAATCTATTCCACACACAACAAATGAAAACATACAACTCTGATAAGGGCTCCTAGGAGAAGTCCATGGAACTACGAGAGTGTGTCATAAGGAGAGCTGACCTGTTAGAGTCACCAGGCCATCCTACGGAAGTGTGATTAAGCTGAGTAGGAGGAAACTGGGCAGTGGTTGCAGGGCCAGCGGAGGGAGAACATTCCAGGCAGTGGGAACTCTTGGGCAAAGGCCCTTTGGAGGAAGTGAGCCTCGAGTGTTCAAGGAACTGAAAGCAGGCCTGAGCAGCCTGTGCTGGCAGAACCCCAGAGAGTGAGGGGAATGAACTTGGGGCAAGGCCAGTTGGAGATGTGAGCAGGAGCCAGGTCATTCTCAGTGCAGAGCCTAGAGTCTGGCGGGGGGGTTGTTAAGGATTTTGGTGTCTCTCTCTCTCCTCATTCCAGGCTGAACTCAAGCTGTAATAGGAATGCATGACAGGCCCTTCTTCTGTGTGATCTGGGAATGGAAGCTTCTGGTTTATCAGAAATCCATAAATTCCAGATGTGAACCACCAAGTTTCAAAGGATTATACTTTTATGAAGTACTTTAAACCTAAATCATATTCAGGAGATGTTATGCATGAAGATGCAGTAGGCACTTGGGAGCCATCATCATCATGAATTTCACTTATCGTCATATATTAACCCCTCAGAAGCCAGAGTTTGACCATCTAATAACTTCCCCTCTATCTGTGACCAGAGGGGAGGTCCTCATTAAGAACCTGATTTTCATTTTACATACAGTTCTAAGAAGTGAGTTTTTTGGGTTCCAAGGGCACAGCACATAGGGGAAAATAATTTAGAAAGGAAGAAGGNCCAAAAAAGAACCGCCTCCCAAACAAAACAAAACTCCTGAGACAAGAAACCCATAAGAACTGAAAACTAAATTAAAAAAAAAAAAGATGGAAGAAAGAGAAAGAAAAGACTAAAAGCAATCTGGGGCTTGAATTACAGACAAATCTTGCATGCCTTAAGATCTTGAGGGCTCCGTTGTGTTTATAATAAGACTTCATGCTTAAGAAGTCAGTCATATTTTAGAAAGATTTCTAGGCCACAGAGTCAAGCTTTTAAAAAGGGGTTTGGTACTTAAGAAGTAGATCTTCAGTCATTGGGGAAATTGTGCATTGAGGATGGTTCTTACCAAGGTTCTGTGCAATCACAGGTTTGCTGTATGGTTCTGTGGAGGTGTTAATACATATTCTGGGCTGAGAAAATATGTGACTTTTGAGCTTTTGCTCAAACTGCTTCATTTTCACGAGCCCTCAAATTCTGGGTTTGGACGAAATCATCAGAAGTGACAATTTTCATATGTGAATCGTCATGATGCCATTTTGGATGACGAATGAGTTCTTGAATATTTAAAAATATTGTAGGTGAGGGGTGCCTGGGTCGCTTAGTCGGTTAAGCGTCCGACTTTCGCTTAGGTCATGATCTCGCGGTTCGTGGGTTCGAGCCCCGCGTCGGGCTCTGTGCTGACTGCCAGCTCGGAGTCTGGAGCCTATTTCAGAGTCTGTGTCTCCCTCTCTCTCTGACCCTCCCCTGCTCACGCTGTCTCTCTCTCTTTCTCTCCTAGAAATAAGTAAAAAAAATATAAAAAAAATTTTGTAGGTGATACAGTGTCCTCCATAATACATCTTAAAGTTTGGCTTTCCCATTCTTAACATTAATTTTCATGCTCTCTTAAATGCAAATAATCTTTCTCCAGGCATAAGATGCTCTCTAAAGTTATGTGGTTGTCTGAACTTTATATTTTCACTTCTTCCAGACAGGAAGGAGCATGAACAAAATACACTCCAAACACTTTGGAAAATGCTCATGCTATATGTTTATGGAATGATTTGGGGGATGACATTATGCTTGGCAAATATATCCTCCGTACATGTCAGAGCATCTTCTTTCTCCCTAGAGAATACATTGACACTGTAGTAGTTGGTGTTTTAAATGTGTTTTTCTTGTGCTACCTTACTTATCAGATCCATCTGCAAAAGAGTGATGGAGTTTTGAGGAAATCATAATTTTCTAAGTGGTGATTCTTCTACAGTGCTCTTTCAGTATTTAACAGCAGGAGTTTTTTGTTGTTGTTTTTGTTCTTTTTCCCCCAGTTGAAGTAGGTAAATAAATACGGAAGTAAATATTTTCACATTATCCAATTAAATACATTCTTGGGTCTATCTTGTGACAAGCAGTACAAAAGACCTAGTAAAAAGTTACAGCTATTATAAAGGGGAAAGACTAAATGCTCTAATTAAATGTGGCACTTCCTATTTCTTTTGGCTATCACTAGGTTCTACGCCTGGTTGGAGGCCAGTAAAACATTCTGGTTCTGAGATGGCTTTTATTTGATGAGACTCACCACTGCACTTGAGAGTGGAATGAATAGCACAACGATACCAGTCTGGTCAGTTTTCACAATACTGAAATTGTACACAGACTGTATTTACACTAAAATATTTTTGCTCAAAATTAACATAAGTAAATAAAAATAATAGATGATCTAAAATTTAACACAAGCAAGCACCTTTTACCTCTTGAGGGAGAAATTATTGTTCAAACACAAAATTTATCTTGTTAGTTTTTAATTTTCATTTTTAAGTAATCTCTACACCCAAGAAGAGGATCAAACTCACAACCCCCAAATCAAGAGTCACATGCTCTATTGACTGAGCCAGACACCTCCTCAAATTATAAAATATAAAGAAAATTTATTTGTAAGCAAGTTGCTAACCTGATCATTTTGTATATGTTGAGATGTAATGATTTTTCAAAATTTCAGATCGTAACTTTAAAGGCTTTGATCTTAATAGAAACACTGTTCTTAGAAGTAAGGTGGAAAAGGGGTGCCAGGGTGGCTCAGTCAGTTAAGCACCCAACTTCAGCTCAAGTCATGATCTCACAATTTGCGGGTTTGAGCCCCACGACAGGGACTGTGCTGACAGCTCAGAGCCTGGAGCCTGTTTCAGGTTCTGTGTCCCCTCACCCCCCCCACCCCTTCCCTGCTTGTGTGTGTGCACGCACGCGCTCTCTCTCTCTCTCTCTCAAAAATAAACAGGGGCGCCTAGGTGGCACAGCCACTGAAGCATCAGACTTCAGCTCAGGTCATGATCTCGTGGTTCGTGGTTCAAGCCCTGCGATGGACTCTGTGCTGACAGCTCAGAGCCTGAGCCTGCTTCAGATTCTGTGTCTTCCTCTCTCTCTCTGCCCTTCCCCCGATCATGCTCTGCGTCCCTCTCTCAAAAATAAACAAACATTAAAAAAATTTTTAAAAATTAAACAAAAATTTAAAAAAGACAGATTCCAAGCCTTACTCCAGCCCTCTCTAAGGAAGAGGTAAAGAAAATCTATCTACCTACCTAAATATAGAGACAGAGACAGCATGAGCAGGAGAGGGACACAGGGGGAGAGAGAGACTCCCAAGCAGCCTCTCTGCGCTGTCAGCGCAGAGCTCAATGTGGGGCTCAAAATCACAAAACTGTGAGATCACGACCTGAGCCGAAACCAAGAGTCAGATGCTTAACCAAATGAGCTACCCAGGCGCTGCAAGAAAATCTAATTTTTAACCAGTACTCAGGGCAATTCTGATTTTGCGAGTTTGGGAAATACTGGATGACAGAGAAAGTTCTGGCTTTCTCCTCAGACGGACAAAATTTGAATCCTTGCTTGGCCCAATAAGAGCCAAAAAACATTTGGCAAATTTCTCAGAGCCTCAATTTGTTCATTTGTTTCTTGAGCAGGGAGACTGGGACAGCAACTGAACTACTGTTTGTAAAGGACCAACCCCTATGTCTGCACCTAATACTGTCTAAAACATATTAACAGTAAAATATTAGTGGTTTGATTTTCTGGAGTTTAACAAAGTGAAATTAATCAAAATTTCCCCCTCTTCAGGGGAATAAAATTTTAATTCATTCAGTTCTGGTCTGATCATTCCATGCCTACCCCTTATATTGCCCAAGAATCTATTCAGTGGAAATTACTGAACAGAAAGATTCTTTGGGCACTTGTCCCTATCACTGGACATTTTGCTGCAATAAAGTGTCATCTCTAATATCTCATTCTTCACTCTTTTTTAGCCACATAGTATAGAATTCTTTGTCATTTCACTGGAGGGGTGAATAATGCCTGGTTCACAGGCTAACCATGCTGTTTCAGGCTTTGCTTTCTCTCCAAACATTTTAATTATATTCCAGGGAACATAATTGCCTATGGTTATAATATAAAAAGTATATCCCAGTATTAGGAAGTGCATGGGTATAACTTTGTGTCCATCTTCAAATGACTTGGAAGTTCCTTTGATCTAATCTAATTTAATCTAATTCCACATCTTGGAATCTTCCTACTAAAGGCAAATTATTCCCTTGATCAGCTGAGATGACTAGCAATAATGACGAGGCAATGTCATTTTTTTCTTTCTGGAGTCTTCCTCCCAAGCCCTGGGATTGTGTGACGTTCTTGCCATTGAAGAGTAGTTTTCGAACTTGAGTGTAAAAAAGCCTTATGTGGGGAGTGACTGATTGTTAATTTATGGTTCCCAGTTCCAGCATTTATGCTCAGGTGTACTCTAAGTGTTCCTTCTTTGTAAATCACTGCTCCAGGAATTTGATAAATCTCTACTGATTTAATTCAATTTTTTCACTTTTGAAAATGTTTGAGAGAGAGCGCGCGCGCACACACAAGAGTACATGTGCACAAGGAGGGGAGGGGCAGAGAGAGAGGGACAGAGAGAGAGAATCTCAAGCAGGCTCCACATTGTCAGTGCAGAGCCTGATAAAGGGCTTGATCTCAGGAACTGTGAGACTATGACCTGAGCGGAAATCAGGAGTCGGACACTTAAGTGACTGAACTCTCCAGGCACCTCAAATTTTTCATTTTTAAATTAAAGGTGGACACAGGTGCCATGCTAGGTCTCTGGATAGGACTCTACCTCCATGTATGCATCCAACTGCACACGGCAGGTGGTAGATTTGGCGTGGGGGAAGGGAGTATCTCTTTCTTGAGGCTATCAGTTTAGCTATTGGGAGTCCTGGTAATAAAGTTTGCCTGTCAGCCTAGCTCCTGACCACACTGGCTGATGTGGTATGTGATGTGATATGATGAGTCACAGCATTTGGGAAGCTGTAGACTTTCCGTACTTTCATTTCTTACCATTGCCTCATGGTAAATATTAAAACATAATCAGGGGCCTCTAGTCCTGATTTAGTCCCTGGGGTAGGGTCTTGTTTGAAAAGGGCAATTATAAGTAATTTAGTAATGGATTCTATGAACACCAGAAAAACACTGTAAATACCCCCACAACGAGAGCTGGCACAGTACCAACCAATGATAACATACTGTGACTTCTTCCTTGGCTCATGGGTATCGTTAACCTCTGGGGAGATAGAAGCCTTGCAGTATGGTGCTGGGCACTTGGGGCTACAGAAATGGCTGAGGCATAATCCCAACCCTCAGAGAATTTCTAACCAGGGAAGGGAGAGAATGCAAATGGCTCAGGCAAGTGTAAACATAACTGTGAAGCCAGGCAGAATGGTATAGATGCTATAGAAAAGATCCAACGTGTTAGAAGGGCTCGAAGAGAGAGATCACACTTCTAGGTGGGTTTTCCCAGAGGAAGCGGCATTTGAACAAGTCCTTGAAAGAAGGGTAGGAATTTGACAAGTTACAAGGGAAGATAGAGACATTACAGGCAGCAGACTTGTCCTGAGCAAATGTTGGCAGTGGGAAAACGGGGACGACTTCTGGGGAAACTGGGAGAAGTCGTGTTGGAGCATAAGAAAAATCCTGTTGTTGAGTTGGAAGTGCTACTGGCTTTTATGGGACATGAAGCTGGAAAGCTGAGTTTGGTCAAGATCATATCTGAGTTTAGTCTTTTGCCAGTAGGCAGCATGGAGCCATTTAAAAGAACTTGAGCAGGAGGGTGACACCGTTAGAACTGTACTTGAGGAAGCACAACAGCTGGGTGGAGGAAGATTTGGAAGAAGAGAGGTTATACAGACATACCAGTGAGGAGGCCCTGCATACTGAAGAGCTGGAAAAATTGAGCAGCAAGAGGGACTGGGAGAGACAACACAGCAAGTAGGCCTAAGTGGGAGTCGCAGGCAAAGGAAAAGAGGAATAAAGCTTGGGAGCCTGTAACAGGCAGCAATAGTAATCACAGCCTAGGGGAAGAAAGAGGTCCTGGTTTCCAGGGAAAGGTGGCACTCTGGATCTGAGGTGGCCGTGGGTACCTTCCTGGCGATGGAAAAGGGAAGTAGTCGCCAGGAAGAAAGTGAGCTGAAGCAGAGATCATTACTGGGGGACGGAGTGGTGGAAACTCTCCAAGGAGTAGGTCACAAAAAATGGAGAAAAGGACTATGATAGGCTGTAAGGAAGGGTGTACATTAAAGTGTTTGCAGGAAGAGCAAACCAAAGACAAGGCAGAGAAAGATGAGCTGGAGGTGACGGAGCCGCAGTAAAGTGTCAGGGAAACTAGGGAGAGAACGAGAGAGAGAGTGGTTTCAGCTTAAGCGACTGGAGAGAGGGAAAACTGAGCTGAGCTGGTGGCTCTGGATTCTTTTTTGAATTACAGTTAAACGAGATCCCTCCAACGTAGGATGATGCCTTAAATCTAATCTCTTTGGTTCATGACAAAATCGAAGTCTCTAAAGTTAGGCACGTCCCAAGTGTCTCCCACTAACACATCCTATGACCCTGAAAAAGTCACTTATCCTGTTTGGGGGCACCTGCTTTGTCATCTTTTACTTTCCAGATAAGCGATTCTGTGTGTATACGTATGAAAATGCTTGGTAATCTACACAGTATTACACAAGCCTGAGACTTACTGTGACTGTATTTGAGAAGAATAAGAGCTCAAATTGTATTTTACTTTTCGGTTTACTTTCTTCTCCTATCACCTATGTTTTTCAAACACTTAAAAATTATGTTTATTTTTAATAGATCCAGAAATGGAATAACTAGAGGAAAGAGCCTTCCCCTCCCATTTGTCTATAAAGATATTCTTCCAGCTTTTTTCTCAGGCCTTTACCTAAGCATTGAGAGGTACGCCCCCAAATACTAGACAGATATACAAAAACATTATGTTATCAAAATTTCCTAACAGGCAAGGCAGCGATGGACAGTCGGCCAGCATCCTGTCCCCCAGGGACCTGCAGCCTGGGGCTTCGCAAGGCCTGACCAGAGTTAAGAGCCAAGACCTGCAGTTCGACATCCCCTGGGCCTCGGCCTTCGGTGGACGATTTTCTTTAAAACTCAGAAGCACTCTATTTCCTTTAATTTCAACCCAGGCAATGAAACACGCAGGTGGGTAACACCAGCCAAGAACTCTAAAAGATGTGAAAGTGTCAAAGGAGATACGGGTTATCTTCCACAACAGCGGCCGTATCAGTATTACGATTTACAGTAAAAACAAGGTGGGGCGGAGAATAAGGATGTCTCCAACGCGCTAATTAAGTCTGTGGCTTGGACCCAGATTTGACCGAGCGCTGTGGAGTGCGAACAATATCCGCAGGGTTCCCCGTTCAGCCCAGGACTCGCCTCTTTGCCTTCGCTGGCGCCCTCGTACCAGCGAGCTGCGCTCTTCGCCTGTCCGCCCCCGTGGCTACCTTTACCCGAGTGGAAGGGCCGTTCGGGAGTCGCCAGAGCGTCTGAGCGGACGGCGTGC
>NW_027551575.1:787645-790569 GCF_008692635.1 Crocuta crocuta | reverse complement strand
CGGCTGGGATGTGCGCGCGCGCCTGTGGGGTGTGTGCGCGCGCGCCCGTGGCGTGTGTACTCACAAAGGTGTGTTCGCTAAACCCACTGCCCGGGTGTACCCTCTACCTCGAGCAGAGCGCCCGGGCCTGGAGCTGGGTCTCGGTGGCGCGGCCGCGGGGGCGACGAGAGCGGGTTCAAGTTCCCCTGCTCCGCGCCAGCGGCCTGGCCAGCTTCCTCGCCCGCGGGGCTGAGAGTGCGCTAGGGCGGGGAGGCCGCGGCCAGCTCGGGACGCGCGTTGCACAGCTGAGGGGCAGGTTCCGAGCGCTTTGCGCGTTTTCGAACACTTTGGTCGGCTCGGCCCCCAGAGCGGCCGCCGGGACAGAGCGGACACGGGAATCCGGGATGGGTGCACTGCAGCCACGCGGGGCAGCTCAGCCGGTGCTCTCCTTCCCTACCCGGGTCTGCAAAAGTGAACTGGAAAACAGCCGCCGAGCGCAGCCTCCTCCCTCTTCCCCAGCGCCGCAGTCCTGGCCGGGGTGGGGGTGGGGGGAGTTCCCCTGGGCTCACTGAAGGGGAAGCGGGCAGCCAGGCTGCCTCGGCCGCACCTCCTCCGCCTTCCTCTCCACCCCCGTCCCCCAGGTTCCACGCCGCATTTCTTTGTTTTGAAAGCGCCTCCTCCGCCCAGAGGCTTTTCCCCGGNCTCGGACCCTTCCCCGGGCTCTTCTCGCCCCCAATTCTCCCAAGCCGCCAGCTCCCTTTGCCTCCGCTTTTCGACCCACGAGGCGCGTCTTCACTTGGCGGACATCAAAGGGAGGCAGAGAATTGAAGGGGGAAGTTGAGTTGGCAGGGGTGACAGAGACCCATCCACCTTAGGCCAGGCCCGGCGGCCCGTCCCCTCCCGCGGGAACCCCGCCTGAGCCCCGCCCCCCGCGTCACAGCAGCCTGACATTCTCACAACCCGTCCGGCACCCAACCTCGCCGCCCCCGCTACCCCCGTGTCCGCGGAGTGCTCTATTTATGTTTCAGCCCAGCGATTTGCATAGGCTCCGCCCCTGGCCCTAGGTCCCCCTATCGGTTCCCCGCCTCAACCTCGACGTCACGGAGCAGGCCCCGCCTCTCGTGCCCGTACAAGGAGCGGCGGGCCCTAGATGGCAGCGTGGCGTCGCCGCGGCGTGTGCGTGTCGCGCTTCCTTGTGCCGTTTATAGGGTCCCGGCACTTCCGCTGTCGGGTTAGAAGCGGCGCGGTCATGGCGGAGCGCGGACAGCAGCCTCCTCCCGCGAAACGGCTCTGCTGCCGGCCGGGCGGCGGCGGTGGCGGCGGGGGCAGNGCAAGTCGGTGAGTCACGGGGCAGCAGCGGAGCCGTCTGTCCGTCCGTCAGTCCCTCGGGGGGGCGCCCGCCCCCTCTCCTCCGGGCAGCCCCTCAGCTCGGCGCGCGTCCGCACCCCCTCCCGATGCCCTCCCCGGCCGGGACCGTCCTCTCCAGCGGAGCGCCCATTTCCTTCTCGCCCCTCCCCGCCCCCGTCTCCCCGGACGGGCCAGCGCGAGTGGGAAATGAATCAGCAGGACTCGCCCCGCGGCGGGGCCGGCGGGGTGGGTGTCGGGTGCCCCCGGCCCNCCCTGCTCTCCTCCCCCTGTCTGCCGTTCGCTCCCCTTTCTTTCTCCTTTCTCCCCCTCCCCGCCTCCTCTATTGGAGGGGTGGGGACTACATTTTAATGCCTCTCGGCTGCCGCNCTCCGCCGGCGGCCCCGGGATTTAAATGTCTCTCCTCTTCCCCCCCCCACCCCCCGCGCCTCCCCTGCCTAGTAGCTGCGCAGGAGGGAGGGGGCCGGCGGGCTGGACCCCTCTCCTTAGAGACCTCTCTCCCCGAGGGCGTCCCCGAGTCGATGGGCGCGAGCCCGGGGAGGAGCGGCTAGCGCTTCCCTTTCCTGTTGGGCCCTGCGGTGCCCGGGGGCCTCTGCAGCCGGAGTTTGGTTGGCGCTGGGTGGCCGGTGGCCGTGCGCGGGGCGAGCCGCGGCGAGCAGTTACGGGCTTTGCGCTCGCAGCCGGCGGCGGGAGGAGCGCGAGGCAGAGGGGCTCCCCGGCGGCGCAGCGTCCCTCCAGGCGCGGCCGCCTGGCAGTCGGGCGCGACCCCGCACTTTGTTCTCGTTTTCAGGTTTATTTGTGCCCCTTTCAGTTCTCTGTCATCCTCCGAAAAGGGGGACCCAAACAAAAGAGTCTCTTTATGTCTTTTCAGAGCTTGTAAAGTAGAAGATATTTGACAAAGGCGAGAAGGACTTGTGATTTAAAGCTGCACAGCCTTCCTTTTCTCTGACAGACCATGAGAGTTTTCTCAAATACCGAGTTTAAAAGCTTTCCCTGTCTTTACTTCCTACCCCCAGTGTTTTTTTTTTTCTAGCCAGTTATCTTTTTCAGTCGTAGGATGGGGATGTTTGGGATGGAGTGAAAAGAACAATGCTATAATGAAATATCCCTCTCCCCATATTTTTCTCCTGATTGCAAACGGCATTTTCTCTACCCCCGCCCCGCCCCTCCCCGTATTGCTGTCTACTTTAAATAGTATGGTGGTGGTTAACATGGTACCTAATGAATGGGGAGAGGGTTGGAAGCATCGCTGTCTCGGATTTTTAATCTTTTCTTTACATAGTCCATTCCTTTATCCTTCTCTTTGGGAGTCAGGTGGATGTCTAGATAGGGGCCGCCAAAGAGAATTAAGATTTGTTTTAATTCTCTCTAGTTAATTTGAATTCTAATGCAGTCTGCAAACGTGATTTTCTGCATGATCATTTATTTCCAAAGGCAGCCTCCAGTGTTGTCCTTTCTAGGTTCCGTACCTTCTCCTTCTGTCTAGAGGGGTTTAACTTTTGAGGCTATCCATCCTTCTTTAAAAAATCTAATTAGCATTCTTTAAAGTTATACCTTTTTTTTTTTTTTTTTTTCTTTCG
>NW_027551575.1:719534-787633 GCF_008692635.1 Crocuta crocuta | reverse complement strand
TGGCTGGCAATGTTGAGTTTTCCTCCCCCCAGCCCCCCCTTCTGTGCTTGACTCTGCTTGCAAGCAATGAGGAATGATAGGGGAGCACATAGGGAGGGTTTCTTGGCTGATTGCATTTAAGCCAGGAATTCACTGTGAAAATAAAGCCAAGGGGCGATAAATAAAAGATGCAATCTTCTCTAGGAGACAGACACACAGCGTGGGCTTTGCCTGCTTTCATCAGTGAAGAGGCCTGGGTGAGTTGTAAAAGAAAATAGTAACTTTTTGAATAGTCCCCAAAGGGGAAGGAGGCCACTGAATGGAGTTGGCAGTGGTTGATGTGAAATACTGATGCTGCTTGCAGAGCTTGAAGAGTTGACCACCCTTTCGGAAACACTTACATACGTGCTAAACAAGTGCTGTACAAATTGTGGAAAATATTCTTTTTTCCCCCTCTGAGTTTTGCCAGTTTCCGTAACTTCCAAGTTGTATTACTTGTTGTGCCAGTCAGCTTATGAGATGGAAGGCTGTTAAATGGCTGGCAGCTGGCACTGTGAGATACAAAACTCAGGACCAAGATTTCTTTTCCTTGATGAAGAATGGAGAGAATGGCTAGATTCACCATCTAATTTAGCTTTAAGTGGCGGTTTGAATTGGTATAGTAACGCAAGAGGCTTATTTTGTAATTTTGTGATTTGAGGTAGAAGGCATTTTTGCTTCGGAACCTGACATGGAAAAGAACACCAGCAGCTACCATGATAGGACCATAAGCAATTTTCTGGTATTCCAAATTACAAGTTTGTTTGTACAGGAAGTATTCACTGACTTTTGTAAAGATGACTAAATTATAGATGCAGCAGGGAAAATCTAGTTGTTTGACACTCTTGAAGATTTTTTAAGGATCGAGGGTCAATGAATTGGGCCTTCCCAGAAATTACACATGTTAGCTATTTTTCAACTCCTATTTTAAGAAGAAATTTAAAGGAAAAACATTAAGTCTTTGGTGTAGTAGCTGTAAGCAATGTTTAGTTGGTACAGAACTGTCCATCACATCAGTTAATTATTGGAAGTTTTGGAGAAAGTGTAGTTGGTTTATTAATTGATGTCATATTAAGAGGGAGGCCTTGCTGAGGGTGCTTGTATGTAAATATTATTGACATCACTGAAGTAATAATTGAGAAGTCACGTACAACAATTTCCCCACAGTTTTGCCTGGGAAAGAGCTTTCTTAATATGACCCTGGAACTCAAATTGTAAAGACAAATAACTCAAAAGACAGACAGATTTAATTGGATAAAAAATAAAAATTTCTGTAGGACTGAAAATGTGATTAAGTCAAGGTTAGCAGCGAACGGGGGTAAATATTTGCAGCTTGCTGAAGGCTTCTGAGAATTCTGAAAATGTAGTTTTAAAAAACAAAAGGGGGAGATGAATAACTTAGTTAGAAAATGGGTAACACATTTCACAAAGAAATAGAAATGATCAATTTGTCTTCACTCCTAACTCTTAGTAAAGGTGACATGCCATGTTCTTCTGCCACATCAGTGAAGACAGAAAAGATGGATAGATAGTACGCAGAATTGGTTGAGGAGGTGGGAGAAGATGCTGCCTCCCCAGCTGCTTGGCTCCATCTTTTTATGTCATTTCTAGGAATTTATTTTATACATTCATTGATTTTAATGCACAAAGATGTTGTGTACATTGAGCCATGCTCATTGCAGTATTTGTAATGCTGAAAAGCTGAAGTCCGTGGAAATTTCCATCAGAAGGAAACTAGTTAAGAAGTACTCTATGGAATTCTATGCAACCATGAAAAACAGGGAAAGAGATAAATATATATACTGAGAAGAAAAGGTGACCAGGATATTTTACTTAAAAACAAGTCGGCTGTTCATTTAGTAGGCTATAATTTCTGTTTAAAACAAACAAGATAGACTTATAGATGCATAAAAATTTCTAGAAGGCTATATAAGGAGCCACTGAATAGGGGGGATATCTTTGGAGAAGGGCAGTTGTCAGGTGGATGGGTGAATTTTTGGGGAGAGTTTTACTTTTCATTTTATGATTGTCATATGGTTGGATTTTTCTTAAAATCAGAAGCATGCATTTTTTTGGTAATAAAAAATCTTAGACAAATTATCCTGTGTTTTTAAATTATTATATATATATTTTTTTGTTTTGGGATGTGTGTGTTCTCCTTCTGAAGATTGGTGTGCATTCGATTTTGTACTGAAACAAACAAGTTTGCTTACTTTGTGACTAATCATTTTAAAAGCAAGAAGTATTTAAATAACACGGGGGTCTTGTCTTCAGCGTGGGCAGGAAGAAGAAAAGTTTTAAAAGGGATTGCTTTTTTTGTTTGTTTTGTTTTGTTTTTGGCTAGTTAGTTTGGGGAGAAAAGAATATTGCCCAGAATTTTATTAACACTTTGGTCACCATATTTTTATGGACTTTTCAGATTCATAACTTAAAATTTCTTGTTTTGGAGAGTGGCAAGGCAGTAAAAGGGAATGTTTTTTAGAATCAGTTTGGATAAACGTTTTAATCACTTCACTTAAGGCTAATTTGTTGGCATTTCTTTGAGTATTTTGATTTTCTGTATAGACCAGAGATTGTTATATGAAAATGAGATTCTAGATACACTTTCAGAATTAGATGTTTTGTTTATTGGTGGTAGTATATTTCATTGAGAGCATTCTCAGGAGTGAAGTGATAATATAGAACATTTAAAAATTAGATCCTGTATGTTTTCTGCCTTTTGATTAATGAAAAAGTACACAAAAGAAGAAATTTTGAAACTAGTTACTTATGTATTTTTTTATTCTGTGCCAGTTAAAATGTTTGAGTTGCTTACAATTGATTTCTGAAAGTATCTGAGTACCTAGTATATGCTCAGCATCGTTCTGAGGAAAGTTAAAATATCAATGTTTTCAATTTTATGTGGGGAAATCTTGGAATTTCTATTTCTGGTGGCTAGTATTTATTGGTCCAGTGAGGAAATCTAAAGTGTTCAGGGAAGAACAATACTTGTAGCCAAAAGATTTCAGTAATACCAGAAGGTGAACTAAGCAAACATTTGAATTAAGCAAACATTTTTACTTTAGCTTCAGGCTTTAATTTCTTGCCATATAGTTGTATTCTGAGTACACCCTCGGCCTGAAGAGGAAAAGGCCATCCCCATTATTTTATTTCAACTGTGCATTGAATTTCATCCTTTCTGTAAAGACGTTGATGCCTTGCCTTTTAGAAACCTCAGGGTGTCTGTGGAACACGTCCTTTAATAGGAGAATTATTGCAATTAATTGACCAACTCAAGTCATTATTGTCTTAAGTATGTCCTGGCTGATTTTTAAGATGTTTATCCTGGGCCTCTTTTCTTTTCTCAATGGGTAATCAATTGCCATCAATTCTGACTCTAAATGTTTCATTTGGAAAGATGCAGGCCAGCACATCTTTTCTGGTCACACTCATATTAAGGGTTTAGTTAATAATGTTTGATTTCACTGGGCAGTATGTTCAGTGAAAAGGATGGCGGTGGAAGAATACCGATGTCGTCTTTTAAGAAAGCTACCCCTTTTAAAAGTTACACGATTGGATCGGTAGTAATTCCACATGCTTACATGCTCCATATTTTTGTGTTAGAAAACCATTTTTCTTTAATAATTCAAAATGAATTTTGTACCTTTGAGAAGCTTAGTTATATACACATAAAAGGAAACAAACTCCTGTGGTGTTAGAAGTTTTTATAGAGGCAGTCGTTAAACTTGAACTGTTGTTGACCTTCAACTTAATATATTTAAGGGGACAAATATCCTAGAAAAGAATCATAGGTAACTATAAACATCACAGAAACAAAGCATATTATAGGCAACTATTTTTTAAGTGATAATAAACAATATGGAACTCACAAAACCATTTTTAGTTATCTTTCAAATTATTGTGGTATAATTTCAAGACCAGTGCTTTTTCACAACCAAAAAACCTAATTTAATTTTCTTGGTTTATTAAGTTTTTGACATATGTAAACGTTTGGGGATTACAGTAAATTAGGAAACATAGTTTCCTTTAAGTGGATGGGAAAACTCTCCTGTTGAGAAATCAGTCTCAAATGGTAATTTGGAGAAAAATACTAAATAGTCTTGTCTCATGGAAAGAGACTCTAGTTCCTCAATCCTAGCCAGTCTCACAAATAAAGTATCTTAGTTAGATTTGTTTAGAAAACATATCTTTGCAGGGGCACTGGGTGGGTCAGTTGTTTGGGCGTCTGACTTCAGCTCAGGTCATGATCTCACAGTTGGTAAGTTCAAGCCCTGCTTCGGACTCAGTGTTGACAACATAGAGCCGGGAGCCTGCTTCAGATTCTGTGTCTCCCTGTCTCTGCCCCTTCCCTGCTTGTGCTCTCTCGCTCTCGCGCTCTCTCTGTCTCTGTCTCTCAAAAATAAATACGTAAGCTTAGAAAAAAACAAGAAAAAGCCATCTTTGCAGTTTTTGCCTTCAGTGCTGTGTGTTCTGCTAAGAATATGCTTTATATATGGTTTTTAGTTCTTTAAAAATAGGATGCTTCCTTTTATTTTTCTCATCTAGAAAAGGTAGCTAAAGCAGGCTTTAGAGAGAATGCAGTACAAAAACTTGTTTTCATTTGAAATGGAAAGATTCATTTTCAGCAAATAGTTAAGTGAACTTTAAGGGTATATTAAGTGTTTTAAATTTGTGGGATTCCTCAGTGATAGATTCTTGTCAGTTAATATGAATTATATATATTTACTTACGTATTTATAACTAATTTGATGTTTACAAGTGCACATAAAAGGAGATGAACTCAGTGTCATTTGAGTATCATTACCCAAAGCACATTCCAGTGACCCTGTGTGCAGATGCATTGTGCTGTTTCTTCTGAAAATATGCTAACTGATGAGAAGCTGTTTTTTACAAAATGGGTTTGCATGATAGTTATTATCTACTTGCAGAGCTGAGGCCCAAACATGTTGAGTAGTTTGTCCAGAGAGGGATAGTAAATCGCAAAGTTAGATGTTGAATTTCTGTGTTTCCACTCTTCAGTCCACCTATTAATTTGATCGGGATGTTTGGTAAATTTCACAAAGCCCCAGAACTCAGCATATTCTTTATTTTTTAAAAGATTTTTTTTTTCTTTTTAAGTTATCTCTGTACCCATCATGGGGCTCAAACCCACAGCCCTGACATCAGGAGTTGCATGCTCCACTGACTAAGCCAGCCAGGCCCCAGGACAGGCCTATTCTTTTTTTTTTTTTAAAGTTTATTTATTCACCATGCCTCGGTGGCTCAGTTGATTGAGTGTCTAAGTTTGGCTCAGGTCATGATCTCACAGTTGGTGGGTTTGATCCCCACATCGGGCTCTGCCTGCTTCCGATCCTTTGTCCCCCTCTCTATGCCCCTCCCTTGCTTGAACTCATACTCTCTTTCAAAATAAATATTTTATTTTTGAGAGAGAAAGAGAGAGCATGGGTGAGTGTGAGCAAGGGAGGGGAAGGAAGAGAGATGGAGGGAAGCAGGGAGGAGGAGGAGGGGGAGAGAGAGAGAGAGAGAGAGAGAGGGAGGGAGGAGGAGAATCCCAAGCAGGCTCTCAGTGCAGAGCCAGATGCAGGGTTTGATCTTAGGAACCATGAGATCATGATCTGAGCCAAAATCCAGAGTCAGATGCTTAACCGACTGAGCCACCCACATGCCCTAGGCCAGGCATATTCTTGAACGTAAAATGATTGGACTGTTGGAGAGACTATTTGGCTAACGTTTTATTGAATGTTCTGAAAGTATTTCTAGATAGCATTTCAGTTTCTGGGCAAAATCTAATGGCTTCAGCTAAGCAATGATTCTAGCATGCCGAATACATGCTAGTGTGAAGTATTTGTAGACATTTGAAAATTGTAGAGGCTGTAAGATGAGACTAAAATTCTGAAAAAATTAGTTATGAGTGTTAACTGTATGAAACTACATTACAGTTGTGTGAATATACGTGAATGCACTCCTATACCTGTATATCTATATAATAAAGAATTGACTAAATATTTAAAATGCTTAGGCAGAACAACAGAAGTTAATACCCCATGAGGAATTGGGCTGTTCTGAATTTAGTATGTTTGTGAAAACTTAACCAGTCTCTACATTTGACTTGTTTTGGAAGGTTTTTCAGTGTTTTTGTCAGTGTCCCCTCCCCTTAGGCCATTAAGTGGTATATACACAATCCCTAGATGTATAGGGTCTTTCATGTAATTGAGGTGGTGGCCTCAAAACTTTGGTAACCTCTCTAATTCCTAAAGACCTCTCTTGTATGATTGGAGGCTTTTCCTTATTGAAGTAAGCATGATTTACTGTGAGCTTTTTAGTATTACTACAGCAACATCTACTAACAGTAATAGTAATAATGGCATTAACACTTTCATACCCTTAGCCTTGTGCCACATACTGTCCAAGCACTTTGTATTTCTTAACAGTCCTATGAGGTAGGTACTTTTATCATTCTCATTTTACAGATGAGTAAACGGAAGCATTGGAAAAGAAATGAAAGTGACTTTTTCCCTTTTACACAGATTGGTACATTACTAACCCAGATACAGCCTCTCTGGGTGGTACTCTTACCCTCTAAGTAATCCTGCCCATGAGGGGCGCCTGGGTGGCTCAGTCGGTTGGGCATCTGATTTCGTCTCCAGTCATGATCTCATGGTTTGGGCCCTGCATCTGGCTCTGTGTTGACAGCTCAGAGCCTGGAGCCTGCTTTGGATTCTGTGGCTCCCTCTCTCTCTGTCCCTCCCCTACTCTCACTCTGTCTCTCTCTCTCTCAGAAATAAACAAACATTAAAAAAATTAAGGAAAAAACTGCCCATGATGCATCATCATTAACTATTCTAGAGGGTTATCTTTAGATTTATTATAGTCTTTTCTGCTTTACAGAGTGATGTTTTCCAGTAGCGAGAATTTTAAGTTATGGTCACAACTGTGATTTTTTAACTTTATTTTATTTTGAGACAGAAAGTGAGTGGGAGTGGGGGAGGGGCAGATTGGGAGTGGGAGAGAGAGAATCTGGAACAGGCATTGCACCATCAGTGCACAGGCCGATGTGGGAATTGAACTCATATGTCATGAAATTTATGATCTGAACCAAAATCAAGAGCTGGATGCTCAACCAACTGAGCCACTCAGGCTTGCCACAACTTTTTTGATTTTTTGAAAAGAAATGTGTTTTTCTGTTTTGTTTTGAGAGAGAGAGCACCACTGGTAGAGGGCCAGAGAGTGACGGGGTGGGGTGGGGGAACAGAGGATTCGAAGTGGGCTTTGTGTTGACAGCAGTGAGCCTGATGCTGGTCTCTAACTCATAAACAAATGGAACCATGAGATCATGACCTGAGTCGAAGTCGGACACTCCACCAACTGAGCCACCCAGGCTGTGATTATTCACATGTATTTAAAATTTGACTTGGAAACTCCACAAATTCTTTTATGAATAAATTTCAGCTTTGGAAGATTGTTATGTGGGGTGATTTTGATCATTTTCCGTTGGGCAGTTTTTAACTTTTTTTTTTTTTGGGGGGCAGTTTTTAACTTTTAAAAAAAATTTGAGAGGGAGAGAGAGCATGCATGGCATGAATGGGCCACGGGGGGTGGTGGAGAGGCAGAATGTGTCTGTGTGAGTGTGAGAGAGAGAGAGAGAGAGAGAGAGAATACCAGGCAGGTTCTGTGGCCAATGTGGGGATCAATCCCACAAACTTTGAGATCATGACCTGAGCTGTAATCAAGAGTTGGTATCTCAACTGAGCCATCCAGGTGCCCCCTTTTTTGACTTTTGAAAGAGAAATAACTTGTAGGTTAGATCTAAATGTGGCATATGTAAGGCAAAGGTAATCTTTCAAGGTAAATTTTAGAAATTATGTATTTATCTCATTTTAAGGCCCCTTTTAAATGTTTTTTTTCTTTTTCCTTTTTAAATTTTTTGATTAAAAATCGTATTATTTTTTATGGCTGGTAAAAAGATTTCATATTCTTGGAGAGACAGAGAGTTTATTGGAAAGTTCTTTGAAGGATGCAGCATGAACTCTCAGTACATTTAAACTGGTACTAACTCAATAAGCTGATCAGATAAATTGGAAGCTCATTTAGTGAATTAATGCGCTTAAAATTCAGGTGACTCACTGCCTGGTCCTTCCTTATTTAACAGTCTCCCTGTTTACTTAATGCATTTTTCATTGTTAATTGGTGTCAGATTTCTAATGATGGAAGATATTATACAGAAAATATGCATAAGAAGGTAGCATGTAGAGTGAGTCCACAGAAGCAAGATTTAAATTCTCTTACTTAATGAGATCAGTACAATTTAGAATGCTATACATGCCACATTCTGCCTGTTAAAATATTTGCTAACAGTGACCAGCACTTTTATAAATGAAATATTGATATTTTATCATTTCAGTGTAACAGGCAGAGCCTGGAGCCTCTTCAGGTATTGTGTTGATCTTTCTTGGTGACGGACTACAGAAGTTAAGGCAGCACTGTATTTGCTTATACTCAACCTTTGCTCCTGCTATCGCTTTATATTAACTAATTTCTACAGACAAGATGGTCATGGTTTTCCTAAATATTTGTCATAAAATAACCCCGTAAAACTCAAATACCAGAAATTTGTAATCTTACTGATGTATGTGAATAAGTATCTTTTTTTTTTTTTAAATACATTTGCCCTATTTCTTTAGGACTTTGTTTTCTTAGCATTCTTAAGGCTTTCTGAGCATTTTGGATTTTGTCCTCTTGGCACGCTTTAGGCCACCCCTTCCCTGCCAATCACCTGTGTGATTTTTTTTCTTCTACTTTCTCTAGACCATGGTAAACCTGAAGACTGAAATAAATGACCAGTGGCTACTTTGTGATGATGGTAGAATCAAGTGAGAAAAACTTGAGAGTAGGAAGTGGAGGAGCCTCTGAACCCAACCTTCTTCAGCACTCCACTGTCTTCCTTCGTTTCTCTCCTTCCCACACTGCTGCCTTCTCTTTCCTCCTTTCTTGAGCGTAGAGGGAGGGAGTGGTAGGAAAAAAAAAGCCAGAAATCCGGAAGAGGCAGAAAATACCAGCTGAAGCTTATTCTGTTCCCTTCTTTGCCTTCAGTTGTCTCCTCCCCTAGAACCTCCCTTGAGTTAGGGAAATAAAGCGGAGGTCACAAGGACCTATGTGTTCCAGCTGCTGCTTGGCTGCTATTTTTAGCCTGGCCCTGCATCAGGCTGGCACCAGGCCACGATGGCACAGGGCCAGCACGTTGTGGGACTGCTGGCAAATGTCAAAAACCTAACTTTTCAGTTATCAAACTAAACTCATATTCAGACATAGTCTCTACAATGATACTCTCCTTATCTCTACTTTTTTGAAACAGGATGTATATGTTTATTTTTAGAAAGGATTGAGTTTTGATAGTGGTGGTCATAGTACTGTAACTATTTGAGATAGGAGCAAGATTTAAGAATTGCACTATCAGGTCCTGCTTCTAGCCATCCTGCTCAGTAATTTTGGTTTTGTGGTGGCACCAACAAGTGTGAAACATGCCTGACCTATTTAATAGTCTTGGGCAGCTTTTAAAATTGCCATTGCTGTTGAAGTCTGAATTGGTTTATATAATTATAGGTGTCATCAGACATTTTTAAAAAACGTACTATAGTTTTCTACAGCTGTCTGTGTTCTCTTTGCTAACTCAGTTGTATGTATTTAGGTTTGGTTAATGCTGTAAGAGTATTTCACAAAAAACCATTTTCATGGGCAGCAGCTAGGTTTTTGGAGTATCAGTTTCTGGGTCTAGATTCTGTTTTTGTGGGGAGCAGGTAGATATTTTTTGAATATCAGTATCTGGGTCTGGATTCACCCAGTATCATGTGGATTTTCTTTGCAAACTGAGTTTTAAATTTTGGATGCACATGTGAATTTCAGTACTTACCTGATTGTTAGTTGTGCTCAAAATGAAAAGTAAGTTGTATTTGTTTTTGGATATTTTTTGGAAAAAAAGTAACAAGAATGTCAGAATGTGAATCTTTATCTTTGGAAGGGACTTTGGTAAAGAACAGTGTTTATATCCTTTTCACAGTGGTACATAGAAAAGCTTGAACTTATGCTAGGTATGATTTTCTGTTTACCATGGACTACAGTGAATATGAATAGAACTAGAGATGATGGTTATTTTCTTATTCAATGAGTAGTAGTGCTCATTGTATCCTGTTGAATGGCAGGATAACAGTGAAAATAACTAGAAATAGAATCAGATTGATTTTTTTTCCTTCACTTTATTTTTAAGGCAGTTATTGGATGAATTCTGCTCCAGTTCATTTAGAGGGATTTAGTGAAAGGTGAATTTCTGATCTAATAGGGAAGGCAGATGTTTTAGAGTTTATTTACATTTTTACATCTTAAAACAAGGTGCTTAGTGGATGAGAGCAAATTGGGCAGCTTGCTGTTGCTGATCTAAGAATAATTTATTTTATTTTTTTACTTGGGGCAAAAACAAAAATTTCATTAGGAAATAGAATGTCTTGGGGATAGATTATCAAGTACGTTGAATTCTAACGCAGTGTAGTAATTGTACCATTTGGTTTCTTTCTGCAGTCAGTGGTTATTGTAGGTATTTCAAAGGTGTCTTAGAAAAAGAGCTATTGATTCATAAACATGTATGCTTCTGTAGGGATATGTGTGTGTGTGTGTATAGATAATAGATATTCTAGATAGATTATATATCTATCTATACACAGTAATATGCATAGAATATCGTAAACTACTGGATGATCGTATGTAAGTGACTAAGTTGTGGATCCTTAATGTAATTTAGATTTTATTGAGGTGAGTCATGTAAATGTTGTCAGCACCAGGTCAGCTAACAAGCTTGATTAAAACCAAAGCCTAGAAGGTAGTTTGACTAGTGCTGTTTAGCCTCCTTAGGAGCAAAGTGCTCAAATGATGTTTCTTATTGGAACTTTGCTGGTACAGTTTCTTTGCAGTTTTCATGATTCTCTATTAGCAACTTATTAAAAAAGCATTTTGTCTAGGCTGTTTCATAAATAGCAGGAAATTCCAAAGTACTGTGTAGTAGTATTGCATTTTTGCTTCCAATAAGGATGATTGCAGTGGGAAAAAAAGTTTTTAAAAACTCTTTATTTTAATAATTTATAGCAAAATACTTATATTTTAAAATGGACAGATTTAAAACAGTTTTTTGTTTTAATACTAATTTGTTTCATTTATGATTTTTAGGCTCATTTTTCAAATTTATTTTCATAGTTTATAAGTTTAGTTGTGTTGGAAAAAAATTGGTGATACAAGAGCCAGTAATTATGCGTTTGTTAAAAATTCAGTGTATGCATTAAGTTTGAATTAGTAGCTCATAGCTTAGCTTGTTTTTTGATGTTGGTAAATCCTGAGACTTCTGAGTTCTTGTGCCCTTCAGTGAAATTTGTTTTTTGACATATAAAGGTATGGTTTGTATTTTTAAAACTCTGTGTGTGTGAGAGTGTGTGTGTGTGTGTGTGTGTGTGTGTGTGTTGGGGTCTTAGGAAGGAATGGTGGTATTGGTGGGCCAAGCTGTGGTAAGCTAAAGTCAGAAGAGCACAACAAATTCAAGTAGCTGTGTTCAAATATACAATATTTATTTTAAGAATTTATATTTCTTTGGGTTGCATATTTATATTGTCATATAAAAACTTATTTTTTACTTAACTTTACTAGTTCTTCCTGTTAAAAACAGTAACAATTCCGAAGGTAATCTTTGAAAGTTCAATGTATATTGGTAGTCTGTATTATGATCGTTTTATGGATGTATTTTGTATTGCATCTTTAAAAGGCTAGTTAAAAAAATTTATTTCCTTGAGTTGCTCTTTCCCTCTTTGGATCCTTTACAATTGTGGATCAACTGGTTTTCTCTTTTTAGTTTTGCCTTTTTTATTATTTAGAATTGAGCTTTGATTCTGACTCTTTCAAGAAGCCTTATTTAAAAATTTTTTAATGTTTTATTTATTTCTGAGAGAGAGAGAGAGAGAGAGAGCGAGCGAGCAGGGGAGGGTCAGAGAGAGAGGGAGACACAGAATCTGAAACAGGCTCCAGGCTCTGAGCTCGCTGTCAGCACAGAGCCCGATGCAGGGCTCGAACTCACAAACCGTGAGATCATGACCTGAGCCGAAATCGGAGGCTTAACTGACTGAGCCACCCAGATGCCCCAAGAAGCCTTATTTAATAAATCTAGAAAATTCTATTGTGTCTTGATTCTTAAGAAGCCTTACTTAAGAAATCTAGAACTGTCTTGCTGTTTTTTAAAAAAAGATATAATATAGTAAATTGAGTGCATTTAAATAATCTGGTTTTCTTCCGCCGAAAGTAGGCTGGCCTTCTGAAAATCTACAAGAGGTTGTTGTGGGAACTGACACTGGCCTGATTCATGACCTTTTCCGAGCTTCAGAACACAACTGTGGAACTCACCCTTAATGTAAATATTGGAGGAAATGAGGGATGATTTCTTATGAGAAATCAGAAAATCAAATCCTGTGTAGGATTGCAGATTTCTCTCTCTTTGATAGAGGGAGCAACAGTTGGCTATCAAATGACTGAAAATATGAAGTGCTAACAAACAAATGTAAAAATATTCTGCCATGCACAGTTACAGAGTCATTTTGAGTTGCCCATTGTTTATTTTTAGTCCTTTTTTTTTGGGATGAGAATCCCAGAGTATTTAAATACAAAGTCCCTTTTTGGTGTGAAAGATGTATCTGCTAGATTGAAAAAAAAGGTACTAGCAAATTTTAAATTCAGGAGAGCCAACTATTAATAGTGCCCATGCAGTGTACTTAGTAGACATTGAAATGTTACTTAAATGAAATAAGCTTAGATTATATGCCAGTCTTTGTGGGTGCCTGTATGAAATTCTCTTAGATGCAAAAAAAACAAACAAACCCCAAAACACCTCCATTACCTGACATGACCCCAGTGCATCTCTTTCTGCCCATGGGTCCTGTCCCCATACTTTAATAAAATTACCTTTTTGCACCAACACAAAACAAATAAACCCTCCCAGTTCTATTTCTGTTTGATTTTCTGAATCTGAGTTACTATAGCTTAATCTCTTAAGAGGTATTTTGAATAGGAATATGACCGCAAGTTAGACAGTTTAATTTTTTGGACTTGATTTATTATTATCAGCTTTTTTCTACAGATAGAAATAACCTTAGAGATGTAAGATTTCTTTCTTCAAGTTTGTTAGTTGAGGGGACTTTTTCTTTATGGTTGTTAACTTGTTAATAACATTGGCCAAAAAGCTGTTCTAAAAGCAGTTTATTTGATGATTCCAACCCTAAACAGAAAATAATTTGGGCATTCCTGTATAGAACAGTACTTTTGAGTTACCCAGGAAAATAACTTTCAATTACAAATGCCTTTGAGGGATTAAGAGATTGCTTTTTCCTTTTATTTGCTATTTCATTTTTTAAAGAAACTGGTAAAAAGAAATTTAATTAGTTTTTTTTTTAACTTTTTTTTCCAGATGACTTGCAAAGCACATATAACTTCAAAACATCCCACAAAATCACATATTGTGAAAAGACATCGGCTAATTATTAAGAATGATTTATTAATAAACTGGTCTGCAAAGTGCTGATGACTTTCTCTTGAGGTAGAATATGCTTCGGACTCACTTTTGCCTAAAATGGGATAACCAAGCAGTTTTTTGAACAAAAATTTGCTAATAAATGTGTACTACAGACACTTGGCTCATGAGAGGGGGATGGGTTATCCAGATATCGGGTGGTCACGTGTTTCCATTTGTCCGGTCCAGTGAATCTTCGTTTATGCCTCATTTCCTGGCGTAATTATCAACAGTTCCCTCTTTCACTCTTGTAAGTGTTCTTGTTCAAATTATAAAATATATATGTACTGAGTTGTATACATACCTTGTTTTTCACAGAGGACAGGACAATTAAATCATTTTAAAACTATACTCTGTGTGGTTGCACATGCCCACTCGAGTGTGTGTGTAGGGAGAGAGGGAGAAACAAAGGAGGGAAGTTGAAGAGTTGTTTGGGACCGAAAGGAAACCATTATGCTAGCCCTGGTCTTCATCATTGACTCCACTCAGTCTCTTTCAGATAGGAAATATAGGATTTCTGTCTGGGTTTTTAGTCATATTAAAAGGAAACAATTAAGAGATTTTTCAGACTCTGGGTTTGATGTGTCTCTCTCCCCTACTGTCCCCCGTTTTTTTTTCAATTTAGAGATATGTAAAATTTCTTATTCTTATTTGGTGTCATAGTATTTTATTTATTTATTTTTAAATATTTATTCATTATTGAGAGACAGAGCATGAGCAGGGGAGGGACAGAGAGAGAGGGAGAATCTGAAGCAGGCTCCAGGCTCTGAGCTGTCAGCACAGAACCTGACTTGGGGCTTGAACCCATGAACCTGCGAGATCATGACCTGAGCCAAAGTCGGACGCTTTACCGACTGAGCCACTGAGGCGCCTCTGGCGTCATAGTATTTTAGCATGTTTGTATTAATGATACAGTTTTCTTTGCACTTTTTCTTACCTTTGATTGATCACAGATACTGCTTATTTTAGGTATAGGCAGTTGGCCACTTCTGTGAGCGTGCTATTTGCCTGACCCATCAGGAGACTAGAGTCCTCTTTGCTGGCTTTTGTCTGAACTACCTGTGTACCCTAGGGCAGATCACTTACTGGCTCTGGGCTTTCTTGACCCCTTATAAAATGTGAATATACCTCTGTCACCTCTATCATGAGTCAGTTTAGAGACCCACATGGGAATGAATACAGGAAAGTACTTGAATTGTGAATACACAGGAGGAAAATACATTGTTATGCAGTGTTCCCAGTTTACCTAATTTTCTCTATTATTTACCTAATTTCTTCAATTTATCTAATTTTCTCCATTATTATTTTCTTCTAGTTTTCTGTATTTCCCAAAAACCCTGCAATCATCATGTGTTGATTTTGTAATCAGACAGGGAAAACATTGTTTCAAAAATTGTTTCATTACCATTAAAACATTAAGTTTCACTATCTGCAGATTAATCTATTAATATTTTGTTATGATTGTAAATGTTTTCTGACCTAGTGCAACTAAACAGAATATATATTATTCCACAAAGTAGGCCTTGGCCTTGATGTCCTATGCCTCTCTTGTTTTTGACCTGATTGATTGATGAATTCTGTCTTTACATGGAACTCTAGAATTATTTTCCTGGAAGTGGGAAGAGGAATGTTTAATAGCAAGTCAGTGATATTCATGAATAGAAAGGACAGTTTATGGATTAGCTTTGTGACTTGGGGTTTAGTTTCTGGGCTTCCCTGAATGTTTACCATAGGCAAGCGGAGAATGGAAGAGGACACAAAGCACTCAGTTTCAGGTATACTTCTGAATTTCTCCAGTCATATGACTGTACTGAGATCTACCTTTCCTTCTTTTGGCAACTAGAATCAATAAAAGGACTTGATTAACCATTTTTTCTTGATTTAAACATTTACAAATGAAGTGTTGAGAAAAATAGTTTCAAGTGAAAATTGAAGAGCTTACTATGAACTGACTGTTGGGTGTCTCACCCCCCATTCTATTTTTATATATCGCATAAGTCTTGTCCTCGAAAGCTGTGCTGGTGTGGCCTGTCTAGCCCACTGTCTTTTCTAGCTGCCCAGTGAACTTCATACATAGCCTTTCTGCACTTCTAATATGTTCCACAGAGGTTTTTTTTATTTCAAAGAATGTGCTTCCTTTCTGTGTGTGTATGCACCTGTGTGAGAGTGGACTTAATGTGTTTGTAAGAGTATTAGAATCAGCTTGTAAACTTCGGACAGGCAGGCATCAGCTCTTGCAATCTGTACCACAGGCAGAATGCTGTTGCCCATTTGCTCCTTGTGCAGAAACTTCAGTGGCCTCCCTTTGCTCAGAGGACTTGAGGTCGTTGAAGGGCGTGCAAGGCTTAGCATAAGCTGGCCTGTACTCTCGTCTGCCTCTTGCACATTTTTCTCCCTTGCCCTTCTGTTGCCTCCAAGTTGCCCTGTTAGCTGCCTTTCCCCATGTTCTGTTTTCTGCTTGGGATGCTCTTTTTGCCTGCTTCACTCCTTAATTGTCATCTTGGTTTAGAGAAATCTGGCAAAGGTTTCTCTCCTTTGTAACCATAATCACAATTTTCTGTGTGATTTTTTTTTTTTTGGATTATCTCCCCCANGAGCAGGGGAGGGTCAGAGAGAGAGAGAGAGGGAGACACGGAATCTGAAACAGGCTCCAGGCTCTGAGCTGGCTGTCAGCACAGAGCCCGATGCAGGGCTTGAACCCATGAACCATGAGATCATGACCTGAGCCGAAGTCGGCCGCCCAACCGACTGAGCCACCCAGGCGCCCCATGGTTCTTATTCTTAATACAACCCTTTTCACATACTCGACTCTTCGAAGTTTGTTGAATACATGGATGAAGGAAGTCATGTTTTACATTGAAATATTTTCTTAACTCTCCAGGAAGAGGCACTGCTTTAACTCAGTGGTTCCATCTACCTTCTATCCCACATCTATGCCACAAAGAATGTGTTAGATTGAAAAACAGCCCAGTTGTATGTTTGTGGCTGCTTTGGGCCACTCCCAGATTCCCCAGAGGTACATTTTCATGCGTCTCTGCTATTATAGGGACTTTCTTAGAAGAACTTGAGAAGCTCCTTTATCAGGGTCACTTGTGTTGGTATGTGGGTCTGTATGACTGAGAAATTTCAGTTTGTCATGCAGCACCTGGGGAAATCCAAATGGTCAAAGGTTGTGAGTGGACGGTAGGGCATGCGTTAGGGCAGGAGATTGTCTGGCCCACGTGTGGGTCCGTTCTCGTTTATCTTTCTGTCAGCTCTCTTGAATGGGCAGTTGTGTTTCATCTTGGTGGACAGGGCACTGGCTCTGGACAGAGCTCGTGAGCAGGTCACTGTGTGGGCCCCCTAGCAGGGCTGCATTTCTTTTCTGTTCATTATTCTGTGCATTCTTGCCTGGGCTTGAGCCTCTGTTTTTGCAGTCTGTTTTTTGGTCATGTTAATTTTTGAATCTTTGCATTAGTTCACCTCAAAAGTGGCAGGCTAGAATGATGCATGGAAGAAATATCCATCACACATCTACCACGTAAAGGTATTTTTATCCCATTAAAGTGATCTTGGATAAACTCGAATTTTTTTCATCCTCTTGTTTGGCATGGTAGTGGGGGTCAACTCTAATTTGAAACCTGGATTCATTCGCTCTTCTGTGTAGTTTCAGCACAAAAACATCTCCCACTTTCTCAGTATCCGTTTTAGTGCTTTGCAGGCATGATCTCTAGCTGTCATAACAACTCTGAGAAGAAGGTATTCGCTTCATTTGTGGCTGTGGAAACTGAGACGTGAGCTACAAAGCCACACGTCCAAGAGCACTCAGCCATTCTGTGCCAGACCCAGACACTCAGGCCTCCTTCTCAAGCGGGGTCTTTTCACTGTACTTCCTTCTCTTCAGGTGTTGCTGCGGGCAGCTTGTCTTCCTGTACCTGCACCAAAGAAGCCATTGAGGGACCTTCTTGATCTGCGACACCATGCAGAATCGGCTCCCCAACCTTTGAACAGTGGTCCATGACTTCCGGATGTGCTGCATTTTATTTTTTAGGTTTAGATAGTAGCAATGGGTATATGACCCATCATACCTTACTGCTTCTAGGAGCTGGTACTACATTGAATATGACATTTTTCTTTATGAGCTTTTTAAAAAAAGAGTTTTACTCACAGTATTTGATGACATTAATGGTTTGGCCTGAAACAGTTACCGTTTTCTCTTCCATCGGTTCCTTGGTTTTAGTGGGAGACCTGGGTGCAGTGTGTGGAGAAGATACCTGAAAGGGAAGGAAGTGTAACAGAGGCGTGTGGGGCTGCCGCGGGGCGTACAGCACTGTTCCTGGAAGGCGGCTCCGGGTGCTGGCGGGTTGCGTTAATGGCCCCACTGATGGAGAGATTTAGCAGTTTGCTGAAGTGCTGTGAACATTGTTTTCTTACTAATAAATTCTAGCCTAAAGGCCTGTCTAACTCTTAGAGCAAGCCTTAAAACTTCCTTTTCCTCTTTTGTTTGAGGGAACTCCTCTGTTTCGGGTGAGGAAAGCTTAGATGTGTCCTTCCAGAGAATGTCTAGGGTCTTTGCCTTTTCCTTATTCTTTCCTGCGTGTAACCATGAGATTCTGTAAAGAGGCTTTTATCGAGGCCATCGAATCTTCTAGTCTTTGATGCCAAGACCTTTATTTTTCATTTGGGAGTAGTCAGTATAAAGGTGCACAACCTTTATATTGACTACTATATATAAGATATGACTTATATAAGACTGACTAATGTAAGATAGTAAATAGTCAGGACTCTATCCTTCCTTAGCAGACCTGGATTATTAGAGTTGTCTTCTTGTGACCTCATTCCTGCAGCCACCATGCCTTCTCCTGAAATTAGCAAACTCTGCATATGGGTTCAACTTTTATTCCATAGCTGGGCCTGTCTGTAATAACTGCAGCTTACTGTGTCGACGTGTCTCCAGTTAAAAGCTTAGTAAGTCTATATAACTTGTCATAATTTTAGCACTTTACCTTATTAAGGTATATGTTTTGATTATCTGATTTACAAAAGTACCATATAAAAGCCTACCTATGCTATATAATTGCTGAAACACTGAGTAAGCTCTGCTTTTTATGACCAAGTTATGGGATGAGTAATTACTCTCTAGAGTGAATGGTTAACAATGAAATAACTATATGCCTAAGGTGTGATGTGACACCAGATGTATTTAAGCCCCAAAGGTATGTAATTATCTCACTACTCTTGCACATACACACAAGTACACTTAGGCTTATGGCAAGAGTTTTATGTGCAAAAGAAAACTCACTTCTGAAAAGGGAAGGAATGGAACAGTCCGTTATTATTGAGAGGCTCAGAGGTTGTTTAGTGTTAGAGGCAGCATTTCAGTCCCTTCTAACAAAATCCTACCTCACTGGATTCTAGAGTAAACCAGTATCAACCTCTGGATTTCAAGTGTGAAGGGCAATGTAGAGATTTTCTCAAAGCACCATGTTTATAGTTTATAGTCAGCTGCTGTGTACTCATTGACTTGTTAAATATTCCATTGTTGAACTCTATTTTGACCATCAGGTGTATTAATTAAAGGCATTAAACGTACTCTGGCTTCCTACTGAAAATAAAAAATCTTATAATTTACTTAAATTTTTAATTTTGTGTGTAGGTTATCTGTCTGATCTCTTTCTATAGATGGTGAATAATTAAAGGTAGTACCTCAAGCTGATTTTTCCTCTCCAGTTTTAATTCTGTGTTAAAATTATATTTCAATCTCATTAAAAATATATTTAATCACAATTCTACTAGTCCCATTGCGTTAACAGTACTCCTTTTGAATGAATAGTGTAAAGCGATCAGGTTACATCAGTTTCCCCCAGCAACTGACCAGATACTTTAGTTTGGGGATTTGGTTGGTAGTTATGACTTAGCTCCCTGTTAAGCCTAGGAGATGAAAATTCCTTTAGCGTGGAGACCAGTGCAGGCCCATAGTGGCTGCTAGGTCTTCCCTTGGGCTAGGGAAAGGCGAGTTGAGATGCTGCTGGCTTTGGGACTCCAAGTAAAATAGCAGTTGATGGCAGCTTACCTTACCTGTTTACAGTGTGATTCTCTTGGGGAGCTGTTTTTAAATTATTTTTTTAATACAGTATTTTAAAAATATTCTTGTTTTGCAGGAGCCAAATGTTTGCTTAGTTTTGGAACTAAGAACGGTACAAAATATTTACAGCTTTAAATTCTTAAAAATATAATTTACAAGTAATTTGTGAAAAATGTAACTTACATGCTGGGATTACATCAGTATGTTGGGACACAACCACTGTATCAAGCATCAGTCTATTCAGTGAAGAGAAGTGAATTTCACTTTGTTTATAGGTGTGCCTTTTGATGTGGTAGCTGCTAGCCACATGTGACTACATTTGGAATGCACTGAGGTGTGCTGGAAGTGTGTAATGCATGTACCAGAGTTTGAAGACTTAGAGCAGTTAAAGGAAGCATGTGAAATATATTGTCAGTAATTTGTTGAAATGGTGATATTTTGGGTATTTGAGTTAAATAAAATATATTAATTACATTAATTTATTTTATTCTGTTTATTTTTACCTTTTTTAACGTGGCTCATAGAAAATTTAAAATTATATATGTGGCTCACATTTTTCTCTTAGTGCTGGTTACTAGACCCTGTGGTCTCATAATTTCTTTCTGTTTAGGTATACATTTTAGCTGTCATTTGGTCATATAACTTGATTTTAACTTCTTGCCAACCATAAATCTGAGTATCTTGTAGTGATTCTTAAACCATGGTTCTTAGACACCGTTTCTTGAATTCCTCTTTGTGGATTATTTAGTACTGTTTTTCAGTCTTAAATTTCTAAGGTCAAAGAACCATCTGCCAACTGATTATTTTGTACATTTGAAACTTCATTGGCTAAGTTATTTCCAATAATCTAAGAATCTAAATCCATTTGATCTTCTTAGGAGAGCTCAGTGCATTGGTTATGATATTTAAGATTCAGATTTTATTTTTAGGTAAGGTACACATTGAAAGCTAAAATTATATTTACTTTCAAAAGTAGTTCTTTAGAAACCTCTTGGTCTTGGGGCGCCTGGGTGGCTCAGTCGGTTAAGTATCTGACTTCGGCTCAGGTCATGAAAACGCTGTCCATGAGTTCGAGCCCCATGTTGGGCTCTATGCTGATAGCTCACAGCCTGGAGGCTTCAGATTCCATGTGTGTCTCTTTCTCTGCCCCTTCCCTGCTCATGCTTTGTCTCTCTCAAAAAAAAATAAAAAATTATTAAAAAGAAAAAGAAGCCTAATGGCCTATGTAATAATGTAAAGAAGCTGTCTTAAAAGGTTTGATTTTTTATATGAAGATAGAAGAGTGGGGTTTTCCTTGTGTTTCAGAGTGTTTTTTGGATCTTATTGTCTAGTGAAATAAAAAGGGAGGGGGGACAGACCAACATTAAGATGGCCAATTCTTTGTTTTGCAGTAGTTTTCATAGTGTGGTCTCTGGTTTAGTAGCACCAGCATCACCTGGAAATTTCTTGGAAATGCACTTTCTTCTCTTTTACTCCAGATACACAAAGCCTGGGAAACGCTGGAGGTGGGGCCCAGAATCTGGGTTTTAATACGCCCTCCAGGTGATTTTTATACATGTGGAAGCTCTGGCTTAATGTACTGGGTAGGGTCCAGCCAGGAAATGGGAAACCATTTTAAGTTTTTAAAATAGGAATTCAGTGCAAGAGATTGGTAACACAGCCTCCTGGTTGTGATGGAGGAGCTGAGACAGCAAGATAGGATGGTGAGATTAACAGCATCAAGAAGAGAATAGTGTACCACTGGTGTTTATGTGAGCTTTAGGAGCCAGGACTGCCCTGAGATTGGAATCTCCTGGTAGGCGCTGAAACCGTGGAAGAAATGCAGCTGTTGCTGGGGGCATTGCCTGAAGTGGAGAAGTAAACAGGAGACATATCTTGGCTCCTCCCTTCTTCCCACCTGTCAGTTCTCCAGGAATGCTTCTCATAGACTGAACCCAGAGAAAAGCCAGGTGACCTCGGAGCCTGAGAAGTGATGTCTGCAGTGATCAGCTCTCCTGAGCTAAGGAACTCTCAAAGGATATATCTGTGGGAATACTCAAGCCTGGCACATTTAGTATTTACACTTAGAAAAACCCAATATTTTGATATAATTAAAAAAATTTTTTTGAGAGAGAGGACACGAGTGAGGAGGCAGAGAGGGAGGGGGAGATAGAGAATCTCATGGGTGGGGGGGGAGAGAGAGAAGCAGGGCTCACCTGTAGTAGGACTGGTGCTCACCCGATGTAGGACTTGAACTCATCAACTGTGAGATCATGACTTGAGCCAAAGTCAGATGCTTAACTGACTGAGCCACCTCTGTGCTGGTAATTAAAAAATATTTAAGGCATTTTAATACCGAAAAATAATCTCACAATAGAGGACAGTCTTCTTAATTGGGATGAATTAAGCTTTATAAACACAGACATGTCCTTTTGTAATTTCATTGCTGTCCAGGGAAGTATTTTCAGGGGCCATCATCTGTGAGTGAGGGAAATATTACTATATACCTTTGAAAGACTTATTTTGTGCCAACTCTAGAACTGATTTTAATTCTCCCTTTATTTGAAGAGTTACAAAGCTGTCCTTGATTGTTAGCGCTGTCGTGTGACAAATGTGGGAAATTTGTTTCCTCAGTTTCTCTGACACCTCTCCTGGAATATCCTGGATGTTTTTCTTTTCATATGTCCCCTTTTCCTTTGTTTCTTAGAGTTTAGTTCTACCTTTGTGTTATGTCCTCTTTGCCTCCAATATTTATTTACATTTCTCCCCCTGAATTTTCCAGTCTTCTCTCTTCTCCCTTTTTCTTTTGCTGTTTCAGCTTTGATTAAACTATAGTTGATAGGAAAAGGGTAATTACAATGATAGGCCTATAATAAGGAAAATGCAACCTTTACATTTTCAAAGTGAAGTTAGAAATTGCGTCTTGAACCTTTTAAGTCCTTGATAAGATCCTGAAGATCTCCTCAGAATCTCTGCAGAAACTCATGCATTTCCTTATCCTTCTAAATGAATATTTTTTTCCAGACAGCAGTATTTAACTGCTAATATTTGAAACAGTATTGTTTTATACTGTTTTATAATAAATGGAAGCTATGAAGCTAACCACAATTTTCCCCCTTCGGGGGGACTATGTTCTGAATGCCAATTGACTGTCTTAGATAGAATCCAATTACGTGTTTAATGATCCAAGATCAAGTCTAATATTTCTGAATGCAAATGAGTCTAGAATATCTGTTTCTCTTATATTTGAAAGATGTGTGCTTTTTCTTCACTGGCTTTCTTCTATTCACATTACATAAGTTAAGAAAAAAAAGTTGTAGGTAAGTAAGGAATTGCTATAGTTTTCATTTAACTTCCAAGTTTTTTTTTTTAATCTTTTTGATGTTTATTCAGTTTTGAGAGAGAGAGGAATAGAGAGCCAGTGGCGAAGGAGCAGAGAGAGAGGGAGACACAGAATCTGAAGCAGGCACTGAGCTGTCAGCAGAGAGCCCCATGTGGGGCTCGAACTCATGAACTGTGAGGTCACAACCTGAGCTGAAGTTGGATGCTTAGCCCACTGAGCCACCCAGGCACCCTTAACTTCTAAGTTTTTATAATAGTGAATGCTTCCACTTAAGGCATGGAAATGGAGGAGTTGTGTTTCATGAGGTCTGGTGGAAGACCAGAGCTGTTTTTATGTGGAAGGTGCTGAGTGGGATGCTTATGGAGCAGTACTTCCAACCTCTTTTTACTTCAGAACACACTGAAAGTAATATTTTGTACAGGACGCTGGGTAGGAGATTTCAAACTATAGACAAGCTAGCTGCCTCTGGGCTGGTAGCCCCAGATGGCTGCCCCAAGAGATGAGGTATCAGTATCTTAACAACTTTCAGCTCTTACACTGGGAAGTTCTGCTCTGTGAAGGGCACTCAAGAGGTCCTAGTCTTGTGAAGAGCTCAATATTTACAAGTCATAACACAGGCATATAGTGTTAAGTTATGATAGTATTATTTGGTAAAATACTAAGAGTAGAGGTTAGTTCTGTTTGAGGTGGAAAGGATCTAGTAAAGGCTCTGTAGAGGCAGTGGGGCATGGAAGGACTTAGCTTGTGCAAAGGTAGAGTGGGACCAAAGGGCAGAGGGAGCTTGGGGACTGCCAGTGATTTCTGATGTGGTTGGAGGGTAAGATTTGGAAATGTAAATAGGAAGCAGGATAGTGGGAACTGCCGTTAAGAAAGTAGTCTGCGGTTGGCTTCAGGAAGGCCTTTATGAGATTGAATGAGCTCATGACTTTGGGCAACACTGGTAGTGACACCTCCCCTATTCCTTTTAGGAAAATCCTTCTGGAGCAATGTAGAATGAACTGAAGCCTGTGACCTGGTGAATCCCTGGGGAGGGAAAGACAGATCCAGGCTAGATGAGGAGTAAAGTGCAAGCTGTTATTATTGATGAATGGAGGTTGGAAGTGATCCTTGAAGTGGGAACCCACATTTTTGCTTATGAAAGTCAACTCAGATTTGGAACCTGGTTGAAGGAAAGGATAACTTAAGACTGTTTTCAGAATTAGAGTCTTGAATGGCAGACAAGGAACTTGATTTTGGACATGGGGATTTTTAGATGCTTGCAGAGAAACAAGTGTTAACATTTATAAAATGCTAGGTTCTAATCTAAGCACACTTAAAAACTCCTTCTAGCCTCATAACAGCCATAAGAAAGTACATGTTACCAGTTAGTGTCCAGTCTGGAAAATAAAATGCATGGGATGTTTCAAGCACTGAAGGATTTAATGCCAGGGAATTGGTTATAGTGGTATTGGAAGGGCTGGAGGAACAAAAAGAAAAAGGTGCCAAAAGAAGAAGGGAAGAAGGAAGAGGAGAGAGAGGAGAAGGAGAGAAAGAAAGTGTGTGTGTGTGTGTGTGTGTGTGTGTGTGTGTGTGTAGATGAATGTTGGAGGAGCAAAAAGGAGAAGGGAACGTTAGTTAATCAGCTGTCAGACAGCTGCTGCATAAACTGTATGCTTTCCATATTTGCTGGAGATCCTCATTGGTTCTACTGCTTTGGGAGCCCCACAGATGCTGCTGGAGCCTGTGACTGTCTGCTGCTGCTTTTGGAGGTACCACCAGGAAGGAACAGGAAACAAAGACATTTTTCTTCCTTTCACCTTGGGATCTCCTGCCACGGTTGCCCATGTGTGGTATCCAAGAGGAAGCTAGTTGGTAAAGGGAGTTTGGAAAACATAGTTTATAGATTTCCAGCTCCTATGTAATATAGAGAAGAGATGAGAACCAACAGAAAATAGCCAGCACAGTGGGTACTATTTTTATCTTTATGTTATAGCTGTGGAGACCGAGTCACAGGAGAAGGTCACACAGCTACAGCTTGGCAGAGTTGTGATGTGGATCTAGGTAGTCTGGTTTCAGAGTGTGTGCTTTTAGCCTCTGCACTTTGATCTTGCCTCCACACATGGTTATTATTTGCTTTTTCTCCTTATTGCTGAGCACTTCAAATGAGCAGCTGTTTCCATTGATTTTGCTTATCCTGCACTTACTTTTCTTTTGATATCTCTTACTGGCAACAGTTTTTCACCTCAACCTCTGGAACCTCTATCTTCTGGTCACTATTGATTTTATAGCCAATATAATGGGTTATTTCAGTTTCTATTTTGCTTTCATCTATTTTTGGCTTTTGCTATGGAGACCTATTTATATGGAATTCCAACCTTAATTTCTATGATGCTGACTTGCTTCATTTTCCCCTTATCTCACTGAGGCTCTAGTTTTCTTCCCATTCCTTAAACCATTGCCATATCTTGCCTTGAGTTTGGATTTCAGTGTATTAAGAAGCTATTTAATGTTAATTTCTTTTTTTTTAATTTTTTAATGTTTTTTATTTCTGAGAGAGAGATTGAGAGAGAGAGATAGAAGAGGAGGGTCAAAGAGAGAGGGAGATAACAGAATCTGAAACAGGCTCCAGGCTCTGAGCTGGCAGTTAGCACAGAGCCCGACGTGGGGCTCAAACGCATGAACCTCGAGATCATGAGCTGAGCCGCAGCAGGACGCACAACTGACTGAGCCACCCAGGCGCCCCTATTTAATGTTAATTTCATATTTAAATTAGGACCAATAAAAACATCAAGTATACAGTTCTTGTGGCCTTTTTCCTTTGTGTGTTATGAAGTCAGACAAAGTCAGAGCAGGGTCTCAATTTGTGCTCTGTCCTGGGCAAGAAGGAAAAGAGTAGGGTGACCAAAGGAGACAAACTCACTCTGAGTAACTACTATGTGTCCATACTGTGCTGAGGGCTTCAGATGTGTTGCTTTATTTAAATTGTCCTGTGTGAGATTGGTTGGTTGTTAGCTTATGGTGAAGAAACTAAGCCTTTGTGATGAACCAGTAATAGAATTGGAGTTGAAACCCTCATCTGGGGGCGCCTGGGTGGCTCAGTCGGTTAAGCATCTGACTTAGGCTCAGGTCATGATCTCATGGTTTGTGGTTCGAGCCCTCCGTCGGGCTCTGTGCTGACAGCCAGCTCAGAGCCTGGAGCCTGCTTCAGATTTTGTATCTCCCTTTTTGTCTCTGACCCTCCCGTGCTCGCTTGCTCTCTCTCGCTCTCTCTCGCTCTCTCTCTTTCTCCCTCAGAAATTAAAAAAAAAAAAGAAACCCTCGTCTGATTTGCTCTGACAGCCAAATTCTTTCCTCTGGACCACCTAAGAGAAGCCTTCACTTTCTTATCTGTTAAGTAAAGAATCTGGGCAAGATCATTTTTAAGGCCCATTTCAGTACCATAGTTCTGATTTTGCCACAAACGGGTTGTCCCCAGCAGTAGTTGCTTCTCGTATTGAAAAAGGAAGTTGCCATCCCACTTCAGGAAACATCCTGTTTTATTAAGACCAAGAGTACTAACATGTTATTTGTAAAAGTTATGAAGTAGGGCAAAGGCATTTAAAGTAGTCATGATGATAGATCTTCATATAAGTTGCAGGAGAGTCCCATTACCTCCAAATGAGGCTGCTGCCCAGAACATTAGAGGCTGTGGCTCTTATTGACAGGGGCTCAGAATAATAGCTTTGGAACAACTCCAGTCTAAACAGAAGGGCAATCCAGTTATTCCATTATACTTTATTGCTGAAAGCATGTGCTTCCAGATTATTAAGAATCCTTTTCTTTGGAAGAATTTAGTGTGAGATTTGCAAGAAGGTAGTGAAAAATACATTTTAAAGATAAGATTCACTGTGATATGGTTTGATTTCTTTATAAAGCCAATGGACAATCCTAAAATGATTAACTATTATGTGATTCACCCATGTCTTGTCTTCAGACATGCAAATAGATGGTGTAAGTCGGTACCANATATATATAATTAGAGAAACTATGTTTTAGGGCACCTGGTTGACTTACTTGGTTAAGTGTCTGACTTTTGATTTCAGCTCAGGTTATGCATGATCTCATAGCTTGTGAGTTCGAGCCCTGTGTCAGACCACGTTTTGGGCCCATGCTGACAGTGCAGAGCCCCTTTCTCCGTGCAATTCTCTCTCTACCCTCTCTCACTCCTCCCTATCTCCCTCCTTCCTTCTCTCTCAAAATAAATAAACAAACTTAAAAAAAATGGAGTATGTTTCCAGGTTCTCTAGAATTTTTTCTTCTTCTTTACTCCAGCCCATAAATATCCTCCAACCCTTCCTCATTCATGTCTTATTTTGTAAAAATGGGAAATTGAAAGGTTTATGCCTCTGTTTTTAACTTTCAGTTTTACTGGTTTTGCCTGCTTTAGAGGATACCTGTAGGGGAAGCTCGGCTCCCTGGATGTTCCTTCCACCTTGGTTTAGGTGATTAGTTCTTCCTTTAGCCAACCTCTGACTGTAGGTGCCCCCTGGCACTTGAGGCTGGGTTCTTTTCTCCTAGCTCCTGCCCTTTTCACCCCCAAATTCTTCTATGCCACCAAGTGATGATGGCTCCCCAATTTTTGTTTCCAGGTCTGACTGCTGTCCCGGTTGCTTTTTACCTCTTATGTCTATTTAGATTTGGTGGGAGTTTCAAGCCATTTTAAAATTGTCTCCTTCCCCCACCCCGCCCCTTAAGAAACTATAGCACAGCCATACACCGACATCTATTACTGTAAATAATAGGAACAAAAGTTTCACAAAGACAGTAATTACCTTTAAAATGTGACATAATGGATGCTTCCAAAAGTATTCTGTTTCATTAAAAGACATTTTTTGTGACCCAAAACACCAGTCTCTACCCTATTAATGGATTGTGACCTGCTATTTGAAAAACACCTTTCCTGAGCCACTAGATATGTAAGAGATATTTCAGGTTGTGAGGAGTCTGTCCACATATTTGGGGACCATAAATATTTAGAGTGCAGTAAATAATTATGATAGAAGGCTTTAACAGATTCCTTTTCCCTATTTCAGGAAGCCAAAATTTCTTGGACTGCTCTTATTGGGGTCACTGATAATCCAACCACTAGCTGGATGACCCTCCTAGGAAACTGTATTTTTGCCCTTTTCCCTGTTTGAGCAAGATCTGCATAAATGGAATTACTAATGACTTAAAAAAGATATGAAAATGAAACGAATTAGAAATCCTAGGTACAAAACAAATGTCTGGCACCTATATATATATGTGTATATATATATATATATATATACACACACACATATATATTTTTTCTTTCAAATGCTTACTTAAGAGATTTTGATATCACAGATCAAAATATGTTTGTTCCAAGTGAATCACTGACTTTCAGATACCTGAGTAAATCATTCTGGTTTCGTTTTGTCTCTCATTCCCCTGAGGTTTATGATAAAGAGCTCTGTTTTTGTTTTTTTGTTTTTTTGGTTTTTTTTACCACCTGCCTACTTAGCAGCTCTGACACCTGCTTGAAAAAAGTTGCTAAAATGAAGAAGCTTATTTCCTCTAATTTGACTGCACCCTTCTCTCCCCACCCCACAGGGATCACTGCACACAGGGAAGGTGGTGGATCAGAGTCCACTGAGGCGGACCAAATTGAAAAGGGTCATTACAGGCAACAGCCTCAGTTTAAAAGGTTATCCCTTATGAGAATGATCATTTAAAATCCTCAAGAGATTCAGTATGAAATCGGAGGTAGCGTTTGGTTGTTCAGAATTGTTTATTAGTTAGAATTGGTAAGGATACTCTCAGTCACCTACTGACATACGGAAATTGTGGGATTATATAGTACCTGATTTGAATGTATCTGTGACAGAACTCACTGTAATAAGATTTTATAGGTACTTACCTTGCATGCTTCTGCTAAGCTTACAGAAGGTTGACTAATCCAATGTTCTCAAAAGCCTCCTCTGTGATCCAAGAGTGTTCTCATATTTTAGACCCAACGTTTATTCTAATGAAGCTTCAGGAAATAGCTGGTATCATGCTAAGGAAATTTACAATTGGCACAGTGACTTACTGGTTGGTTAGTTGACCTATGGGGGATTATGCAGGGATGGGGGCCCCTTAGCTATGCAGGGATGGACCTAAAAATACTGTGCTTAATAATCTGAACATTGCAGAAGTTTAAGTCATTCCTGAGGGAAGTTTATATATGTTTAAAGGTTATTGCAAATACACAGTCTTATTTAACATTTTGGTGTTGACTTTAGAAGCCAGGATTTTTAAATTGTCTGCAAAGCATCTTTTCTAATTCAAAAGCACAATAGCACATTGTTTAACAACCACCTCCAGACTTGAAGGGAATCTCATTTCAAAATTGCAAGTAGGTGGTTTTTTTGCATTTTCATTTTTTTAAAGTTTATTTTATTTATTTTTGAGAGAGAGAGTGGGTGTGGGTGCATGCAATTGGGGAAAGGGGGGAGAGAGAGGGAGAGAGAATCCCAGGCAGGCTCCATGCTGTCAGTGCAGAGCCTTACCCGGGGCTCGATCCCACGAACCATGAGATCATGACCTGAGCCGAAATCAAGAGCAAGTCACTTAACTGACTGAGCCACCCAAGTGTCCCTGCATTTTCATTTTTGAATATTAGGGTAGTATGTCAAAGACCCAAAAATTATGTTCCACTGCTAAATCTGACCTGCCACCATTTTTTATATAGCTTGCAAAACTAAGAATGGCTTTTATGTTATTTTAATAGTCGGAAGGAAAAAAATCAAAAGAAGAATAATGTTTTGTGACATTTGAAAATTCTATGAAATTTAAAATTCAGAGTCCATAAATAAAATGTGATTGGAACATACTTGTGCTTATTATTTTACAGATTGTCTGAGGCTCCTTTTGTGGTATGGGGGCAGACTTGAGTAGTTGTGACAGAGACTTTGTCCTGCAAAACCTAAAATAGAAAAAGTCCTTTACTGAAAAAGTTTTCTCCTCCATGGCCTCAAAATTTTCTGGTCTTTTGGAGTGTAACATATTTTATCAGTTATATCAATTAACTTAATTATTTTAAAGGATTCCATTGTGCAGTATCCTGTTCATAAACATAGGTAATAAGGGTTTAGAGAATAATTCCTAGACCAGCTTCTTGCATAAGGAATGAGTGAGTTGCCGAATTTTGAAAAATGGCAGATTTTGAGAAACGGTGGTTACAAGGGTATGACACAGAAACACAGCAGTGCTTGATATAGTTGCTGTAATAAAAGTGGAATATTTTAAACTTCGTTTCGGATTTGACAGCTTCTATTTTTGAGGTATCTCAAATACATTTTGTATGAGCACCTCCATTTCACCCCTCCCTTTCACCCCTCCCTTGTGTGCTTTTATTTTAATCCAGTGAAGACAGCCTCACAGTAAACAGTGTGATTATATTCTCTTCTAACACTTAGTGGTTTTGGTACTTAAGTTTGTCTAATGGGCCCATCACTAAAAGTCAAAGCCATTTCTCTCTGCTGCCTTGCTAGAGAGCATGTGGGGTTGCATGGGGGCTGCCTTGCAACACAGCACAGGGTTGCAGTCGTGTGCAGAAAAGTTGTTCTCCTGAGCCACTACACCTGGCAGGCCCTGGGCGGGTGTGTCTAAGAGGAGGAGATCTTCAGTGTGCTTTAGTTCCCCTTTAAAACGGTGCTGCAGACCCCAGGCACCTTCCTTATATTAGGTGCCCCTCTCACCTCCCCTAGGCCTTGGTGAGCCACAGGAAAAGGTTTGTTTGTGTTTATGTGGACTGTTTTGGCCAATGCAGTGCACTAGCCTGCCTTCCCTCCCCATCTTTGTGTATCTGATTTGTGGGACCGTAGCAGTGTCCCATTCTCGTGTGCTCCAGCGAGACCCTGCTTTTCTGTAAGCCTGCACTCTTGGGGTGGGGGGAAATCACAAAGAAGCTGACTAAACAACAAAAAGCACTCCAAATAGTCAAGCACTGCTGTTTTCTCTTCACTTGTTAGGAGACCCTGAACCTCCTTCACAATCTGGATATTCTTCCTTAGAGATCGTTTTAGAAAGTCTGACTTTGTAGCTTTCTAGTTAACAGTGTATTTGAAGGAGATGTAGAAGTGGAGAAGGAAGGAGGGGATGCCCCTTACAGGCACGTTAGCAGTCAAGAGAGCGAGCTTGAGAAAGCGATAGTTCGAGAAAGTAAAACTTAAAAAAAACAAAAAAGATTCAAGAACTCAGCAAAAGCATTTTGAGGCCATTTGGTGTGGGACCAAAGCCCCAAACACCTCCCTCTTCCTTGAAGGATCACTGTGTTATTGCTTACTGATGTTTTTGAGTCCTCTACTTGAGCCAGTTCTGTTTACAAAGCATTACATACTCCCCTCATAATAGCTGCTAATGCAAGAACTATTATATCAACTCTTACCTTTATTTTGTGGCTGAGAAATGTGACAGATTTTCCCCCCAGCTTTTTCAAGACATTATTGAGCAGGGGAGCTAGACTATGAACCTAGGTAGTCAGATTCCAGAGTTCAAGCCTTTCTTATAATCTCAGTCCCCAGAAGAGAACAGGCCAGAGCACAGGGAGGCAGTATAATGTAGTGGTTAGACTTTATAAGCTTCAGATTGTAGTTCTGTTACTTTCTGATTTGTTAACTAATGCTCATTACTTCTGTTTCTGTATTTATAAAATGTTACACTGGATTTTAAAGTTGTTTGTACTTCCATCATAGGGTTGTTGTGAGGATTCAGGGAGACTTTGTATGTAAATAACACAGTGCACAGCACATGTTAAGAGCTCAACACATGTTAAGCACTATATATAAAATACAATTACAAATGATTCACAGCAGACACATAAGTAATCCTTTATATTTAAGAAGATAGATGTTTAATAGATCCTAGAAACATTTTACTCAGCTGAAATATTTAAAGAGTATTAATTCTTACAGAGGGTCATCATTTATCACCATAAGTTAGGATAATTGGCATTGCCATTTTGGATATTGAGAAGTTGTTTTACTTGATGTAAACGTCAGAAAAGAAGAAACAAAAAGGTCTGCCTTTGATTTTCCTTTATGGTATTCACTCTTGAACTTTTAAATAATTCCTTTAAAAAAAAAAGTCAGGGCTTTGGCTCAGTAGGAGGCTTACCTTTTTAATTATCAGTTTGCCTTTTGGGTAAAGAACTGTGGGTTTTCTATTATGTGTGTCAGTAGATGAAACAACTCTTATGCTGGCTGGCGACCAAGAAAGGATGTATATCTGGGATGTCATCATAAAGTTTCCCTTTGATCACAATGCCTACACAAGATGCAAAGTCGGTCGGCTCTCTGATGGAGCCCCGGCACGGAGAGGAGAGGCACGCAGAAGTGTCCTTCACCCCAAAGTGTACTTTCTGCTTTGCCATTTAATAGCTGTGTGAATCTGGGCCAATCACTTAAGCTTTCTGAGCCTCAGCTTCATCATCTAATAACCTGCCTTGCTTAACTTAAAAGGTTGGTTGGAATGTGAAGTGGCATATAATGTGTGAAGGGAGCACCTTCAGAGAGTGCTATAAAGAAAGGTCTAGATACATTTTAGTTATCAAATAATATTTTATATATGATGCTTTTTTAAAACTAACAGTGTTGTGTAGATGTTTGTTGGTGGTTTTAGCAACATAGCATCACTTCCTTTGGTACTAGTATAGATTCATGGATTGTTCTAAGATCTTAAGACCCAGTGGTTTTAGTAATAAATGTGGCAGTTCTTTGGGAGCTAAATCTCTCCTTTCCTATTATAGAATTTATCTCCTATAATAATCAAAATATCTTTCAACATAGGTAAGTGAAAGCCCAAGTTGAATGAAATAATTTCATCATTTATTCTTTGAGAGAGGGTGGGGTGTAGAGAGCACCAGCATGGGAAGGGCTGAGAGATGGAGACACAGGATCTGAAGCCGACTCCAGGCTCTGAGCTGTCAGCACAGAGCCTGATGCAGGACTCAAACTAAAAACCGTGAGATCATGACCTGAGCCAAAGTCAGATGCTTAACTGACTGAGGCACTCAGGTGCCCCTTAAAAAATATTTTTTTAATGTTTGTTTATTTTTGAGAGAGAGAAACAGAACACAAGCCAGGGAGGGGCAGAGACAGGGAGACCCAGAATCCAAAGCAGGCTCCATGCTCTGAGCTATCAGCACAGAGCCCTACATGTGGCTTGAACTCACAAACCATGAGATCATGACCTGATCTGAAGTTAGGCGCTTAACTGATTGAGCTACCAACCACATTTTTTAAAGTTTATTTTCAGAGAGAGACGGATGGAGGGATGGAGGGAGGGAGGGGGAGAGAGAGAGAGAGAAAGAGTGGGTGAGGGGCAGAGAGAGAATTCCAGGCAGGCTCTGCCCTGTAGCATGGAGCCCAATGTGGTCTCCATCTCATAAACTGTGAGATCATGACCCAGGCCAAAATCAAGAGTTAGATGCTTAACCAACTGAGTCATCCAGGAATCCCAGCCACCATTTTATGTAATAACTAAAAGAAACAGGTCTCAGAGTCTGTTGTAATAAATTTATTAATTTATGGTTGGTTAGAATTGAGTCTTCCTAGTGTCAGGCTTAGGGTGACATGGAGGTTTAGCTGTACTTTGGGTCGACTTTAGTCATTTGGGTAGCCTATCCAATTCTTTCATATATACTCTAAGACCATGCACAGGTGTTTTTGGATTTGCACAACCTAAGTGCGTCTGCTGACTTGAGTTGTGGTTCGTGATTATCCTGACTTATGGGACATTAGTGTTTCCTCTACTCAAGCGTAGCTCTTTATGCCCCTTGTGGTCTCAGGAGCTGTCATGCTAGTGTGGGAGACATTACTAAGATTTAGGATAGTATTTAGTATGATTTTTACCTAACAAAGTTAGTTTTTTCTTAGTATAAGTAGTTCTTTTTCAACAAACATTTTGCAAAGTATTTAAGATGTCAGATTTTACAAAAAACCAAACTAGAAAATGGAGGCTGTAGCATAAATCACGTAATAAAACATGCCAGCTTAAAAATTAAATTGTTTTCCGACTGCATTTAAAATAAAATAACTACTGAAGTAATTTCTAAAGCCCTAAGTAGGCTCACAATCAATTGTTTTTTGCATCCTCTGTATAGTGGGTCTTGGATCATATAGAACAAATTACCTGAGGAATCTTTATTGTTGTACTTCCTATTTTTCATTTTTGGGAAAAGAATGTCAGAGAACACTCAGATTTCTGTTCTTATATTTTAAATTTGCTCATCCTCTGTAAAGCACTTATTTTTCAAAGCTTTATTAAAATAAAAGTAATTAAACCACATTATGAAATTTTTGCATGATAGTTGGGGGAAGAAACATTCTATACCATCCCATTAACCAACCATAGTCAGCTTTAGTGTTTTCCTTTTCTGAATTTTCCTGTGCATTAAAAAAAGGTTTCTATCATCTGTACATTTTTGTGTCCAACTCTTTTGGTTTGACAATGCAATGTATGAAAAGCATTTTTCTTGGGTCTCTTGGTGGCTCAGTTGGTTAGGTGTCTGACTCTTGATTTTGGCTCAGGTCATGATCTTCCAGTTCCTTGAGATGTAGCTCCACATTGGGCTCTGTGCTGACAGTGCAGAGCTTGCTTGCAATTCTCTCTCACTCTCTCTCATTCTGTCTCTTTCCCCCTTCCCAGCTCATGTGCTCTCTCTCTCTCTCAAAATAAAGAAACAAATAAATAAGTGTTAAAAAAGGAATATATTAGAAAAGCATTTTTCTTGTTATATACATGTTATAATTATTTTTTGATGTTTTATTTATTTGAGAGAGAGAGAGAGAGTGTGTGTGTGTGTGCGCGCGCGCATGCACATGCATGTGCGCGCGTGCGCGCTTATGCACGTAAGCAGGGGAGGGGCCGAGAGAGGGAGACACAGAATCCCAAGCAAGCTCCAAGCTCTGAGCTGTCAGCACAGAGCTTGATGGGAAGCTGGAACCTGCGAACTGTGAGATCATGACCTGAGCCAAATTTGGACACTTAACCAGCTGAGCCAGTCAGGTGCCCCAGATTTTAATGAGTGATCATGTATAATAAACCGGTAGATGTATTCTATTTTACATGACCATTTTGTATTTTGTTTTTTGTCAGGTTTTCATTTTATGAATAATTGTCAGAAAAGCATCTTTGTGCATACTCAGTAAGCACCCCCCTCTGTCCACAGTTTAGTTTTTATTTTCTCCATAGGGTAGACTTCTAGAAGTGGAAACTGTGGATGAAAAGGCATGTGGGTGTTTTGAAGGCTCTATGTACATATTGCCAAATTCCCTGCCAGTTTTACACACCAGCAATCAGTTCTAGATATTATTGTGGTTTTATATTTTTGCCAAGTTAGCAAGTTATCAAAAGTTTACCTAAAACAAAAGTTACCTGTTGTTTTAATGTGAAAATTTTGGGTCCCTCAGGAAGTTGAATATTTTTCTGTGTGTTTGCTTATTCATCACATTTCCTATTTCATGAATTTTATTCCTGTCCTCTTCACCTGTTAGTAAAGGTTGGGTAAAGGGACGCAGTGGTGAAAAGTGTGACCTCTGGAGACATTTGGCTCAATCCACACCTGGCATCTCCCTCCAGGAGTGGGGGGTGTTGGGCAGGTGCTATCATCTCGCCAAGATTTAGTTGCCATTTTTGGACATCTGTAAGTTTTTTTTGGGGGGGGGGAATTTAAACAATTTTCCATTGTGCTTTCTTTTCTGAATATAGGGAATATTTCTCACCTTTCCAGAAGTTTAATACTCAGTTCTATTTTTGTTCTCCTTTTAAAAACGATTTCTTTACTGAGATTTTATTTTTATATTTTAGGTTCTTATAAAATGGATCAGTTTCCCAAGTGCCCGTGCTTATTATGAAGGCATAAGAGACATTCCTCAGGAATGAAATTTGTCATGTTTAAAATATCACAGTTGGCACTACGTTTGTAGTACAACTAAATGTTTAGAAGTTAATGTCTTCACTTAAATCACTTTTATTTTTGAGAAACCTGGTCAGAGAACCAGAGTTTATTGGGTGTATTAGCTAGTGTTTGGCATGGTGATTTGTTAGGTTTTGGCTATTACAAACAGTTTTATTGGTTCAGAAGTATTTGGTGAGATATTTATCTTTGATTTTTTTCCTAAAGGTGAGTTTTATAGAAGAATCTGTACTTCAGAAACATGTGGCCTTGTGTACAGTGTCCAGGGAGCAATTAGGAGGGCAATATGTTAAATCTCTTGCCTCAAGGCAAAACCATTAGTTGTGCTGTGTATGAGCCTCAAGGGGTGTAAATAACCAGACCTTTCATGAAATCATCAGTTTCCTTTTATTTCAAGGCAACTGTAAAACCTTTAATCTGTGGAAGAATCAGAGGAAATTGACCTATTGGATTTACAGATTATTTTCCTTCATGTGATTGTTTTGAGAAAGTATATTTCAGAATTTACCAATTCCTATGTGAACATTAGGAATATGAACTTTGGATTTCATTTTCTGTTTTGATGTGAACATCCTAAAGTTCTGATAGGATTTACATGTATGCAAACTTCTCATGAATTATTAGATGTCTACATAAAAGATTTTTGGATCGATTTATTTTTTTTGGAGATTTATTGTTGATGTTTTTTATTGATTTGTTAGAGCTTATCTTTAGGAGCAAATATATTCCATTTATTGATAGCTGATATTTCTCACTACCTTAATAAGAAAGACCATCCTCAGAAATGAGCAGCAATCCAGTTTGTTTCCTATATTAATTTGGGGACATCATCAAAAGGAAAGGATTACTGTTTTTACCTTATTACTATTATGCATAAATACCATTTAAGCATTTTCTACCTTAAAAAAATTCTCTTTGACACTCAAGCCTTCCCACTTCATTCTTTCCAGAAGTAACCTTTTTTGCTTTGTTTTTTTTTCTTTTCATATCCATATTTCTTGAAAGAGTGATGTCACTTTGTTTCTTCACCTCCACTTTCATTCCTCACTCCGCTGCCCTCTGGTCTTTGCCCCTGTCACTTCACTGAAGCTGTGCCTATTAAGGATACCCATTGTCACTAATGCAATGGACTCTTCTCATTCTTCATCTTATTTAATAGCTGAACAACACTTAATGAAGCTGACCTGACCACTCTTTTTAGTGACACAGTCTTTACTTGATTTTTATATATCTACACTCTCTTGGTTATTCTCTTGCCTCTCTGGTTAACTATAGCTCTCTTTGCTGGGTCACCTCCCCACTTTTCTGGGCCCTTTTCCTACTCTTACCTACTCTCAAAACTCCACATTCTAGCTTCAGATCTTTATTTCTTATGAGCTCCAGCAGCCTGCAGTCTGTTCACTGGATGTCTTTACTTACTTCCCATCCTTGTGCCTCAAACTTAGTAGTTTTCCTTCTAAACTTGCCTTTCCCTGTTTGTCCCTAGTTCAATAAATGGCACCATCATCCTCTGGTTTAAAGCCATCAATGCCTTATTAGCATTGCTACTTCTTCAATATCTGTAAAACAAATCCTTTCTTCATTACTGCTGCTACTATCCCAAATCCAGGTTCATTGCAATAACTTTTTCTCTATCTTCCCATGCCATACTATAACCAGCCCCACCCCCATCCTCCGTATGGTACACAAAAATTTTTTTTAAAAGCCACTGTGATCATGTTCTTTCCCTATTTAAAATCTCTTTGAGGCTAAAGTGTAAAATTCTTACTGTTGTCTCTAAGGCTCTGCTTGATCTGGTCTTGCCTACATCTTTAATCTCATATCTTTCTCCCCTCACTTTTCAACAGAGAGAACACATTTCTCTTTCGATATCTAAGACTTGTGACATTAAAGTAACAGGATATAGTAGAAATGAATGTTTTGGTTTTAAAATATTATAAAACTTACTCTTCTTCATTTTTCTGTATTTTTTCATATGTAGGCATATGTGTATCAAATGAGTAGTGTATGTTAAGGTGTTTATGATTTGTAAATGTTAATATAAAATACTGTTTCTCTCAACTTTTTGCTCCCACCTATCATTCCTTTTGCTTCCATCTACATGATGGTAAAATATACTATACATGTGGTAACAATTCTGTAGGAATGTTGGGGGGAGAATGGACATGATTTTCCAATTTAGAGTGTCCTTTGAATGGGAAATTAGGAAACAGTCCATAAAATAAACCTTCATGATAGGTGTGATATGTTTCGAAGAAAAGATTGCTTAGAACCTGGTTGGATCATCTGTAGAAGTCTTTTTCAGTTTTTTATCTCTTGTGTCTGTAGCTTCCATTTTAAGAAAACATACGGTGAACATAGAATAATTTCCTATTTATGTTTAATTTATGGATAAAATCAGTGAATGTGCTGTTTTAGCAGTACTTCTGGCTTTCATACATTTTCATATAACCCTTTTGTCTATAGGAGGGTTAAGGCCAAATACCACCACTACCTGTGAAGAAGACCATCATCTTGTGATTGGAGATATGCTAATGTGAAATATGAATGCTCTAGCTAAGTCTTGAATCACACCGTTAGTACTCAGTGGAACAGAATTGCCAGGTATTGGCATTGGTATTTAAATGAGCTCCCTAAGTTTGTCTATAAATTAGAAGTGACCCTAATAAAAATTCCGAAAGGATTTTTTTGGCTTGACAAACTAATGTTAATTAATGTAGAGGAAAAAAAAAAAAGTAATGACAGGTAGAGCTAGCCTTATAAGATACTGAAAGGTATTATTAAGCTACATTAATTAAAACTGTGATGAAGGCACATGTGTAGATCTACAGATCAATGAAATAAAGTAGGAATACTGGAAAGAGACCTTAAGACACATAGGACATGATAAAATAGACTTCTCAAATCAGTGATGAGATTTATTCAATAAGTGGTTTTGGCATAACTGGGGAACCAACTGGAAAATAAATAAAGTGAAATCTATAACTCATACTTCTACCAGAATGAACTTTAAGTAGATCATACTTTACATTTAAAATGCAAAGTCACAAAAGAAATAGAACTAAATAGAGAAATTTTTTACAATTTAGAATGAAGGTTTTTCTAACTTTGATACACAACTCTGAGGCAATAAAAGAAAAAGACTCATAAGGTGGCTTTATAAAAAATGAATGTCTCTGCCTATCAAAAACTAACACAAGCAAAGTCAAAAGGTAAGTTGGAAAAACATTTAACTCCTCAAAGATTATAGGCAAATTTTTTTATATGTAAAATTTTTCTGCAAATCAGTAGACCAACAATTCAGTAGAAAAACGAGCAAAGGAGTAGTGTGGAGATTTCTTATAAATGAGATACAAATGGCACTAAATCTAACGGTACTCATTTTATGAGAAATGAAAATTAAAACTGCATCAGATGCCTTTAAAAAAAAAACCCATCACATTGATAAAATAAAAGGTTAACACATTGTTAGCATAGGCTAGATAAATGTGGGGTTATAAATTGGCATGGTCTTTATGGAGGGTAATTTGATAACATCTGTTAGAATTATAAATGTACAGACCTCTTTGACCTAACAGTTCCACATCCAGGAATTTATGCTGAATTGAAATGAAATAGTTTATTGAAGCATTGTTTATAGTAGCAAAACACTGGAAACAACCTCAGTGTTCATTATAGGAGACTGGTTAAATAAATTATGGTCCTTCCACGTAGTGGAATATTGTGCAGTTGTAAAAAAGAACGAGGAAAACCATACTACTGATACGTAATGATACAGGTGTTTGTTAAATGAAAAAAAAAAAAAAAGATGTAAAATAGTTTGTGTTATGCTGCCGTTTGAGTAGAAAGGAGAATATACAAGCATTTATGTTGCTTACGTGTATGTGCAGATAGTATTTCTGGAAGGATTCGCCAGAAAATGGTAACCTTAGGTTTCCTGGGGAGAGGTTGGGGGGCAAGCATACCCTTTCACATTTTTTTCAGTTTTCAGCTATAGTAAAAATCAAATAAAAATTAGAAAGGTAGATACAAAGCAGTTGGGAATTTAACATAAAGTCTGTGTCTTCAGTTTATCAATTGAGAAATGTTTTTATTTCTTACTACATTTTCTTGGGCTAGACCTTGTGAAGGGAATTCTTTTTCTATCTGGGGAACCATCTTTTGGATTTGTGAAGTGTGTTTTATTGCTTCTCTTTTCTTTTAAATCTCTATTGTCTAAACGACTACACAGAAGTACACTGTCATCTTAAAATTGTAAGGATTTACTTGTGGTCGAGTAATCCATTGCCTTTTACAGTTTCATTTTCCAGAGGGTCCTTCGACTAGTTTTGAGTTGATAACAGCATGAAGACAAAAAATTAGATACCACAAAAAATGGCAGCCCTTTTCTTCCTACTGTGTATCTGAAAAACAGCTCTTTTAGGAATTTTTCATGTCCATTAGTTCTTGCCTTGTGAGGGATGTCTTTAAGGAGGAATAAATTATTTTTGGACCTACCCTTATAGGATATCAAGTGAACACTAGAACAAAGCAGTACGGACCTTCCTTTTTACAATGCCTTCCCAGGAAAATAAACATCCTCCTACAAAAAAATTTCCTACTCTGGTAACATACCAAAATTGGAAGTACGCTTATCTGCATCTTGATGTTCCTAGCATGTCCTGGTCCAGGGCAGGTAGGAAATCCAGTCATTGGTATTCAAGAGGACCTGAAAGTCTGAGCACACTTTGAAGGACGACTATTAGCAACGCAAACGTCAAGTTACATCTGATAGTAAACAAAACTGCTAAGCCTCTTTGTGTGATGTTTAAGATGAGAAAGTGGTTTTGTTTATTCTTTATGATTTTAAATAGGCTTGGACCTATTTTGTTCACTATCCTCACACCAGATTTTGTAGAGCTTTAAATTATGCCCAACATTTTGGTATGCCCAACTACTACCCAGTAGTAGTTTTCTCATAACAGTAGAGCTCCCGGAAATATTCCTAGCAGCATGTGTAGAATGGTTTTCTTACCATATTTAAGTCTAGTTTTTGAAAATACTCATACTGTAAAATCCAGTGATAGTTCTTAGGACCTCAAATCTTGACAGAACCGAGGGTGTTGAGTGTATTGCATCTGGGTCAGCATTTTCTATAAAGTCTGGAGCCCTTTCTGGGTGTCAGGTCAAGAGGTGGAAGTGCGGGAAGTGCTCAGTGGGGTAGGATTTCCTGGCACACAGTAGGTACTGAAGAAATTCTTGATTATTGGAAAATGCTGACTGGAGCCCAGGGAGATTACAGTTCTATAATCATTATTAACCATTAATCCCTCTTGAATGTTGACTTTTGCACTTTGGTTTTTGTGCCAGTAATTACTAGTCCCTACTTTAGAATTGTCACTGTAAGCACAAATGCCTTATGTTCATAAGGAGTTATTGCTCCTTCTGCTGCTGCTTATAGTATTAGAGTCATTCCAAGACTTATGTTTAAAGAATGCCATTGCAATATTTTTTAAAGTGAAAATCAACTTGAAAGTTTTATTTTGTGCAGGACACTGAGTTTACTTACAGTAAGGTACATGTGTCTTGGGCAAAGAGCTCAAAGTAACACTGTGGTGGATGTCATGGCTTCATCTAAAAATGTGAAGGAAGGCGCACACGTGCCTCAGTGGTAAACAGACAACTGCTGTAGTTTATTTTGTTCTAGTCTGTGACATGTGGCCTCTTGGCTGTGGAAAACCAGCATACAGTGTATGATGTCTTTGATCATCAGAGGAATATATTTTTCCCTGTTGTTCACTTGGAACTGTGTATGGTCAAATTTCTGAGTGCCATGAGAAGGACTGTGTTTCCTATTTAGCAATCGAAGCCTTGCAGCGTGGAGTGAATAGATCCTTCCATCACAGTGGATTATGTAGTTTACTGAATAGATAAATGTAATACAATGCATTCAAAACAAATATAAAATTTACTGGAGTTTTTCATGGAGACGTGGAATGTAGATATCTTTTTCTATATAGCAGATGAAGTTGGTTGTAACTAACATGTGTTATGCTAGTAAAGGTCCACCTGCTGAACTTTTTGTTCTTTGTTGAGAGATGGAGAGTGGAGTGATACAGATATGTTAGAAAAATGAGAACTGGAATGCAGGCCACAGGCTGGTCTGTTCCAGATGAATGCAACCAAGACTTAGTAGCATCTTGTTTATTTGATGGACAAGTGTGGCTGGCCCTGCATGCTCTCTTTTGCACCTTTCCCCTCTCTGTACATATAGTTACCAGTCATTTGGTTGTAAAATAGCCAGAAAATACATCTATATTTCAGAGCCAAAAGTGATAATCCTTTCCAGCTCAACTCGTCTCTGAGATTTTTGCTGAGGGATTATGTGAGTACTCTGCTGCCATTGCCTTTGACACGCCCATCAACAGTGATAATCTTGAGATGTGTTTTTATTTATGATTAGGTACTTGCCTATTGTTATACAGCAGACAGTGACACTATTAACTGGACTCTTAACGGAGTCAACAGTTCTTTATTTAGCAGGTTTTTTCCCCCAGTTTCCTAAAAGTGCTATACCAAAAGCAGTAAAGTTTTGATGCCTTCTGTGAAGAAAGAAATTTGATTTTTGGGGTGAATGAGGGTGTAGGTAGGAAATTAAAGAGGTGATTTGCAGTGAACTGANCTTTTTTTTTTTTTTTTTTTTTTTTTTTAATTTTAAAGAGAGAGCATGGGAAATGGAGAAGGGCAGAGGGAGAGGGAGAATCTTAAGCAGGCTCTGTGCTGCACGTGGGGGCTTGATCCCATGACTCTGGGATCATGACCTGAGCCAAAATCAAGAGTTGGATGCTCAACTGACTGAGCCACCCAGGGACCCCTGAATAGTCTTTTTTTTAAAACAGCATTTTAGTTTTACTTTCAGATAACATGCTCAGTATAATTCTTTAACCTCCAAATACCTTTCCAGGTAAAGCTTCTCTGAATTCAAAGCAATGGATGCAGTTCTTAATCTAAAATTAGTATAGTAAATGGTGTTTCCAAAAAGTGTGGACACCCAGGGAAAATAATGTGCTTATTGCTTGAGAATATTATTTGAAAATGTAACTTACCTACTACTTATAAATAAGTTTATTCTATTTTTTAAAAAAGCTTTTGACACCCAATATTTTGTTTCTTTTTAGGAATTTTTTTCAAGTTTCAGGCATAGTGCTATTTCAATTTATTTATTTGGAAACATTTTTTAACGTTAATTAATTTTTGAGAGTGAGAGAGAGAGAGAGAGAGAGTGAGTGCTTGCGAGTGGGAGACAGGATCCCAAAATAGGGAGACAGAGGATCAAAAGCAGCCTCTGCGGCTGATACAGGGCTCGAACTCATGAGCTGTGAGATCATGACCTGAGCTGAAATCAAAGTTGCTGCTTAACTGACTGAGCCACCTAGGCATCCCAGCATAGTACTGTTTTAAAATAATCTACCATCAGGAAGGGGACTAGACAACTCCTCCACACCTTTAGTTTAAGGTTTAAGAAATACTAAGATTGACAGGTGACCAGTATGTCTGTGGTGGGCATTATTTCTCTTTGCTGGACTGAAATCCAAGTGTTGGTGGAGTGCTTTGAGTTTAGATGGTATGTTGGAACCTTTGTGTCCCCAAAGCTGCTGAAATAAATTTTAGATACATTGAGCTATGTGTAAATGTATTTAAACATTTCTTTTCATATTTTTAACACCTTAGCTCTCTACCTTGAACAGATCTCATGAGGGAGATCCTGCAATCATGGGGTTTGACTAGGTGGTCTTTGTGGCCCCTTCTGTCTGTAAGATGAGTGCAGTCTTTCATCCCAAATGGTGCAACACCATGGACATGAGGCAATACACTTACTGTTCATTGGTGGTCGGTGTATTATGTTTGAGAAGGTAGTTATGGATTTCAAGAAAGATTTTTATCAAAAGTGGTAAAAATAGAAAAATGTTAGTGATTAAAGGAGTTCTTCCAACCCAGTGTGTATTGCTCGGTTGTCAGGGAAATGCTTAGTTCCTTTTAAGTTTTAGCCCACCTTGATAGATGCCTCCAGTGGGAGTGTAACTATTTCAGCACAGCATAATGAGAAGAAAAATAACACAAGACATTGTAATTTGGTAGAACATTTTCTTTGTAGTTGGGGAAATCTGTGTTTGGATTGTGGTTCTAGCACTTACTGAGTTTGTGACCTGGGCAAGTTACTTAAATTCTCTTGGGCTCATTTGCATTAATTGAGGTAGTTTATGTCTCATATCTAGATAGGCCAGTGTGTTGATGCTTTATCATTGTTAATGCTCTTTTCCTCCATTGTTTCATAATGGAATGCACATATTTTACACAGCACATAATGTCTCAAATAACCAGGCAGAGTAGTTTACTTGGCTCTGTCATTGACAGTCCGCCTGCATCTCAGTTCTTTTGGGAGCCCGTTCTCAGCTCCTTTACCCCATGGGCAGAGAGGTGTGCATAAGTCTTGCCAGCCTTGATGATCATGCCCACTTTCAGAGTGTCTTACAGAGCATCTAACTTGGCTGTCTTTTGAATAGCAGCGAATACCCCAGACTCTTTGGTACCTGGTTGGATATAATATACTGCCAGCTCCAGATACAGAGATTTGCAGTCACACTCAGAAGTCTGTCCTCACAGCCACAACACTTGGAATGGTGGGCACAGATAGGCCTAGCAGATAATGGGAACAGTGGCACTGATTCCCCCTTGCTAAAGATGGGAACATTTCAGGCTAAAGATGGTAAATATTTGAGGGCCAGTCTGCATTTGGCATTTCTATATGACATACTAATTGAGAACACGTTTTATGCTTTGAAGTTGTGAAAAATTCTACCTACATTCCAGATTAATGTCTATGCCCCGAGCTTGCTGTTTGTTTTAAGTACCGCATCAAGGAAACACAGACCCCCAAGAGACTTTGGGTTTGTTCCCAGTATATCAGTGGACATTTCTCTTCCTGCTTCTGAGTGATTCTGCCTTTGCCTTTGTGCCTTGGTAGTTTTTTCCCTCCTCTCCTTGTTTAAACAAGGATTAATACTTCCTTTAGTTGAACTGAGGCTATTTTATTTTACATGGATTGGTGATTGTAACTTTTTCTGAGCAGGTGTGCAGCAATGAATAGTCTTTTTAATTTCGTGTTTTGGATTTACATTTTTTTATAACCTCTTCTGTAACAAATGGTAAAACTCCACATACACACTCTTTTTCAGTCAATAGTTAATGTTTCTTCCATACTTCCCAGCTGCTTATCACGGGCACAGCTGACAAAACCAGAAGAGCCTTTCCAGTAAGGTGAGCTGAGCTGGCATTTGAGTAGGACAAAAGGCTTTGGTATAGAATTAGGGCTTTGACAAAGTGAACAAATGTAAAGGCAGCTGGAAACTTGAGTGTTGCTAATCAGGAATATATTTCGTGATTCTGAAGTCTCTAAAACATGTACACTTAAGCAAAATAATTCAACAACTTGTGGGTTAATTTTCCCATTTTAAAATCCCTTATGTGGATTTAAAAAATGTTTTTCATACCTCTGAATATCTTACTTTCTCATGAAACATTGCTAGCTCTCCTTTTCCTTTATTTTCATATCTCAACAAAATCATGATTTACTTTTGAGGCTCTTCCTCCATTTGCTCTTGCCAGATGCCATCTGTGCAACTTGATTATGACAGACCCCTTTATCTTCAGTTGCTAAGACTCTTTCCAAGGGAGCATTTTCTTTCATTGTTTTATTTATGCTATTGATAGTGAGCAGTGTGTAGAGTTCACAGGGGCTTGTTCTAACTTTTGAGAATTTACAACTTGTAGTTGTTTGAGTATAAAACAACTCTTCTTCAGTAGATTGGCTTCTGCTTTTGGGAGGTATCTACACTTTTCCGAAGCCAGTGAATGGCTAATATTAGTAATAAGATAAAGTAAATCTGCTACCGACCCCACCCCCACCTCCAAGCAAGCTGTATGTTTACATAAGTTGCCTGAAAACCAGGATTGTGTCCATTTCCTGTTCTCTTTCATGCCTTATGCTGGAGAAACTATGATCACATTAATTAACATTCCTTCACTGTTAAAAATAATGGAATATGCTAAATGTAGCAAATAGAAGGGGTAAGACAACACTCCTGAGATTCAAATGCAAAAGTTTCAAATTAAGAAAGTGCTTTTTAAAATTAATTGAGTACTTATAACACTCTGTACTTCAGAGCTGTAAGGCAAAAGTACTTCACGTGTTGAATACTCTACAAATGTATGTAAGACTAGTTTGAATAAGTGGCTGGTCAAAGTACTCTTTGAAAAACAGAACGAAAGAAAACAAAAACACCTCCCCAACTATCTTCCTTTTCTTTTTTCCCTTTGCAAGGTGTAAGAGGGAACAGGTTTCATTTCAAAACTTAGCTTGATGAGTGTAACTTCTTTAAACACCACTATTAGCTGAATAGCTCCCCACATTCCAAAATGTTATTTAAGATGTAAGAAACACTTTAGCTTTATACTGTCTTTTGAAATTGAGAAATACTTGGAATGCTTTAGCAGTGATACTCTTGTTTTAGGAGAAGTTTATTTGAAATGCTCAATGGTAAGCCTGCTGGATGATGACAGTAATAATAGTAACAGTCATTACTATTACAGTGCGACATAATGTTCTAAGAGTTTATGTATATTAATATATTTAAATTAAGAGATATATAAGGAAACTGAGGTACAGATAGACATTAAGTAACTTGTCCATGGTCACATAGCTGGTAAATAGCAGAGCTGGAACTTGAGCCCACACAGTGGCTGGAAAAAAAAAAAAAAGATCTATGCTCTTAACCACTTCTCTGTGTAATAATGACTGAGAGGCTTTAAGTTTTCTTGGCTTAGAATTGTGGCTTTGGGTATTTTCCTACTAGGAAATCTTAACAATGGAAATCTATACTCTTTACATAGATGTAGGAATAATTGTGAAATTGACAATTTCGCAGTTGAAATTGGTCAGTTCTGAATTTGGTTCTGCAATAAGCAAAAAGACTGCCTTTAATCTGTTTTTGGATCATTGTAGATTATTGTTTTTTTGTACTTTGTCACTTGAAGACCCACTAATGCATTTTGCCATGCTGGAACACTTGTCCCTAAATTTATTTGGGGAAGAGAAAGGAGAAAAGAGACAAAAAAATGAAGAAAGTCACCATCTGTCAGTGAGACTTTGGTCTGTTCTCCTGCCCTTGGGCACACTCTGTGTGCTCTGGGGGGCTCCTCCCACTCAGTAAGGTTCCTTTCTTAGGTTGGCTCTCCTCACCTGAGACTTGTGGTACCATACTTGCATAGTGAAATGGAAGTATACTTTCCTTGCTGCCTTAAGAGCTCCACATCTTAATGGAGAAGATAGGGAAATGAAAAAAAACCTGTGGTGGTTCAAAGCCTAAATGCATTTGGGAACTATTTTGTGGAGGAAAAAACCCCAAGAATCTCAGAATACAGTATCAGAATACAGTATTCTTCGTCTTTTGCTCTATCTCCATCTCCTTCTTCCTCCTCTTTCCCCCTCTTCCCCCTTCTTCTCCTTTTCCTCCTCCTTCTTTAAATCCAAGTTAGTTAACGTGTAGTGTAATCAGTGATTTCAGGAATACAGTCCATCGATTCATCACTTACATATTACCACCCAGTGCTCATCCCAATAATTGCCCTCCTAAATGCCCCTTTCCCATTTAGCACATGCCCCCCCAACACCCCACCAGCAACCCTCAGTTTGTTCTCTATATTTTAAGAGTCTCTCATGGTTTGTCTCCTTCTCTGTTTCTATGTTATTTTTCTTCCCTTATGTTCATCTGTTTTGTTTCTTAAATTACACATAGGAATGAAATTGTATGGTATTTGTCTTTCTTTGACTTATTTTATTTCGCATACTACCCTCCAGTTCCATCCACGTAGTTGCAAATGGCAAGATTTCATTCTTTTTGATTGCCTAGTAATACTCCATTNCTAGTGTGTGTGTGTGTGTGTGTGTGTGTGTGTGTGTGTGTGTGTACATGTACGTACACGTACATACACCACATCTTCTTTATCCATTCATACATCGATGGACATTTGGGCTCTTTCCCTACTTTGGCTATTGTTGATAGTGCTGCTGTCAACATGGGGATACATGTGACCCTTCGAATCAGCACTCCTGTATTCTTTGGATAAATACCTAGTAGTGTAATTCCTGGGTTGTAGTGTAGTTCTATTTTTAATTTTTTGAGGAACCTCCATACCGTTTTCCAGAGTGGCTGCGCCAGTTTGCATTCCCATCAGTGGTGCAAAAGAGATCCCCTTTCTCTGCATCCTCACCAACATCTCTTGTTCCTGAGTTGTCAATGTTAGCCTTTCTGACAATCTCATTGTGGTTTTGACTTGTATTTCTCTGATGATGAGTGATGTTCAGCATCTTTTCATATGTCTGTTAGTCTTTTGGATGTCTTCTTTAGAAAAGTGTCTGTTCATGTCTTTGCCCGTTTTTCCCCCCTGGATTATTTGTTTTTTCCTTGTTGAGATTGATAAATTCTTTACAGATTTTGGCTACTAACCCTTTATCTGATCCGTCATTTGCAGAGGATCTTCTCCCACTCCGTCAGTTGCCTTTTAATTTTGCTTATTGTTTGCCTTGCTGTGCAGACCTCTTTATCTTGATGAGGTCCTATAGTTCATTTTTTCTTTTGTTTCCCTTGCCTCCAGAGACATGTCAAGTAAGAAGTTGCTGCGGCTGAGGTCAAAGAGGTTGTTGTCTGTTTTCTGCTCTAGGATTTTGATGGCTTTCTGTCTTATGTTTAGTTATTTCATCCATTTTGAGTTTATTTTTGTGTATGCTGTAAGAAAGTGGCCCAGGTTCATTCTTCTGCATGTCGCTGTTCAGTTTTTTCAACACCATTTGCTGAAGAGATTGTCTTTTTTCCCTTACATCTTCTTTCCTGCTTTGTCAAAGATTAGTTGTCCATACGTTTGTGGGCCCATTTCTGGGCTCTCCACTCCATTCTGCTGATCTCTGTGTCTGTTTTTGTGCCAGTACCATACTGTCTTGATGATTACAGCTTTGTAATACAGCTTAAAGTCTAGAATTGTGATACCTCGAGCTTTGGTTTCTTTTTTAGGATTGCTTTGGCTATTTGGGGTCTTTTCTGGTTCCATACAAATTTTAGGACTGTTCATTCTAGCTCGGTGAAGAAAGCTGGTGTTAGTTTGATAGGGATCACATTGACTATGTAGATTGCTTTGGGTAGTATCGTCATTTTAACAATATTTGTTCTTCCAGTCCTTGAGCACAGAATGTTTTTCCATTTTTTCGTGTCTTCAGTTTCTTTCATGAGCTTTCTGTAGTTTTCAGTGTATAGATTTTTCACCTCTTTGGTTAGGTTAGAATATATAGATTTGACATATAAATCCATTTTGTGTCTGTCCTCTGTCTGTGTTGATCTTCCATTCAGCTATCAGTGTTGTCATTAGAGGTTATAGCGGGCCACAGATGTGTCTTGATGAGGACATGCTGGGTTGAGAATAGCCACATGCTGTATATGTACTAGCTTGATGCACAAAAGATGCATGCAGTGTTTGAATTGGAAACCACAAAGAAACCAAGTCCCTTGGCCAATCTGAGGGAGTTTTTGTAATGAGAATGCGCCATTAATGACATTTCTTGAGGGCATCTGCAGCTTGAAGCAGAGTTGAATTTTTCTTTCTTTTTTCCCCCCCTTTTCTTTCATCTCATTTGCTACAGAGCTCCGGTTCTTCTTCATCTCCTGTTTCTCTCTCCTTGCCTTGACTGCCTTTTGGCCAGCCTGCCTGCCATTCTGCCTGTCTACTTACAGTGTGTCCTGCCTTCCCAAAGGAATCCAAGGGCAGCTAGTCTGCTACAATGAAGAGAGTGGGACATTTCAGAATTCTTTATCGTATTTACTTTCAAACCTATGTTTTTTTCATGTAGGGCTAATAATTTTGACAAAGAAGGTTACTATAACATTTCTTTATCTTCTTATGCCTTTCATAAAAAGGGAAAATTATTAAAATTCAGAAAGAATGTGACCAACATTGTGCCCACTCTCAGTTGCTTTTTAGCTCCCATACCTCCAGGTACCTTATACCTTTCCCTTATTAATAAACCTGTGCTTATAAAAAAGTAGTATTTTTTGTTATTCAAAATTCTTTTCTAAGTAAAGTGGAAATTCCTATTTCCCTGTGCTCCTCTCCTTCACTTTTGTCTTTGTCTTTTGTTTTGGAGAGCCTACACGTGACAAAATTTTTATAAATGAGCACTTTCAGTTGAGTAGTGATCTCCAGAGTAGTGTAGTTGATCCTTAAAAACATGCATTTGTATTGTGTGGGTCCAGTTACACATGGATGTTTTTCAGTAGATATGCTGGAAAAATTTTGGAGATTTGTGACAATTTGAGAAAACTCCAGATAAACTGCATAGCTTAAAAATATTGAAAAAAGAGGAAAGTATGTCATGAATATATGAAATATATGTAGATATTAGTCTGTTTTATCATTTACTGCTATAAAGTATACACAAATCTATTATAAAAGTTAAAAATTATCAAAGCTTATGCATACATCCACAGACTGTACATGGCACCACTCACAGTTGAGAGATATAAATGTAAAGATGCATTATTAAGTCATAGCCACAGAAAATTAACTGTAGTACATACCTACTGTACTACAGTAAAAATTTTGTAGGCCCTTTTGTTGCTATTGCCCTGAGCTCAAGCACTGCAAGTATCCAGTTAAAACACCGTGTAACACTGATTTTTCTCATGAGCAATTCATTCTTTATGGTGAATTGTGTATCGTGGTAAAAAGTTATCTGGTGCGGTTTGCATGTACTTTTCATTGTGTTTAGTGCAATACTGTAAACCTTGAATAACAGGAGGGACCCCATTCAGAGTGCACTACTGATGCTGGAAGTGCTCCCAAGAAGCAGAGTAAAGTCCTGACATTACAAGAAAATGTGGAATTTCTTGACATCTACCATAGACCGAGGTCTGCACCTATTGTTGCCCACCATATGAAGATAAATGAATCCAACTTAAGGACCACTGTAAAATAAGAAAAGGAAATTTTGTGAAGCTGTCGCTGCAACTGTGCCATAGATGCAAAAACCTTGTATTTTCTGCAAAATACTTGACATGCATTTGTTATGTAGGTGCAGGATTGCTGCGAGAAAGGCATTCCTATGGACTCTTCATGTGATTTGAAAAAATGAAATCATCATATGACCATATGAAGTTAAAGGGTCTAAAGCTGGAGAATTTCATACAAGTAAAGGATGGTTTGATAATTTTAGAGGTTTGGCTTAAAAATGTCAAGATGCCTGGAGAAACAGTTTTTGCTGACCAGGAGGTAGCAGACGAGTTTCCAGACACCATTAAGTAAATCACTGAGGTGAAAGGATATCTGCCTGAACAGGTTTTTAATGCAGACAGAAGTGCCCTATTCTGGAAGAACATGCCACAGAGGACATTGACCTAGTAAGGAAGAGAAGTGAGCACCAGGATAGAAGGCAGGAAGGGATGGGCTAAATCTAATGTTTTGTGGAAATGCAGTCAAATTTATCATCAGGACTTCTCTTATCTATAAAGCTGCTAACTCCCCGGCCTTGAAGGGAAAAGATAAACACCAGCTGCCAGTCTTTGATTGTACAACAAGAAGGCCTGGACAGTGAGAACCCTTTTTCTGTACTGATTCCATCAATGCTTTGTCCTTGAAGTCAGGAAGTACCTTGCCAGTAAGGAACTCCTTTTTAAAGTTCTTTTGATACTGGTCCGTGCCCCTGGCCACCCAGAACCTCATGAGTTCAGCACTCAGTGCATCAAAGTTGTCTACTTGCCCCCAAACACAGGATCTCTAATTCTGCCTCCAGATCGAGGAAGTCCTAAGGACCTTTAAGGCTCATTCCACATGATCCTTTATGGAAAGGATTGTCAATGCTGTGGAAGAGAACCCCAAGAGAGAGCGTCATGAAAGTCTGGAAGGATAACATCATTGAAGATACTGTTGTTTTAGAAAAAACTGTGAAGGCCGTCAACCCCAAAACAATAAATTCCTGCTGGAGAGACTTCTATCCAGATGTTGTGAATGACTTCCAAATTCTACAACAGAGTTAGTTCAGGAAATCATGATAGAGATTGTGTGTATGGCAAAAAAGGTGGGGGTAAAGCGTTTGAAGGTAGGGAGCTTGAAGAAATTAGAGAGCTAATAGACACCACATCAGAGGAACTAACAGAAGATGACTTGATGGAGATGAGTGCTTCTAAACCAGTACCAGATAATGAGAAGGAAGACACAGGAGAAGCAGTGCCAGTCAACACATTGATATTAAACCACAGGACAGAAGAGTTCTGATTATTCAAGACTGCTTTGACTTCCTTCATGACATAGGCCCTTTTATTTTACAGGCGCTGAAACTAAAACAAATGGCGGTGCCCTATAGAAAGGAATGAAAAAGCAAAAAAAGTCAGAAATTATAACATTGCCATGAAGCGACACTGAGAGTGCCTGTCTCTCCTGCCCCCTGCTTCACCTCTGCCATCCCTAAGAGAGCAAGACCAACCTGTCGTCTTCTTCCTTCTTGTCAGCCTACTCAACATAAAGATGATTTGAATGAAGACTTTTATGATAATCCATTCCTGCTGAATGAATAGTAAATAATCATCAGACATGTGTCTTGTTAATGAACTTATCTGTTGTGTCTATGTATGTCTTTGCGTGGAAATCTAGTAACTGTATGAGAAGAACTGTATGAGATGTATTTGTGTCATCATCACCCCCAAAGGATTAATTGTGTAGAATATTGTATGCAAGACTCATATAGAAATGGATAACTTAGTCTTACATAGGCTTAAGGTGAGTGATAATTAATATAAAATTAATAATGTGGGTTTTCTTACTGTCTGATAACTGCTTTCAAAGAATTACAGTATTGTACAGTATGCCTCCCTCTCTTGTATTTGGAGAAAATGCCTATCAGCTTATCATCACAGGTAAGTGGTTTTAAAAATGTAAGTGTTTCCAATATTGTATTCTGAATATGACTGTAATACTGTATGCTGTAAAACTTTTATAATGATTAATTTATTAGAGTGTATAGACTAGGCTTCTCTAAAGCAATCATATCAATTATACTAGACTACCATAAAGTAGCCATATTGCTGCTTTTTTGTTATCAGTGCATGATTCATTATACCTATAAATACATATGAATTTTTTTCCACTTTATTTTTTCATTTTTGATGTCTAGTGCTAGTAATAGGTATGGCATCTACAGTGTTTTATATCATATAAGACAATATTGTGTAGGTACCGATAGATGATTCATCTTGTAAACAGGTGACATAAATTTATGCTATCAATAATTATAGTACAGTTCTGTAGATGTATTTTTTCTTCCTCATGATTTTCTTAATACTTTTTTCCTTACCTTAGTTTATTGTAAGAATATGGTGTGTAATACATATGACATACAAAATCTAATATTAGTCAACTGTTGATGTCACTAAGGCTTCTAGTTAGCAGTAGACTGTTAGTAGTTAGATATTTGGGGAGTTAAAAGCTATATGGGGAGTTTTGACTGTGTTGTGGGTCAGTGTCCCTAACTTCTGCATAATTCAAGGGTCAACTGTATAGCCCGTCAAGACTGTTTGTTTTTTTTTTTCTTTTAAGACTGAAATGCCATAGTGTTTCAGCAATGAAAATTTGATGAAGGATTTCTTCCAGATAGAACTAAGAAACTATTTGAAATTGACAGGGTGATTGGAGCTGTCTATAAGATATCCTTATAATATTCTTTCTAAATAGCATTCAAAATTGTGTTTTCTTTTTTCTTTTTTTTTAAAGTTTATTTATTTATTTTGAGAGAGAATGAGGAAGAGAGAGAGCGTGAGTCAGGGAGAGGCAGAGAGAGATGGAGAGAGAGAATCCCAAAGCAGGCTCTGTGCTGTTAGTGCAGAGTCCGACGTGGGGCTCAAACTCACAAACCGTGAGATCATGACCTGAGCTGACATCAAGAGTCGGACACTTAACTTACTGAACCATCCAGGCATCCCCCAAATTGTGTTTTCTACTACTGTTGATGAATTTACAGTGATGCACCTATATAGCCTTTTGCTGATTTCTCTATTATAGCAGATAGATGTAAAGCAACACCTGGTTTCTTTCATCCAGGCTAGCTACATACATGCATCTACTTGCTTTTTTCATAATGTTCTCATTATATATAAGATTTTTGTTTCTGTAGAGAATTCAGACAATATAGAAAGTTCTGAGGAAGCAGAAATCATGGTTAATGTTTAATAATTCCAGATTAATCACCGTCTACAGTTTGATAATATGCATGCATGGGTGTCCATGTGCACATAACACGAGCATACTCATGTGTACACTCTTGTATAATGAGTGAGCTTCTACAACACACGCCATTTACCTGTCTTAATTCTTTGCTTAATACTTTGTTGTGACTTTCTTCTCATGTTAATGAGTATCATGTTTTAAAATGACTGAATTGTGTTTCACTTGATATATATATCATAATCTGTTTATCAGTACTCTTTTGATAGGTGCTTAGTTGTCAGTTTTTCACTATTGGGAACAATGCTACACTCATCACAGTGGCATATTCCTCTTGCTCATTTGTATTTTGAGGGCAGATTTCTGTAAATAGAAATGCTAATATAATTTTATTTTAAATATAACTGTACTTTGGCTGTGGCAACATATTAAAATACAAAATTTTTTGTGGTCAGCATTTCTAGAAAGCTAATAATTTCCCCCTTTAAGAATCCGAGCTGTGCTCTTTTTGATTGAATGTAGTTATTAGCATCCACATATATAGGACCAAAATGGTCCAGATTGCTGGACTTTGGGGTTTGGGGGGGTCTGCATTTTTATAGATTTTTTTTTGGTCTTCCTTATGAAACTCTTTTCTCAAACATGTTGCTTTTAACCTGTAGGGAGCTTGGAAACAAGATAAATAACCTCATTATTTGATATATAAAATTAAATCAAGTAGCCCCTGGGTCAAAATCTGTGGTGTATTCCAGTTATAGGGGTAGGGTAAAGCATTTGACTGGTTGAATTTAGGATATGTAAGGACTATTTTCATTTTGGGGGCTGTTTCTTTTATGTCCCTGTTCTGTGGTATTAAGTTATTTCTACTACAAAGCAGCAATTTATTGCTGAATGTCAGAGATAAGGCTGTATGAATTGAGATAAAAGGAAAGCTTTTATGATTAGAAAATTCCCTTCCTTCAGGTTGGTGGAAATGCCGATGGAGTATTTGCCTCTCGGTTCCTTCTCTGCCTGGCGCCTACCTGTTGTGCTCCTCACTGGGGAAGTGTATCTTTGTCTCTGGGCATGCTCCTGGGGCTGCTGGCCCCCTCGGTTTCTTCTCCAGGGCTGGTCATGAGGGAGTCAGTCAGGACCTGACTGCTTGGGCTCTGGCAACCCCTGTGTGGGAACACTTTCCTGGGATAGCTGAGCCCTGGGCTACTGAGCAGTGCCCGTCCTCCTTTGATTAGTGTTTGATTTGTGCCAGCACGGGGTGTGTACTAGGAATGCAAAACTGAGTCATATCCCTTTCTCTTCTGGGACCTCACCTGGGGCGAAGTAAGACAACCTCAAGGCATGTAGCTTGATTGATAGCACACCAAGTACCCTCTTGAGTGGTGTGTTTGAGGGCGAGTTATCAGTTCTTTCTGGGGATCTGCAAAGGCTTCTGCAAGAGAAGGGGAAACTTGTACCTAGTGGTGGAAAATGAGAGGAGTTGGCCAGAGATTTGCTATTAGGAGGAGGAAGCGTAGTCAGAATAGGGGGTATGGAAATGCATTCTAGACAGCAAGTAAAGCTTGTGCAAAAATGTGGAGCCAGGAAACAGTTCCACCTCTTTTGTGATTCACATTCTGCACAGCTTACATGGCTGGTGCACTTAGTGTTGGGGGAGAGGGGCGTGGTTGGAGAGGAGATGGTAGAGACCATAGTGGGCCTTGTGTGCTGTGATGAAGAGTTGGGCTCGATCTTCCAGTGATAGTTGGGCACCATCACAAAGCTTTAATTAGCCTTGTGCCTTGATTCACGGGCACAGTCATGAGCAGCAAATGAAAACCTGTTGTGTTCATTTCATGGAGTGATAAAATCCCATTTATGAGTTAGGGGATGTGCTAAACATTAGGGCTAGAGGGAGTACATTTATAATGTGACTCATCCCTTTGGCAGCTATCATTGTCTGTAAAGTAAGCAGAAAGACTCTTTTAATGAAGGGGACACCATTTCAGACAGGTGGTATAACTGCTTCGTGCTGAGAAAACTTCCATCCGGGCAGTCCAACCGGGTGCATGGATGTAGGTTTGGGGGGTGGTGCAGGTTGTGTCTTTACCCGGCCTCACCTGACAGCCTGACACAGGACAGACGGCAGGCTATGCAGAGGGGAAGAGCAGTCTTTGTGCAGTGCAAAAAGACTACTGTGCATTGATTTCTTTTTTCTCCCCCAGTTCATACCTGCATACAGATATGGATCTGTCAGGGTGTCATCTTTGAATGCTGAGTTATGCTAAGCGCTATCAGAGTTAAGATAAAAATCAATGGTTTAATTGATGAAATGAGCATAGGGCTAGACACATGGTGATAACTCAGTAAATACTTAATTGATTTTTTTAAAAACCTGACTTTAAAACAAAATGGATTTTCAAAGACTGAAAAACACTTGGTTAAATATTTTTTTAAAATGTATCAAGAGAGATTAGGATTTAGAATTTCTATTGTATAAATTAAGACATTTTATTCACTTGGTCTTTTAAGCAGAGTTTTTAAGTAAGACACAGTAGGCCATGGACTGTATTTATAACCTGATATTAAAGTGTTCTCAGAGAATTTATTCCTTTATAAATTATTCAGATGGAGTAAATAAAAAGGCTTTACTCGGGGAGGGCAGTCAGTGTGCTGTTGACTTGAATATCTTACTAAGCTTTAAAGATGTTTTTTTGAGGGGCAGATGTTAGTTTAAGGAATTCTCAACCAGTGTATTGCTTGGAAGTGAAAAAATCTGGAAAGCTTGTACTTCTTTACAAGCCTACTGCGTATACTAAGATCAGAAGGTACAGTCTTGTGTTTGGACACAGATGTGATTTTGGCAGCGTGGATCCAGTAGGTTGGGTTTCCACTTAGGTCTCCACAACTTTGAGCGTCACACCCTAGATGTCTTAATTATCTCTGTGCTTCCATCTTCTTTTGTGGACTTATCCTTTCAACACTTCTACCTCCTAATTGTACAGATTTGTGTGTGTGTGTGTGAGAGAATTGAATGTTCTCATTCTAACGTGAATGAAACATTTTGTTTAGCTTGCAAAATACTTTACAGGTGTAAGATGGCAGTATGAGGTGTCAGATTAAAGAAGGTTTTTTTGTTTTGTTTTGTTTTATGTTTTTTTAGTGGCATAGCATATTTTAACTTCAATTTAGCTTGGTTTACGTGAAGGACAGAAATCTACATTCACCAGTACACTAATTAGACTTTTTTAAATTTAAGTTTTTGGTTACAATTTCTACATGTTGCTCAATAAAAACATTGAGAAAGCACAAGGTTTTTTGGAGATCAGATTTAGGTTTAAATAAGACTGATCCTTCTAATGTCTTTTAAGTATTCCTTATTGAAATTTTGAACTGGACATAGTTAATCTCTTTGGAGTATTTTACATATAATAACTTGGTAAAGTTGCAAGATACAAAATCTGCAAAAATCTGTTGCATTTCTATGTACTAATAATGAATTATCAGAGAAGTTAATAAAATGATCCTATTTATACTTGCATCAAAAATAATAAAATAGGAATAAATTTACCACTAACAACATTTGATTAGTCAAATTCACTTTGAGTGTTATATTAGGGAATCGGTGAAATGCTCTGGGGGGTGGCAATTGTGGCTGAATCCACACTTCAGGAGAAAAATGACAGTTTGTTTTGTTGGTCTCTACGTGCAGAGAATCCTCAGCCTTGCAGGAGGGGCCCTCTGGGGATGTTGGCACGCGCAGCCCATCAGTGACAGCCAAGCTGTCAGGGGTGACTTCTGAAGGGGAATAGAGTTCTTGCTGCATGTACTCCAAGTGTACAGAATGGGCTGTATGATCTAAATCCACTTAATCCACATTGAGAGTGAAACGAGAAGAAATTTGATTCCAGTGCTTAGCACACAAAGCAGTAAGAAATTTAATCATTATTAATGTAACTATTAGAGGCTTACCTTCATAATAAAGGAAGTTCATTTTTATGTCTACATTTAGTCCCTCCTGCTGCCGTTAATGTCTCTGGTTACAAAACCGCATCTCAGCAGTATTTCAGAATTTCAAAGAGTGGCACTTTGCGCCCCCTGGTCCCTTCTGTCTTCTGGCCCCTGTGAACGTCTAGAATGAGCTCAGGACCCCCTTCCTTGCTGTGGTTCCGGTAGTTCCTTGGAACCTACAGGATCACTCTCCTTGTGCAAGTAAGTAGGCAGGCAGCATTGTATAGTGGTGACATTTGTAGGGGCTTGGAGTTTGAAGCATGGTCATAACACTTAGTAGCTCTTGACCTTGGACAAGTAACTTAATCTCTTGGAGCCTTGTTTTCTTCATTTATAATATGGGGATAAAATTTACCTTATCAAAATGCCTTAAAGTACTTAGCATAGCATCTGGCACCTGGTGAGTCTCAGCAGAGGTTCGTTAAGATTGTGTTCTTATGATTAAACCAAGCATTGTGTGATTGCAGTTCTGAGAATAATTTCCTTAGAGTTAGGGAGCCAACTGAATTTGTGGACTATTGTTACTAGGGTGCTTGTTAGTGGGAAAAGGAAGGATGACCTTGGGTCATGTGGCTGAATGGCATTTAAGGGGGCTGAAGAGGAGCGAGTTTTTTGGCTCTTTAAAAAGTCAGTCAACATCTATTATTTGAAAATGGCTTTTGATTGAAAACACTGAGTTTGTCTGATTGTGAATTTAAATCCTTATATGTGACTGGAGTGAGAAAATTATTCACACTGGCAGATTCTCTTACACACTGAAATCTGTTTCTTTGCTAGTTCAGATTTCATTTCTGTGTTTTTGACTGAGGGGGGAAAATAAGATCCTCTCTTGCCTTTTCTAGAATCTGTCAGTACTTACTGAATTGGGTGAAAGGTTTCAGCCATGGGGCATTCCTCTTTGTAGCCCTGAAGGACCTGAATCCCCAACGCAAGCTCTCAAAGTGAATTCTTAGTGGCAGAGTATGTATGGTATCTGTGTACATTAAGGGTTGGTGTTTCTTGACCTATCAGAGTAACTTTGAAAAGTACGTAAAGAAGTGAGAAACAAACAAAATCACTTGTCCCCTGGGTTCTTCCAACTCCTACTGCCCAGGTGTGAATGATCTCTTAGGAAGACAAGGGTCAAAGTGGCCTGATAATTGTGATTAGGCACAGCCTTCCATAAGGGACAGGTAGGCATCCTTGAAGCACCCTTGGCAGGTCGTTACTCTGTCTCTATTGGCTGTGTCACTCAGCCTCAGCTTCCCTTCCCTTCTAGAGATGGGGAACTCTTCGTTTTCAGCACAGCTTTGAACTGCTTAATATTGAGGAGCTTTTCGTGTTGTGTAGATTCCTAGCCCTCCCACAGTCCTAACTGTATCTTGATCTTTAACGCAACAAATCTTCAGATACTGAACAAGAGTTAGGTTAATTTTTTCCAGGTTATGCTGCCAAAGCTCTAACCATTGCCCTCTGATTATTTCAGAACTTCAGAATCATGCTAACTTATCTGAAATATTCCAGGTTTTCACTGCCACCTTTAAAATGTGATCCTCGGAGAAGCATACAGTGCTTTAGCTAGGATGTGACTAGCACAGGACATGCTAAGAATGTTTGAAAACTGTAATTAAAATATCTCAAGTTGATGTTTTTGTTGCTTTATTTTATAGACAGATTTGTGCTGTGTTGAGCATGTAGCTGTCATCCTTGGAGTTGTCTTTCACATGAATTGCTCGTAGGTAAGGCCTTATATTATAGATGAACAGCTTATGTTTTTAGCTCCAGGGCAGTACTTTATATTAAATATTTTTTTGTGAGTTGTTTTATATCTGTTCCTTGTTCCTGACTGCTGAATTTTCTGAACCTCCCATCTGCCCTGGATATTAGGGAGTCCCACAGGTTGTTTTCTCCTCATTCTCACTGATCTTGCCCCTGAGTCCATCCCAGGTGGTTGATGAAAATGCTGACTAGGGCTAAGCCAAGTGGAGACTCTTGTGGCAGAATGCCAGGGTCTTTGTTCTTTACATTTGACATGTGGGGAACTGTCACAGTGGTTTCAGGCTCTTACCAACAATGTGTTTTTAATCACGGATGGATGTAATTTGTCTTGGTCTGAAGCCTTCCGTTCAGACAGGTTTCTCATTACATTATCATGTGCCTTGAAAAGTCTGTATTTGTTAAGTTTTTATTTCCGTGTGCATCTGGGCTCCTTGTGCTGGCTCTCTTGGCAATTCTTGTGTTCTACTTAGGTGAGCCTTTACTTAAGTGATCTCCAGTAATATTGCCTGCTAGTCCCTGTCTTGTGTTTTTCTTGGTGTTCTCAGTCTTCTTATTGCTTCCTGACCTCTGGAATGCCCAGAACTGAGTACTGCATTGGCTTGTGAACCAAAAGAAGGAGGAAATGTCTTATGTTAAGAAGGTTTTTGATCTTTTTCCAGAGGTACCACTACAAATATACCACAGAGTTTTTCAAAAGACTGTAACTTTAGACAATTTAAATTTATCCTCCAGGGGTAGAAGGAGAAATTCGAAGAAAACATTCCAGGAGTCTTTTTTTTTTTTTTTTTTTTAATGTTTATTTATTTAGAGAGAGACTGAGAGGTAGAGTAGACATGAGCATGTGCATGCATGCACATGAGGGTGAGCAGGGGAGGGGTAGAGAGAGAGAGAGAGAGAGAGAGAGAAATTCAGATTCAGGAATCCTGAATCCCAAGCGGGCCCCATGCTCAGTGTAGAGCCTGCCACAGGGCTTGATCTCATGACCGTGAGATCATGACCTGAACCAAAATCAAGAGTTGGACGGTTAACCAACTGAGTCACCCACTTGTCCCTAGAAGTCTTGTAAAAAGGGGGCAAAATTTAAGGAACTATCTCCTATTATTTTATCACTCTTAAAATATCCTTTATGGAACATGTATATCCAGAGTAATGGTAGCAGTTAATAGATATTTCTGTGTTTGAGGTGCTCTTTAGTGTAAAGTTTTAAGCAGTAACAGAGCACACAAAAAAGACCTTATTTGTAAGGATTAGAAAAGATGACTTGTACTTATAACAGTTTTAAGAACATTCTGGGGAATGGAGGATTAGGATTAAGTGGTGAGAATGGTTTTGAACATGTATCTATAAATGCTTTAAATTTTGACGTACTTCTTATTTACAGGAGAACTTTTAAAACTGCAATAGAATTTTGCATTAAATCCCTCATTATCATAGGAATTTTGCCTTGTTATTAGATTTGGCTTTTAACTTATAAAGGCTTTATTTACTTGAAGTTAGTCAGATTTTTGCAGCATAGGTTCCAGGGACAGTATATAAGCATCTCCATTAATGTAGGAAATACTGTGTCTAGAAGCTCTTCAAATGAAGGTGTTTTTAACGATTAACCTTCTGCAGAGAACAAGATGCTGTATGGTTTCTAGATTATAGTGCTGTAGGGGTACGTGTGGCAATTAGAACTCTAATGGGATTCAATTTTATTAAATACATAGGGTTTTGTACCTTAAAGGTTAAGTATCCTATTCCACCCAACTTAAGAAATTCAAAGTTAGTATTCTCACAATAAATGTTACTTTGTCCCCATGGGCAGATTTCAAATTTGCATTGTTGGGCATAATGTATAATATGTACTTCTATATATTTATCTATCTATGTCTGTCTGTATATATCTAATTTCATACAGTTATACAGATACATAGATATATACACAGTTGAGTCTTATATTTAAATGAATGAGAGAAATTAACTTCATTTCTGTATATAGTATAAGTGGGAAACATTCATTAACTAATAATGATTTGAACGTATACTATGTGATAGGACCTGGGGATATAGAAATTAACAAATAAAACAAAATCCTTGCTTTTATGTTGTACACTTAGGTAGTATGGGAGAAATGTATGTATCTAACTGTGATCTCATGATAAAATTAAGGGAGTAATTATGCATTGCCCTAAGAATAATATGTTGTCTACAAATGATTTTACGTGCCCAGTTTACACACCTGACATAGAAGAAACAATGATTTCATAAAATTTATTTATAGTTTTTATTTATTTTTGAAACAGAGAGAGACAGAGCATGAGTGGGGGAGGGGCGGAGAGGGAGGGAGACGCAGAATCTAAAGCAGGCTCCAGGCTCTGAGCTGCCTGCACAGAACCCGACGCGGGGCTCAAACCCACGAACCGTGAGATCATGACCTGAGCCGAATTTGGACGCCCCGAAACAGCGATTTTAGACTCCATTGAGGACACATGTCTTTGGTGTCCTTCTTGAGGTAACTTTAGTTCTCAAAGACTGTCTTGAAACCATCAGCTGGATTTACTTAAAAAACCCCATTCACTTTAGGCAGTGATTAAAGACCGAATGATTATTCGGTAGGACACTTTTCATATTACAAAAAAATTCAGACTTTATAAGGGCTCAGAACTCATGGGGCTGTTGAAGTTATGTTATTATTTAGAAAAATAAAACTAAAATGTGAAAAAATGCCTGGAGTTGCTAAACAATGTGACTTGTGGTCAGTTCCATTTCTCTTGATACAGAGCAGGGAACCATTGTGAAGAGGACCATTCTAATCTGTGTGCAGTTGGCAGCTTCAGTTTTTCACAGGATACCAAGTAAGACCACTAGAGGCCTAAAACTCCTTTAGTTGTCGCATGGGTGCATCATCACATGGACGAGCTGGGAAAAGGAACGCTTTGTCTTTAGGCTTAGGAAGTACACTTGGAAAAGGAAAGAGAATGTTTTGAATAAAATCAGAAGGGAAATTATGCATGTTAAACAAGATTCTGGAATCGTACAAAGAAATGGATACTCAGACTCTGTATGGGAGTTGAAAACTTTTTTGGGCTAGTATATATTTTTGTCCTAAGAGGAAGCAGTTTTTTCCCCAAATTATTTATTTATTTATTTATTCATTCATTCATTCATTCATTTATTTCTGAGAGAAAGAGAGAGAGACAGCATGAGCAGGGAAGGGTCAGAGAGAGAGGGAGATACAGAATCTGAAACAGACTCGAGTCTCTGAGCTAACCATCAGCACAGAGCCTGACTCGCGGCTCGAACCCATGAATCGTGTGATCATGACCTGAGCTGAAGTCGGACGCTTAACCGACTGAGCCAGCCAGGTGCCCCAAAAGGAAGCAGTTTTTAATGCTCAGTTCAGAGCTTGCAATCTTATGAGCTTCCTGGTATTTAAGTAATGTTTTTTGTCAGTGAGAGCAGTTTAATCATTTGGAAATCATTTAGCCCCTAAAGTGTATTTTCTAATTTCTTCCCCTGGAGAATATTAGCTGTAGCCTTTGCTAAGAGACAAATTAGGCACCCTCATACAGTCTCTTTAATAGGCATCCTAGGAGGTTTGGAAAGTTACTTTTTATACCATAGGGTAAAGCCCCGGCCCTTCATCTATCAGTTGAATTCTTAAAATGATTGCATTTTCTTCTTGTACCCTAGGACTAAGTTTTAAAGCAAATAATGGCATAAATTGAGGCAGATGGAAAACCTCAAAGGGCTTCCAACACCTTCCTGAATTCCTATTGTCAGTGCCTCTTAAGCCATGGCTACCACCTCACCAGGAGAACTCCTATCCCTGTTCTACTGCCTTTGGTTCAAATTTGCTGTGGACAGCAGATCTTAAGGTTGACAAAAGCAGGTGGGCTTTAATAGTTGCTATTCCTGTAACTCTTGCTGTCGCTTTTCTCCTAGTAACTGCCTTTTCATTTTTGGGGCTGAGACATGAGACAGAGTAGGTGAATCCGAGAAAGAAGAAGGATTCTCACCACTTACTCTAGCCCCCTTGTTTGCCTTCACGGCCCTTCCCAGTCTACTATTTTCCATACTACTTGTTTACAAATCAGAGAGTCACCTAGGGAAGTATTTTTGTTTTCTGGTTTTTGATTTAACCAAGCAGTTTCCCCAGCCCCACTGTCAGCTTTTATACTCTAGGAAGTCTGAGACTTGAATATTGAAAAATCTCTATATTTCTTGACTTAATATCAGGTGCTTTTGATCCCTAGTTATATTTGATAATTATTGGATACCTGGCTTATCCTAACCTTGGAAGTTCTGAGTCATAAGTCATAGGTCCAGTGGGATCCACCACACATCAGGTAAAGTCATGGGTACCAGGGGTTCATGAACTAAGAGGGCTTCAGGGAATGAAAGAGCATTTGAACTTACCTGTAGTCGTCCTCTTGGTGGGTGTTGTGTTTTTAGTGTCATATGCAAATATATTAGCTTTGTCTTTGTCCTCTTTCCTATTTGTAAATTGATGGAAAGCTCCATTTCAAGATGTGATGGGTAGGCTGATTACCCCCCAACCCCTAAAAAAAGGTGAGACCAATTAAAAAATGTGTACTTTCTTTACATAAATGGGTTACCTAAGTAGATTTTTTTATACATAGGATCTACATTGTTTTCCTTCATAGTCATCCATCTTTTTCTGTTAGTGGAGTGTGTTTTTTTTCTTAGTTTCTTTTATCTTCACATTAATTTGAGAACTTTAAACCTGTGTTTTGACGACGTTCATCTTTAGCGGTCTTCATCATCGTTGGGGAGGCTACTGCAGTTGATGAGAGAGAGGCTGACTCCTCACAGAGGGAGGAAGGTATGGAGGAGGCAGCATTTGAGCCAAGCCACTAAAATGTGGAAGAAGATGTGAGTTTAGAGATTGGTATTCTCTCTTGTTAGGAGGATATTCCAGATGTAGGAAAATGTGAGCAAAGTTAACAGGCATGTTTGAGAAACAGCAGGCCCTGCTCCCATGGGGCCAAAATGTAGGCTCCTTGAAAGAAAAGCGTAGAATGCTAGACTAGGGGCAGAGTGTCCAGAGCTTTAAAGAATTTCTGTTTGGACATTTATGCTGTGTGTCATAGTTTTTATAGGGAAATGGACTCAGAGTTTAAAATAGTAACTTCATAAATATAATTGTAGCACTATATCTTAGAAGACTAAAATCTTTTGTATGAATTATATTTCAGAACTTTCAGAATTGCGTATGCGCAGGTAGGTGTCTGTTTCACACAAAACAAACATCTTTAACAGCTTTCTCCTGACACATACTTTGTGGTCTTATGACTGTGTGTCAGGCCTGTCTTGAGAAAACTTGGGTTTGGGTCTCCTGAAATAAATGAGGAATCATCATGTGGAGAACAGCCGGAGCCGCATCCAGATCTCCTTCCTCTCAGGGGTTGGGCCTTCTCTCTGCCTCAGCCGTTCTGTTTTGTCCTTCTGCTCCCTTCGTCTCTCCGGTTCTGCCTTCTGCCGCTAACATGCATGGACTTTGAACCTTACGCTTGTAAGTGCGTGTCATCTTGCCACACTTTTTGGCAACTACTTGCCTACCCTTAGGAGATCCTGTTCAAGACCGTGATTCTGGTGTGTTTTGAGCAGCTGATGAAAACATTGGTATGCTTAATAATTTGTATAATTAATAGAGTAAGTAATTATTAATATGATGGTTTACATATAAAACCTAGGAATTTCATAGGGGCCTGGTGTAATAATCTCCAACAGATCTGGAAAGAAGGTCAAAGACTAGTTGAAGGGACTAGTTTATCCTCATTTAAAAATTTTTTTAAAATGTTTATTTATTTTTAGACAGAGACAGAGCGTGAGCAGAAGAGGGGCAGAGAGAGATGGAGACATAGAATCTGAAACAGGCTCCAGGCTCCAATCTTTCAGCACAGAGCCCGACATGGGTCTTGATCTCACAAATAGTGAGATCATGACCGTAGCCAAAGTTGGGCGCTTAACCAACTGGGCTACCCAGGTGGCCCAGTATATTCTCACTTGTAAAAAAAAATAGAATATTTTTAAAGGATATGTTAAAAGGCACGGTTGTCTACAGTGAGTATCAAAATTGTCCTTTAACCGTGTTTTCAGTGTTTTAAATCCTTCTAGTAATGGCCTGAAGTCTTTAAGAAGACCAAAACTGCTTGCCATAATTGGTCAGGAGTCATGTTTCTGAATGGGTATTTTCAAATAGCTACTTTGAAATCACAGTAGATACTATTTCACTGTGATACTTTGCTGTAATTTATCCCAGAAATCCTGAAAAGGATTTAGTGTGGTTTAGAAATGAACAAAACTCCCCAAATCTAAAATGTATTTATGGCAATCAGATCTTGGTGTCTATGGAACACCTATCTTACTTTCTACTAGATTTTAAAATGATCAGTGACTTATATATGCAGCATGAAATATAATGCAACATGAAAATCCTGTGAACCCCACACATATAATATTTGATAAATATAATAAAGGTAGCATTTTAAACTGAATGAGGAAAGATAGATTATTCAGTAAATGTTGGGACTACTGGGTATTCATCTAGGAAAAGACAAAGTATAAACTTTACACAAATATTGAAATGTAAAACTGAAAACAATAGGTATTAGAAGAAACCACAGGTGAGTTCTTTTATAAACTGAATCAGGAACAACAGTCTATGTCTGATAAAAAAACAGAAGCCATAAAGTAATTGATTGATAACAATCCACCTACATGAAATTCCTAAATTTCTGTGTGTGACAAACCACCAAAGTAATTTACCAGACTGGAAGAAAAAAGTTTTTTGCAACTCCTATTACAGACAAAGGGCTAATTTCCTTAATGTATAAAAAGCTCCTTCAGGTTCATTATAGACAAAAGGTACATTCCTAAAAATGTTCCTACAAAGCAGTAAGAAAATCACAACCAACCCACTAGAAAAATGGACAAAGTTATAATTTAACAGTTCACAAGGAAATACAAATGGCTCTAAAATGTATAAAAAAAGATGCTCAACTTTATTCATATGAGAAATGTAAAATAAAACTACATTGAAATGCCTTTTTTTTTTTTAAACTGATCTGTTTTCCAAAAATAAAAAAAAGCTTCGTAACAATGGCCTGGCAAAGAATTGGGTATCTGGGACCACTATGAAATAAAGGAGAGCCATTTAATGCAGGAAGATAGTCTGAGCTGGCTGAGGGAAATAGCATCCTTCTGCAATTCGGGTGGGAGGGGAAGAGGTGAGGTACACCTCAATGCAGGCACCTTTCAAAATTACAAATGCGTGTTTGCTTTGACCCAGCAATTCTCTATCTAGGAATTTATTCTAGAGATATTGTCATACAAGAGTTTCACTACACCACTATTTGAAATAGCAAAGAATTGGCAATTACCTAAATATTAGTATTCAGGGAACCACTAAATTAGTTCTGGTGGAACTCCATGCAGCTCTCGAGAAGAAGGGAGCCAAGGAGAGAAAGCATGTGTGGTGTTTACTATTATGTACAAAAGGGAGAAGATAGAATATATATTAAACTACTACTGGGTTAATACAGGGGAAATAAAGGACATGGAGTGAGAACCGGTTAACTGGGGCACATGGTTGGAGGGAGATTTTTGTCACTGTATATTGTTATTTTTGTGTTTGGACCATTTGAAGCTATGCTTTCTTGAAAAAATAAGTTCTAACAGATAAATAAAGGAAGGGTATTGAAAAAATTGAGCATTATATTGTTTTAATAAATTTGTAATTTCTTTGCTTGAAAAGTAACATTTTTAAGGGGGATAAGTAGGGGCCTTGTAGGGGGAGCATGTGTGTTTAATCAGATTGCCTCTTCAGCGATATTAAAAATCAGTCAGTTGTGATTTGGTGCAGAATATATTACACCCCTGTAGGAGACTGAGTTCGGAAGTTTACTTTGAAGTTCAAGAAAAGAAGGGGTTAAAGATGTGATGCAGGTAAAGGAAGGGTTAAGGACATTATGCAAGCTGTTAAGTAAAAAGGAAGTGCATTACAAAATGCTGAGCTCAGGAGTCTGGCTGCCAGCCAAGCCTTTGCTTTCTTCACTACAGCTGAGGGCTTTCGAAGCTTCCCACCAGTGGGTTTGTCTGAACTGTTTAGGAATGCGGCAGC
>NW_027551575.1:689631-719484 GCF_008692635.1 Crocuta crocuta | reverse complement strand
CGCGCGGGTTTGCGATTCCTTAATGAATGCTAAATTCTGATTATTTTCCGTGTGGTAAGGTGAAAGACCTTTTTTTCTCTCGTTTTCGAAAGCCAGGGCTCTGTATTGCTTCAGCTTAAATAGCATAAAATTAAATATTTGTAACTTATCAAATTGTGAGATTTCACAGACCATTGTGTTTGTTTTTTGCTTCTGAGAGGGAGAGAGAAACATTAAAACCTATGGCGATTTTTGATGGTGGTGGGGCTAGAGAGATGATTTTTGCTGGATGATGAGGTTCTTGATTTTTTTTTCTTTATCTAAAGTCCACTTTATTTCAGAATTGTACCAGAAAGAAATTGTAAAGGCTCTCAGATACAGTTCTGTAAAACAGAACACTAAAAAGAAGAAATACTATGTGGAAAACTGCCAAAGTTGAATACAGTTTTATTAAAAAAACACCTTTGGGCATGACAGGTATGGGTTATTGTTGCTGATTCTTCAGCTCTTAAAAATGGGACTTTTTCCTGGTGAAATCTTTCAAAGATCAGATTTGGTGCTACATTTCCTCCTCTTTTATCCTGTTTTCATGTGATTAATTTTACTTTGATTTTTTTTTTTTTTTTTTTTTTTTCTGGNTGAAACAGGCTCCAGGCTCTGAGCTGGCAGTCAGCACAGAGCCCGACGCGGGGCTCGAACCCACAAACCATGAGATCATGACCTAAGCGAAAGTCGGTCGTTTAACCAACTAAGCCACCCAGGCGCCCCTGTTTGTTTTTGTTTTTGTTTTTTTTTTTAATTTAATTTTACTTTGAAAAACGTATTTCTCAACTATTTATTAAATAGATAATTTTGCTTACTTTACTGAAGAGTTTTGTTAATCTTCTGGCTCTTAGTTAATGTGAGTCAGTCAAGAATGCAGGTTTATTTTTTGTGGAGGGGTATATGTGGGGTGATGAGAGATGTGGGTGATCAGCCTAGAGTGCAATACAAGTTTATAAATAAGGATCTTTAGATCTTTGGAGCCATTAAAGTTGACGGAAAGCTTTGTTACTTCATCAGGCCAATAGGGAAGCCTGCTTTCAGTGGCTTCTGGAATTAGCTAGTATAGCTAATTTAATTGAGTGGCTTTGAGTAGCTGTTATATTTAAGTAAGTTATTTTTTATGACTTTCATTCAATACAGGAAGTTTTAGTTTTTTTTATTTAAAGTAAGCTCTGTACCCAGCATGGAGCTTAACATCACAACCCCAATATCAAGAGTCATGCACACTACCAACTGAGCCAAGGTAGCCATGAGCCCCAGGAGGTTTTAGTTTTTCAGGAAAGGAAATGTTATTCATATTTATCCTTCTTGCTAAGAAGCTGCTTCTGCACGATGAGATTCTTTCCTTAGGCATTGATGGTGTTCACCTTCTAGAGTCTCACTGTGATTTCACTTGTATTTAGCAGCTTCAGCTAAGGTGAAGTCACCATTACACAAGGAGAAGACAAAGCAGCAGAAAATCAGGACACTCTTCGGCAAAAGACAACATGCCTGACAACATGCTTAGCCCTAAATTATTCAGAGAGGCTCAAGTGGTCAGCCCTACATGGTCGATTTGACAGAGTTTAAGAGTGTTTGGAGTTTGTGAATAGTACCATATTTATTTATTTTCTTTTTAAAGTATCAGGCCATGCGTTAAAGACTTGTGTTTTTTACGTAGATATCTTTTGGCGATAATAATACATTTTATGTAGATTAATATCAGCAGTATAAAAAACTATAAACTATTCTGTTATGTATATGTTTTTTGAAAGAGAGGGTGCGTTTACACCTGTGCAGTTGGGGAAGGAGCAGAGGGAGAGGGAGAGAATCTTAAGCTGGCTCCATGCCCAGTGCAAAGCCTGACACAAGGTTTGATCCCACAACTGTGAGATCGTGACCTAAGTCGAGATCAAGAGTTGGACACTTAACTGACTGAGCCACTCGGGCACCCCATTCTGTTATATTAGATCCAAATATTATGGTTACTTCATTTAACATGTGGAGTATCCACAGGAATATTTGGCATATTCAACAATGAATTCAGAAAGAGGTTATGAATTCTTAACTTAGCCACCAAGTACATGGCATTGTCCACTCACTTTTGATTGCACTCTGTCTTGGTTTCACTGGAAGGAAATGCTTTTAATTAGTTCTCCCATAAAAAGACTCAAGACAGAAAAGGTTATTAACATAAAAATTCTGAGCAATGATACAGTCTTGTTGGGCTCCCCAGGCAGCAGAAGAAATGATTTCATGTGAGTACTTATTGATCTCCATCTCCCAGCTTGTCTGAAGCACCCCAGCGCTGTTGCCAGGACCTCACTGGGCTGCCCTGTGTTCTGGGAGGAGAGCCTTGAGTGCTTTGAGTGTGGATTTAGAATTAAAATTTTCTTCTTTACTGTTGCAAAAATTGTTATTATTTTTTCTAAGAACATCTTCAAAATAACGACTGAATGCTTATTGTCTTGTTGAATGAGTCTACTTGGAGTTTGTAGAAGAAAAGTATGACTTAGTTAATTGACTGCTTTTTAAGCTCTATTTAATACCAAGTAAACTGAGCACATTTTAGGTTGCAAAGGATGGGAACATGGCAAAGATTGCTATGCAGCTTTCTCGGTATTGGAAGCTTTGGCCCCAAACTGCAGTGTGTTTTACTGTCCAAATGCTATGTTATGTTTTAGGGATTTTCAGCCTTGTCTTTCATAAGAACCTTTGAAAATTACTTTTTTTGTCTAGGTAACTCATATTTTAAAAGATATTATCTACAAATACTTTGCGTATGTAATTACTATGTGTTCAATGAAAAAAAACAACAACCCAAGACATTACAGTCTCAAATAACCAATATAACCACACTGAGTTGATTTAATTCCAGGCCACAAGGAAAAAAAAGAAACAACTGTTGTCAGCCTTGTAGCTTACCCCTAGTACATCTTTAATTTCTAGTGGATGGTTTGATATTTTGGGCAAAGCATGTAGACACTTTTCTAGTGTGTCACAGCAGATTGAGACTGGGACCCCAATACTGAGACATCCTGATTAAAAGAGAAAAACCTCAGGAGAGAAAGTTGAGCTACTTTTCACATAGGGAAAGAGCTGTTGGATAGGTCAGAGCTGCAACTATCATACTTCAGATCTGGCATCTTGTTTATTTGGAATGGGGTGTGAGGAAAAGCAGCATCCTTGCTCTGATCCTTTGAAGACTGATGACGCAGGCATAATGCCGTGGGTTCAGTATATTTTAGGACTAGAATTGAGACTCTTCCCCTCTCCTTCTCTTGCATATCACGAAATAGTGATATGAAGGCACTTATTGTTTATGATGTTTGAGGCAGCTGGCAGCACATTTATGTCTTCATTCTGCTTAGTGTTTTAACTATTTGCATATTCCTTTTATGAGCTACTTGATTTTTACTGAAATGGAATTGAGGGGAACAAGTTCAGCCATGACAACAGATTGTCAGAACCAGAATAGAAGCATGTGGTGCTTAATTTTCAAAACTTCTGTTAGTCTTTGTTTTGGTTCCTCAGAGCATTGACCAAGAATCTTTTTTCTTAGAAGTGTCCATCTTGACTATTAAATTTAAAAATGGTTTGTTTTGAATTTATTCTCATTGAGGCTGGTTTCATATATTGCTTTTCATTATGTTGTTGAAGGTACCTATTGTTAAAATTTATTTCATTCATTCTTTTCTCGGGAATTTTTTCAACAACTGCTGTGTGCCAACCTTTATGTCAGGTATCAGGTACGTATTGCTGAATAAAAGCAGTTCTCTTGCCTGAGGGACCTTGATGGACCTTGCAGACTAATGGAAAGTTGAGATAATAAAGTATGTGTGAAGGAAGTTCCTGAGGGAAGAAGGACCTCATGTCGCGAAGAAACCAAAAGGAACCAGCAGTGAAGTAGAAGGGTGGTGAAGTAGAAGATGAAGGGAGACTGACACCAGATAGGATAGGAGAAATGGGCAGAGCAAGATCCTGTAAGGTGGCTTTCAGGCACAGTAAATAGGGAGCTTTCATTCTGAGTGTAATGGTAAGCCACCCCCTGGCTGCTCTGTGGAGAATAGGTTGGTGAATGCAAGAGTAGAAGCTCAGGGTAACCTGTAGAGAAGGTGGTTGCAGTAGTTCAGGCAGTATTAGCTTTTGCTGTTGTGGGGTGGTGGAGACAGAAGGGGACAAATCAACAGGGTTTATTTCTGGTTTGAACATCTGGGTGGTGCCTCTGACCTGGAGGGGTTTTGGAGTGTGACGAATTGAGGGTTTAGTTTTGCATCTAAGTTTGAGCTTTTCAGCAGAGAGGTCAGATAGGGAGAGTGGTGAAATCTTTCTGTCTTTTATAAAGTTAGTTATGCTTTTAAAAATTGAGGATACAGGATTTTTAACTCCTACTTGTTGGATTACCTTGTAACTCAGACTGAGTTAATAATAGGAGACTTCTCTTTCCTCTGTTGAAGGGGGAAATATCTTGTGGTTGTTATAATTGGCACGAACAACCCTTGAACTGAAGAACTCAGCATGAAAAAACTCTGCTATGCTCATGAAATATGATTGGAAGTTAAATAAGACTATATACGTTTCAGAGCAGTGAGCACCCAGTACCTATTTCGATTAATTGATTTTAAAGTATTTTTCTGCTTATTTTTTGGATTATTTCTCCCCAAGGGATTTTAGGAGGTTTAAGGAAAATATATATTACAATAAAATGATAAAATAGGAATAAAAAGTAAAGAATTATAGATATTTGCTAGCTATTTATGAAAATTAGAAATAGTGTACAGGTGTGTTTTTTATAATAGTGTTAACATGAGGACTTTGTTCCAGCCTCAGTACATTTTTGTATTGGATAAAAGATTGGAAATTTGGTGTTTATCATATATATTTTTTTATTTCTTTGGAGGATGCCATTGACCTATTCATTGTAAGACCTGCCCTTGATTTATTTTTTCTGGTCCTCATATGTACAGATATTGTCATGTGATTCTCTGTAAAAACTAGTTACATGTTTGTGACAGAGCCAATAAAGTTATGGCTGTGGAACAGAACAAATAATGCTTCATTTGGTACTTTTCTCTGGGTAGTTGAGATACTTGATTAAATAGACTGGATTGGTTTGGGAATGCTGTGTTCATTAGTTCAAGCTAAGACTTTCTTGAAGCTGGGGTTATGGCAAATGAGGTCAATAGGATAATAGAACCAAAGACCTCTATCTAGTAACAGAGATAGAGCTGACCCAAATAATAGAAACTATAGTTAAAAGTTGAACACTATATTTCTTACGTCATACTGATTTCTTACTCTCTTATTTTATTCAAGCTTTAATACTCACAAGAGGACTGCAAAATAGTTGGCATTTGGATCCGCACTTTACAGATAAGGAAAGGCTGTAGAGCTAACAGATGCCATTTGGGACTTGAACTCATGTTTGACCGGATCCAAAGCCCCTGCTTTGAGTCACTATTTTCTGTGGCTGGAACTGAACTAACAGGTCTGTGTTTTTGCAAGCTTTTCTGCAATAATGTGGTACACAGAGAAGTTAATGTGGTAGAGCTCAAGTAGACTTTCATTTCTTAGTTTAGAAGCCAAAATGGCTGGAGTCTTTAATTTAGGGGTACTTTATATATTATGAAGGCAGTGTTGTTTTAATGTATGGCATAGAAGTATTTGGCATAGAAATGCTTGGGGAATCCTGTATGTGAGTATGTTTGTTGTTGCAATGGGATAGATGAGATCTAGGATTGGCCACATAAAGGTTCTGGGCCACGTTTCTCTATAACTTGCAGACGTCCCAGTTAGAAGATATTATCGCTAGTGACCTAAAAGCAGTCTTTCAGTATGTGTTGCTTGATGAGCTTGAGTCAGTTAGTGTATACACTGTATTCTACCTCAGGAGGAGTAGTTAGGTCTTTAGAACTTCTGTTCCCCACCCCCCACCCCTCCTCCTCTTTCTGTTTTAAACAACTGAGAACTTTAAGGGCAAAAAGCCTTCATAAAAAATTTACCAATGAAAGGTAATGGGAGCTTAAGTTATTCAAGATAAGCTTATCAGGGTTTGGAATACCAGCAGCCTGATTTTACTGTAAAACCAAAAGCACAGATCATAATCTTTGTCTAACCTTCTTACGTATGGGCTGGGTAGAGAAGTATGTGGATTGTAGGAATCACTGAGGACAGAAAGGGCAGATAGAAGTAGGCTCTCTGCACATGAGCTTGTAGAACAAAAGGCATTCCTCTGTTGCTCAATGAGTCCAAATGCTGGGAAAGGATTATAGTAAAAGGAAGCAGAAAGACTGGGTTCTCACAGTGCTGTACTACTTGCTCATATACCTTATGGAGGCCTTCTTAAGATGTGTCACTTCTGGTTACCCTTGAGATTTTCCTACTAGTGAAATGTCTCTTCACATAGCCTCATTGCTTCATCTTTCCTCCCCTGTATGAGACTTCTTGAAATTTTTAATGAGAATTTTAGATACTTCCACAGTAATTTCTAAGAGCCACAGCCTCTGATATCATGCTGCCTTTGGTCTTTTCTCTTGGGTGATTATATACCTGTCGTAGCTTATATATTTGTGATTTCCTCCTGGGGATGTGATAGCATACTGTTTCTTGATTCTTTAGAAGTGATGAGTGACCAGCAGTTAGGCTTTTTAGCCAGCTGATTAAGACCTCATGCCAGTGAGATGAAATCAAGGTTTTGATTCCTGGAGGCCCATCCCTCTGGGAGGGATTAAGTGTGGCTCTGCCATATCCTTTGGCCTCACATAGCCCAGTTGCCCTAGCCTAATGCCTTGCCAGCTACAATGTTTGGATTGCAAGACAGAATTAATCGAAAAGATGAATGATCAAAAATAAGTTACTAAGTCTAGAAAAACATAAAGCCTATGTGTCTTTACAGAAGTTGAGGGAAGTGAACAGGTGTGAAGAAAATGAGAAAGATGGACAAAGAATCAGAAGGGTGCCTCGGTGACTCAGTCTCTTGAACTCAGCTTAGGTCATGGTTTCCCAGTTGGTGAGTTTGAGGTCCACATCAGGCTCTGCGCTGACAGTGTGGAGCCTGTCTGGGATTCTTTCTCTGCCCCTACCTTCCCCACTCTCTCAAAATAAATAAATGAAGTTTAAAAGTGAAGAAAGAGACAGTGCCTACATTTGGTTGGATTTGGTGAAATGAGGCTGGAACTGCTGTTGTAGAAATGACTGAGTTCACAAGAAACTCACTGCCTGTCCTTGCTCAAGGGTCTTGTTTCAGTATATATCATCTACATTGGACAGGTTTAGAAGATCACTCAAATTTAGTATCCAAAGTGGATTTTTTGAGTATATATTGATACAAGTTCCCAAAAAAGCCTTCATATAGGTAGAAAAGCTATTTGTTCATTACTTACGAATATCTTTCTCAGATATTGTTAGAATCTACTGCCTCAGAATTGCTGAACACAGGAGCTGGAAAGGCTAGTGAAGAGGCTGCTCCTGCAGTGTATGAGAAGAGTTTGAGGGGGTCCTGGGTGGCTCAGTCGGTTAAACATCTGACTTTGGCTCAGGTCATGATCTCACGGTTCATGGGTTCAAGCCCCGTGTAGGGCTCTGTGCTGACAGCTACCTCAAAGCCTAGAGCCTGCTTTGGATTCTGTGTCTCCCTCTCTCTCTGAACCCCCTGCTTGTGCTGTGTCTCTCTTTCTCTCTCTCAGAAATAAATAAAAACATTAAAACTTTAAAAAAAAGAAGAGTTTGAAAGTTAAATGAAAAGCCAAAACTAACCAGAAAAGGTCCGTGAATAGCATGTACTTTTCTTAGTGTTCCAAGTTGCTACCGGTGTAAGTAATTATGTCCTTCCCTCTTCAGAGTGTACTTTTTAATTTGTGCAGTTAGGAAGGATTTGTGCTTTTGAAATACCAGAAGTGGATGTCTTTTTCTATACTTAAAAACTGGTATAGTCAGAATTTTGGACAGTGGGATGATCTGTGAATTTTTGCAGCAGATTGCACCATACATAGGTTTTGCTACTTAAGCAAAATATGTGATTTTTCTTAATAGGAGGCTCTAAGAAAGACCATGAATCCAACTGAAAAGAGTTGAGAATATCACAGAAGAGTTGAGTTTTAAAACTGACGTTTCTTCGGGGTTATCTAATCATCCCATCAATTAAAAATGAGAAAACTGAGGCAAAGAGAAATTAAGTGGATTGTAAAGGACAAAATATTTAGTAGTCAAAGAATTGGAATGAAGATTCCAGGCTTTTTTTTGTAGTTCAGTTCTGTTGCCAGCACTAATAAGGTCCTTTGAACATGGATAAAGCCAAAGGAATAAGAAATGACAAGTGCTTTGTTCATGGGACTTATAAAGCCTATCTGGGTTTTGAAAGTCTCAATAATTTTAAAACAAAAATTTGATGCCAAACTGGTCTGTTTTATTTAAATGAAACCTCCTAGGCCCTAGCTAGGTAATGAGAGAGGAAGACACAGTAACAAATGTTGTGGATTGTTATAAGAGGAATGGATATTATACTGTTAGAATACAGACATGGCTGTCCTGTCCTGTAAGATGTTCCTTTAAATTCTTCGATGTAAAGATACAGTATTATTAAAGAAATAGTGCCCGGTTTACTAAGATACTTTGCTTTTTACATCCATCAGCTCCTGTTTATAGTTTAGTTGGTGTAGTTTCAATGCAGTGATAAGCTCTTTTTCCCCCAAGAAAGCTATTATGACCTATAGAATAGAGTTCCTTGCCTTTCATAGTTGATGCTGTCAGCAGGCCTGGGCTTTGGCAGTCACTCATTAGATTTGGCTGACCAGAGAGTTTGTAGAGATTGAAAGATTATTCTATGATTATCTTCTAGTTGTATTGCTTTTGATGACATCATATCCATTCTAGTTCCCATGAATCAGTGGTGTGCTCTGGGCTTGCTGTTTAGTTGATTTTCATTTGTGTTGTGCTTAAGTCTACAATATTAAGACATTAACATTAAGCTTTACTTCACATCGTCAAGGTCTAGAACTGAGCTGCCCAATAAGTTAGCCTACTACCCATAGTCATTTAAATTTAAATTAGTTAAAATTAAATAACAATAAAAGTTCAATTTCTTAGTTACTCATTTCAAATGCGTAATGACCACAAGTAGCTAGTGGCTACTGTATTGAACTAGTTCAAGTGTAGAAGAACATTTCCAATGTCTAAAGTTCTGTTAGACAGCACTGGTTTAGAGTATCATTCCTCATCCACAGAATACAAATCTTTCTGAAAGCCCCTCAGCACAGTGCTAGTAAATAGTCACTACCCCCCAATTGCACACATTGCAGAAGAAGATATGTAACAGATAATGGAATTTTTCCTAACTGGAGTTAGGTGTGCAATCCGGTTAGAAGTACCCATGATTTTATTTAATCGATTAACAGATTTTATTAATAGAATAATGCAGTCAGAAGATACAGGTTGAGATCCAGGTCTCCTCTTTCCTTACTGACAGTAGGGAGTTGGGGTAATTACTTGATGTCTTTGAACTTCGGCTTCTTCACTCGTAAAATGAGGATCTGTTTCGTAAGGTTGTTGTGAGTGTCAAATGCATTGGGAAGTTGTTTATAAATGAAGTCTCTGTAAGTGTATGGTGTGAACTGCATGTACCAGCAGTGTTAATTTGCAGTAGTAGTCTTTAAGTTCTTTCAACCCACTTGGAAGACACCACCATGAATTGATTGATAAAGAACACCAGGGGCACCTGAGTGGCTCAGTCGGTTAAGTTCTGCTTCAGCTCAGGTCATGATCTTGTGGTTCATGAATTGGAGCCCCGCATCGGGCTCTGTGCTGACAGCTCAGAGCCTGGAGCCATCTTTGGATTCTGTGTCTCCCTTTCTGCCCCTCTTCCACTCATGCTCTGTCTCTTTGTCTCTCAAGAAATGAATAAATATTTTAAAAAAATTGAAAAAGAACTTGAAGACAACCAAAGAAGGTAGCTGTCTAATGACATCATACAGTTTTAGGAACTGTGTTAAAGATAAAATGATACTGGTGCCCCTGATAGTATATCTGAAAGTTCTAGCAAACATTTCACTTGCTTCTGGACTAGTAGGTTACTCGTTTAACATTGCACGGAAAGAAAGATCACTTATAACAACATTTTTTAATGTTCTCTGTACAGAAGTTTCCAGTATTTTTACCAGAATTCATAATTTTTCTGATCTCACCGGGAATTAGAGCACAGCACTAGGGCATTATCCTTGTTACATAGTGTGTCAGACAGGTTGCATGGACCCACGGCTGCTGGGGAGTGGTGGGAGTAGTATGTAGGGAAGTTGTGTTTTGGATCAGTCTGTCTTGGTCACTGATGATTAAGAAGCATTTATAGAGGTTGCTTTTGTGCCAGTTTCTTACCTTAGATCAGTAGAAAAGAAGTACATGAGGCAACTTTCTGTTAGTGAAGAACACAAATAAAATCTTCAGCAAGTGATACTGCTGCAGATCAGATGGCACCACCGAGATGGTAAGTTTTGCTTTGTTTATTCCAGACTCCACTGTCAGTAGGATGCTTATCTATGCATCACACTGAACAAATTGTACAAGCCAATGAGCCTTCTGCCCAAAATCATAAAGTGAAAGAAAGCAAGAATGTTAGAAACCAAAAACATTTCACATGTTTAAAAGTTCAGCTTTTTGTTTTTATAGAATTTTGCCTCAGTCTAATACTGAATTTTGACACTAGCTGAAATTTTATCCCTCAAAAGCCACTTCCTCATGAACCTTTATTTCCTCTCCACACCCCACTCTCTGTCCCCCACAAATGAGCTGCCCTTTCTCCTGTTTTTTAGCACTTTGCTTATGTCTCAGTTATCACTAGCCCTTTCTTCCTCCCTCCCTCCCTTCCTTTGGTGATGGCAAGTTTTTGAAGTAGGCAGGGTGCCTGTGAGTTTGTGAAAGGACAAGGACAGTCATGAGGAAGAGGAAGTAAAATTTGCTGTGCAGGCCCTGATGGCAAAGGATTGGGGTGGAAATTAGAAGGAGGATGGACTTTACGATATGGAGTATCTTTTTCCATCTTAATGAAAATAAAAGAAACTGCTTAAGTGTTTGAGCTGAGGCTAGATAACTGGCAGGGATGATGTTATAGGGATTAAGATACACAGCAGAAGGCTTGAGTAGGTCACTCACTTTTTTTGTAATTACTCCTTGGGAGAGAATTAGGATTACATTCATTGGGAACTTGAGGGCAAACCTAAGGGAAAGGTTGTGGGACGGAGAAGGAGCCGGGACTCAGACCCAGGCCTTGCCCAGAGATAGCGGAGGCTGACAGGGGCTTTTGGCTTTCTCTTCAGGCACTTGAAGGTCCTTTTTCATTCACTGCCTCTAATCTTGAGCTTCATAACAGCCATTTCTCAGGATCCTGGTGACCTCAAAGAGCAAACTTCCCTTTTGCATTTGTCCTGGCTCTGGTGCCCATAGACTATCCATGCTATGGGATCACTCTTGTTGGGGAAATAGTATAGCCTCATGGTTTAAGAGTATGGATTCTGGAGACAGTCTGCCTAGAATTGACTCTTCCATGCAACTTCCACCAAATTAATTAAATTCTCTTGTGTGCCTCAGTTTCTTCATCTGTAACTATGAAGGAATATCTGGGAGTAATACCGTATTTTATCAAAACTCACCCCTTGATTATAAGAAGCACCATTGCTTTACTCTAAGAAAAATATGTTGCCCTTTTAATTATGACACATGCCAGCTTCAGGAAGGTTAAAATAGCAAAAATCGTACCAGTTAGGATTGTTGTGAGGAGTAATTTGGTGTTTGGAAAGCACTTACACTAAGTGTCTGATACAAAATCAGTGTTTCAGGTGTTAGCTGTTGTTTATTGTTGAACCTGTTCTATTTAGAGAAGTTAATTTAGTCATGAGTCCGTGTTTATGAAGCATTGTGCTTAGAAGACCACAGTCTTTGCTCTGAGGGGCTTTACATTCGAGCTTTGGAGAAACTCACAGAAAGAGAGAAATCCTCATATAAAACAAAAGTAGGGATGTAATTCTTTGGGTATAAAGAATAAGACTAACTTTGCCTGGAGAGTCAGGAAAGGTTTCATAGAGGCTGTGGCATTTAATCAGGAAGCGTAACAAAAGGGCTCACTAGAAAGTGAAGGGCATCAGAGAAGGATGGTCCTTGCAGAGGGAATGCATGTGTAAAGGCATTGGGCTTATAATCAGTCTGGCTATGAAGTTGAGGGTGTGTGTGGGGGTGGTGGCTGCAGCACGTAAATCTCTAGAGAGGTAAACTCCCCCAGATTGTGAAGTGTGTTGTATGCCAAGTTAGGGAACCTGACCTTTCCATTCTGTCCGGAAGGAAATGGGTAGATAACTGGGGGTTTTAAGCATTGGGCAATGTGAGCAGAATAGCTTTTCTTCCCTTCTGTTTTGTTATTATACAGTTATGCCTGTCGAAGCAGAAACTGCTCTTTTATTCTCAGCTGTGGAAGTGTGAAACACCTCTTTGACACAGGTATCCCTTCTCTGGCACAGTGAGGCTGTTGTGTGCTTTCTAAGGCTGTAAAATGATAATATAATGCAGTCCTTTTTCCATAATACTATTTAAATGCAAACACTGTGTTTACCAAATTAGATGGCAGAACACTAGAGCGATGCATATACACTTTTTATATTTTAAGTTTAAAAATGTAATCATTTCAGAACTGCAGAAGAGTTGTACAAGTAATAAAGACTATAAACTTTTTGCCTCTATTCACTTGACTTTTTAGCCTGTTTTCTTTATTATTGAGCTCGTTTTCTTTTTCTATACATATACACACACATGCAAATTTTTTCTGAATGATTGAGTTTCTCATGAGTTTCATGGGAATAGTTTCTTATGAAACCACCGTAGAGACAGTACAGCTGTCATCTGTAAGTTTAACGCCGATGAAAACTTTTAAAATCAATTTATTGTTTATATTCCATTTTTTTCATTTGATCCAGTAATGTTCTTTGTAAGTTGTCCTCCCCCCGCTTCGGTAACAGGACCTACAGTCTTGAATCAGGTATTGCATTTAGTTCTCTCTCTTTAGCCTCTAATCTGGGATATTTCCAAAGACTATCTTTTATCACTTTTGACATTTTTAAAGTATAGAAATTTTCCTCTTTTTCTAAAAGGATGTTTCTTATATGGTTTTCTCATGATTAGATTCAGGTTATGTATTCCCTGCCAGAGTGCTACATAAGTAATATGTTCTTCACAAGGTATCACATCTGGAGGCACATGAAATCCATCTGCCCCTCATTGGTGGTGTTAATTGTGATCATTACTTGGTCAAAGTGTTTTCCAATTTCTTCACTATATAGTTACAGTTTATTTCCCCCTAGAATTAATGAGCATTCTATGGGGAGATACTTTAAGATGAAAATATGCTGCTGCTCATCAAAATTTCCCCTAGACGTGACATCTACAGGTGATTCATGCTTGAACTAATGTTTACAGTAGTAGCTGCAAAATGTTTAGATCATCTATATATTTTTTAAGTTTGGTGGGGTTTTTTTAATGAAAATTCTAATGCATATGCTTCTTTTCTAATAGTAATCAAAGAGCTATTTTAATAAAATTCTTAAGTTGTTAAACATCGTATATTTACAATGATTCTTTCTGAGTTAGTTTAAAAAATGGGATTTTGAGTGGGGGTGCTTGGGTGGCTCAGTTGGTTAAGTGACCAACTCTTGTTCAGCTCATGTCATTATTTTACCATTCTTGAGATTGAGCCCTATTCTGAGAGCTGAGCCTCCTTGGGATTCGTGCTCTGTCTTTCTCTCTGCCCCTCCCCTGCACACACACTCTCTTTCTTTATTTATTAAGTAAATAAACCTAAAAAATATGGGATTTGGGGACACTTGGCTGGGTCAGTCAGTAGATCATGTGGCTCTTGATCCTCGGGTCATGAGTTCAAGGCCCACATTGGGCCTACACCTTATTTAAAAAAAAAAAAAGGATTTTATTGTCCATCCCACTTCTGCCCTTTTGAGAATTCCTTTCCAACTACTAAAGATGGCCTCCTTATTTCTTTTGTACCTTGATGGCTCCTCGATAGGTTACGTATGAGCATGGTAGATTTAATATTATCGTTGAAGGGGACTGGGACCACAGGAGACGTTGCATTTATAATGGCCAGTATCTAAGGCAACTCTAGTTTATTTAGGACTTTCTTAATCTTTTAATTTATTAGTGCCTTAGTCATTTTCTTGAGTGAACCACCATTTTGGTGAGTCCCTTGGGCTTTTTTTATTTTCAGAATTACAGGGATGCCAGAAATATATGAAGGGATGGAGAACATAGTCATATTTCATTAAATATGTTCATACTGTGTAACCTCTTCTGCTCCAGCTTTTACATTTTGGTTTTTATTTAAAAAAAAAATTTTTTTTTTTTTTTTTAATTTTAAAATGGGCTTCACATGTGTGCTTTCTGTGTGGCTTTGTGCTTCTTAATCACCGTGGCCATGCCTCTCACTTTGGCTGACTATATTACGCTCCGTTATGAGAAGGGGAAGAGTAAAAACTGTGAATGATTTGCTACAGGTCTATTGCTACTATTATAAAACCGATTGCCAGTAATTTAGAGAAAAAGTTACTTCATTTCTTGGGTTTGTTACATCTTTATTATTTTACCTTCCGATGGCAGAGAAACCAACTTCAATTAAAAACAACCCCTGTTTTTGGCTAGAGGGACAGTGAGGTGTTGCCACTTATTTGAGGTTCAGGTTCTGAGACATTTATTAAGCGTGCCCACTTTGCACGAAACACTGCTCATGCGAGGGGGGGAGGTTTTGTTCTAGAGAGTGATGATGTGCTTCGTGCCATAATCAGGTGGCATGATTCTTTTTTTCTTTTTTGTTTTTAAACTGGGCAGATAATTCCTTTATCTGCTGGATGGTAATTTTTATTATTTTATATCTTTCATCGTGAAAGTGTGTTCTTTAATCTGCATCCCTTGTTTCACTCATCCCTCCCTGTTTCCCCTCTAGTAATTATCAGTTTGTTCCCTGTAGTTAAGTCTCTTTCTTAGTTTGTCTCTTTTTTCTTGGCTTGTTTTGTTTCTTAAATTCCACATGTAAGTAAGATCATATGGTATTTGTCTTTCTCTGACTGACTTATTTTACTTAGCATTATACTCTTTAGCTCTGTTGCAAATGGCAAGATTTCATTCTTAAGGCTAGATAATATTCCATGATATACACACATACATATATGTGTATGACATATATACATGTATGCCACACACATATGTGTGTTGTATGTGTATCTTTCTTTATCTGTTCATTTCTTGATAGACACTTAGGCTATTTCCATAGTTTGGTCATTTTAAATAATGTTGCATAATAAACATGAGGTATCTTCCTTTTTAATTAAATTTATTTAAAAAAGCAGATCTAGAAATAAACAGTTCAACTAATAAGCTGATTTTAATTGAAAACATTAACATTGACATGGTTAATTATTAATATATATCACAGCTAATTTGCTTCACATGACTGTGTTGTAGTAATTTTTATGTGCGGATTTAGTGGAGGAAATTTTTAGATTTCTTGATATAGTAAATAACAATGTGTATAAAGTGAATGAGGTAGAAAATGTGAAGCTGAAGATGAGGGAAAGGGTGGGGGGTCACAATCCGAAGCCCTCAATTTTTCCACAGAATATAATCATAATTCTGGTGTAGCATATAAAGTTAGTCTGAGCATAGGGGAATGCACTGCTCCTACCTGTGCTTTAGATTGGTAGTCTAGATTGCAGTGGCAAGATGGCGGAGGCAGGCAGGGAGAGCTCATCCATTAAGGTGAGAGGTAAAGCCTGATTTTAGAAGGCCTTTGAGAATGAAGGTGAAGCAATAGATGCAAGAGAGAATGTAGAGGAAAGCGTTTGCAAGATCCAGTGTGACCAACATGAATGAAACGAAGGAGTCTGACATGGCATGGAAGTAGTAGTGCTTTTGACAAGAGATGAATTAAGTACAAGTGGAAATAAATACGTATTGTACATATGGAGATAGCTAGCAAACACTTGGGCAGGGAGGACTGACCATCAGAAGAAAACAGAGATGAAAATACAGATTTGGGAGCTTTTTGGATATGAGTGTGTGTATATATCTGTTGTGTGTGTATGTATTTTGTGTGTTGTGTAGTTTGCAGTAGAAAGTGTGGGAATGGATGTTGTTCATAAAGAGGAAGCCTTATCTGTGATTAGGCTGAGAATATTCCCAAGGATAGGGCTACTCCATTGCTCAGCTCTAGTGGGTACCAGTTTGCATTGTCATTTGTGTGATTGGCACCGCTATGATTTGTGCATTGGGGCAGATATATATGAAAAGCAGATCTTATGTTTGAGTCTCCTACTTAAGATCATTTAGATCCATGAATGCTAAGTGAAAGGTAGTGGGAAAGAGGTGTTTTGACAGGTTGATGGAGAAGGATGCCAGTGCAGTATTGCAGAAGCCAAGTCAGAAGGTTTTATGGAGCAGTGTCAGATGATGTAGAGACATCAGAGCGAATGAGGCCTGAAAGACGAAGACCTTTGTGCTTTGCATTTATGAAATTATATATTATCTCTAAAGGAATCCTGTCCATGGGATGTTTGGAATGGAAGACAGATTGCAAGGAGTTAAACAGAAGAGGAGAGGTTGGAAGTGGCTTGAGGAAGTATCATCATTGTGACATGATTTTATTAACTATATAAGTAGGATATTTCTAGATGAGGTAATTATTTAAAAATAAATTTGTGTTTTAGAGATTATTTTGAGTTGTTATAATGTTTTATTTTCCTCATGTTTTATAAACTTTCTCAAAAATTTTTTTTCAAGATTTTATTTATTTTTGAGAGAGAGAGAGAGATAGGGAGACAGAGTATGAGTGGGAGAGGGACAGAGAGAGAGGGAGACACAGTATCTAAGGCACGCTCCACTCTGTGCAGTGTGCTGTCTGCACAGAGCCTGGCGCAGTCGAACTTGTGAACCATGAGATCATGACCTAAGCTGAAGTCAAATGCTCAACTGACTGAGCCACCCAGGCACTCCTCAAAATTTTCTTATAATACTTTGGGAATTAGTAAGATTCTCAAATTTTATTTTCCATATTTATATTTTCTTGTATTCATACAAATTTAAAATATTACATATCCTATAATATTCTAGAAATTGGTTTATGGTATTCTTGGTATATATACTGTCTGTAGAAAGTGAGTTCTAATAAAAATGAATTACCTTTGTAAGGCTGTACAGTGAAATTCAGACTTTACATTCCTTGTTCTTTCCAGTGGACCCAAAATATTTTCTTTTTCTTTTTTTTTCAATGTTTATTTTTCAGAGAGAGAGTGAGCAGGGGAGAGGCAGAGACAGAGAGACACATAGAATCTGAAGCAGGTTCCAGGCTCTGAGCTGTCAGCCCAGAGCCTGATGTGGAACTCAGACCCATGAACTGCGAGATCATGACCTGAGCTAAAATCAGACGCTTAACTGACTGAGTCACCCAGGTGCCCCCCGAAGTATTTTCTTTCAAATGCTTACTTATTTTGAGAGAGAGTGTGAGCAAGGGAGGGGCAGAGAGAGAGAGAGAATCCCAAGCAGGCTCCAGTTCAGAGCCCGATGTGGGGAAGGACCCCACGAACCATGAGATCATGCCCTGAGCTTAAAATCAAGAGTCACTCTACCAACTGAGCTGCTCAGACGTCACTGGAGCCAAAGTATTTTCGGGGCCTGAATGCATATTTATGAAGTTGAAGTTGTAGTTGGTAATGATAGCTTACATTTCACATATATAGGAACATAAATTTGTGTTGGGAAAATAATATAGGAACTTCATGTTTTGAAAAAGGTGTTGTGTATGAACCAAGACAGTACTAAGTTAGTTTAATCTGCACAGTCACTGCTAGTGTTGGGGTAGAAGGGTTAAGAGGGAAGAACCTTTTGATATAGCAGAAAGTCATTTTACGATAATTGAATAGCGATTCCCTCCCCGCCCCCCCCATTATGTAAACATTTGACCATTTCGGCTACCTACTTAAGTTTTCTCTCAAAGAAAAAAGATAGCATGTGTTGACGTGGACATAAAATCAGTGCTTAGTTTGCCTGGGGAAAGTTTTGGGTTTCCTTTTTCTGTTTTTGTTACTGGTTTTTAGTCTGTTTGGGGACTTGGCTAAGACTGCAGTGGGTTTTTCTTTCCTTTTTTGTGAACCACATTAGCCATTCACGGAACAGAAGCAAATAGCCATTTTTAAAATTCATGTCTTCAAATGTTAATTTGATGCTTTGAGGCATAAATGACCTTTCTAGCCAGCCCAGACTTGTCAAACAAAGGAATGATAGGAACAAGCTCCTGTTTGTTCTAATACAACAGGCTGTTTTTCACAGAGAATTTCAAAACAATTTTGCTTCCCTCCTCTCTAAAACATGAAACTTCGGCCTGCACTAGCTTTGAATTTAGTAGGAATTCTATATACGCAAGTAGTTAAATGGAATCCCAACCACCTGTGCAAAATGAACCATAGGCTTCAGTTTCTAGAATTTCTAGATGTGTGTAGAAGTACATGCCTGGCTTCTCAGCCCAATGTTGGGCTCAAATGTAGTTGAGTCACTGGGTTGGAAGAGAGAAAGGAAGACCAAAAACAGTACGTGAACAGAGTGAGGCATTGTATATAGCTTTTCTGTTATTCTTGTTGCAAATTAATTGCAATGAGTGAAATGAACTGGAGAGTGTTGTGGAATGACTGCTGGACTTGGTTTTCACCACAGCTTGTTAACTAGTCTTGGCCCTGACGTGTCATCTAACCTTCTTGAGTTTCTTTATCTGTCAAATGGAAATAATACTGCTTGTTCTAATCCATTGACAACTTTGTAAGGATGTTTGTATGACATGGATGTAGAAGTGTAAACCCTGTTGTACATTTGTCTCAATAGCTGTGATGTTACCTTCTCCCCTGTTTGTTCTAGATGTCAACAGATACCAAATCTTTTTTTCCTCGTTATGTAAGGAAGTAAATAAAAATTCTGAGTTTCAGTTTTTCATTGGGTTCTCATGTTTTAAAATAAAATGACCAGTAATCAGGAAGCCAACAAAGCAAAAAACAGTCCACCTATAAATACAAATCACCCCTTCTGTACCCTTACTCCTAAATAGTTTAATATCCCTTTGAAAGTTTAATACTTCACATAGAGGAGTGAAACATGTGCTTTGTTTTGGTGGATTGTTAGTTTGATTTTTCTTCTTAGGTATCATGAAAAGGCAATTAAGAGGGAAACAGTTCACTTTTTGTCAAAGCATTTTTTTGTCATTAACCCACATGAATTTAAAAGAGTCACCATTGTGCCCTGAAATTTTGTTTTTCTTAAGTTTATATTGCTGGTGCTATAACAACAGACGAATTCTGTTGGGTACATTTGTCTTACTGCCTTTCATTCCTGCCTAAGCTAGGCATATAACATTTCTGCATTAATTTATATTTGGGGATTAGGTTTGATTCTTAGGGGTAAGGGAATCATTTGGAAGTTTGATAGTTGTAATTAGGAAAAAACTTTCTGTTTACAGGAAAGTGTACAATGTGCCATGTAGTTATACTATAGTAGAAAGACAAACATTAAGATGTATGTAGGAGCTAAATAATTACTTTTGACCAAAACATAGGATAGGTTTGTAGACTTTGTTTTATTATTTATTTATGGGGAAGGGGTTGGGAGGGAGAAGCAAGTGAAAAGAAAGGGAAGAGTATATGAAATCAAATTCTTACAAATTTCATAGACTCCTTTAAGCTTTTACCACAGGAAACAAATACAAGTCAGGTTTTATAATTTGTCATGAGCTGTTATATTTTATGAAAATGCTGTGCTCTTAAAATAATTTTAACTCACATTTAGTAAATGGTAATTTTCCTTTTACATAATTCTATTTCTAATATTTAAGTATTTGGTTGGAGCAATTTTATGAAAGACCCTTGTACTGGAAACCAGAAGATAACCATGTTCTGGACAGAATCTCGCTACTAAGTAGTTGTATGACCTTGGGTAATACACTTGAGTTCTGTGGACCTTTTGTCATTTGATAAATGATTTTTAGAAAATATAACTAATGAAGATGTCTCAAATACCACTTAGAATCTTACTATTTTTGTCCTTGGGGAATGTTATTAAAATCAGTAATGGAACTTAATTTTAGGTATAAATTCAAAATACTATATTTGTTTTTCCATTGAAGAGTTTTCATTTAGCCAAATGGATTGATTTAAAGTTTTTGACCACAGCTGCTACAGAAATGTGTGCAGCTACTGTTTTGGTAAACACAGACTAGTAACCAGATGGTAGTAATACTTTAAAAAGTTAGGCTATATGGGCTGGGAACCATCCAAATGAAATTTTCAGTGTTTTGCCTAGGTACATTGGATTTAGTACACACTAAATGAGTTTCAGTGTGTTTTATTACTGCAGTAGCTAGAAAGAACAAATAGAGTATTATGTGGAATACAAATAATGCTTATTAAGCTTGCAGTTGATTCCTTCTGATAGATGTTCCAAATTGCTGTCAGACTATATTTACTTACTCATAAACAGATGTGCTTTTGCTTTAAATCAGGATAACTATTGCAAACCTAGTTATGCATATTTTAAACAACTGTTAAGGATTACATGTTAAAATCATTGTTGATTAAATAAGAGGCTGATTTATTATGTTTTCTAAGGTTGTTGGTTTGTGGAGGTTTAAGATGACAAAGAACTTAATTTTGTTTTTGAAATACTGATTAAACATGGGATGAAAGATCAACTAAAATTTATTTTCTGGTGTCTAATTATACTGTATTTCTAAGATGAGCAATTACTTACATATTAAAAAAAACTTGAGTCACTATTTAATTATTGCCAAATGAGATACTGGTAGCAATTTAGATATCACTTGACCAGTGTTTGAACTAAACAATACACTGGTGGTAATCTTAGTCTTAAATTTTACAGGTTTGATAGTGTTGGAGATTATATTCTCCATTTTTAGTTTTTCTTTCTTCCTTACATGTATGTTGTTAGGGTTTATTTGTCAAAATCTTTGCTAGGTAGGTGCTATACCATTCATTAAATATATGAAGCTTCTGTAGCCTCAGATTATGACATTAGTCAGACTGTGAACTAGCTTATGCATGGAAGTCTTGGTCACTATCAACTCTTTTCTGGTTTGATGGTAGGTTCTGTCCAGATCTGTGGGTTTGTATGATAGTTCCTACCAATTTCAGGTCACTTATTTCTAGCATTCATGTCCACATGCACTCACAACAAATATTTACTGAGTCATCATTATCAAATATTAAGCATTATGCTGGGATTAATGGGTGACCCTAGTTCTCTGGAGCTTACCTCCTAGCGGGAGGATAGATGTTAAATATATAACAAATGTAAAATTGCAGTTGTGAGAAAGTGCCTGAAAGTAGAAGTACCTTAATGGTTTCTGTTCCTCAGAACTAGAGCTAGTTCTTTTGATGGTAATATAAAAACGGTGTAACTGGCTTATTATCCCAGGTTATAATGATTTCCAACCTGATTAAAACCATCATGAATATTTATCAACCTGCACCCATTTCTACTGCCCATCATCTAAGTTGTGTTTTGCCAGTTGTCCAGAAACCGCTCTTGGATCTTGCCCTGCCGATCTCTAGCCGATCTCTAGCTGAGAGAAGAAGGCTAAAGGAATATAAACATCTGGTTCAAATTGCACACACTCCTAACTACATTAGCTGCTGGAAAGCTACACTAAAACCAAACAAAAAAGACACTACAACATAAGGGAAAGGAAGTAGAGGCTGTACGGTTGCTTCCACAGTCACAAGCCTGGTTGGCAGCTTATGAAAGGTGGTGTGGGGTAAATGGTGACAGAGTAGCACTGATAGATTTAGTGTTTGAACTTTGGAATCTAAATTTACACAGCTGAGAGAAAAATTATTAATCTCTTAAAGTTTATGACCATATTTTTAGGTCTCACGTTTTGGACTTTGGGTAGAAACAAATGGTACAATGCCAGTCATTCGCTGTGGGCACCTCACATGGCCGCTGTATCTACATCATAACAACAGGCTTATATTAGCATCCGACTACATACAAAACCAAAATCTGCCAGTTGCTTTCTGTGATCAAATGCGGTATTCGTTAAGCACTGTGGATGATTGATAAAGTTAGAATAGCCTTATTTATTCATCTAAGCCATGTTGTATTAGTCAAAGCAATACTAACTGTGTGGTAAAGTGATCCAGATGATTGTGCCAGTGTGGCACTTTTATTAATTTTGTTAACACTTGTATGAATTCTTTATCATACATCTAGTATCACATAGGTTTGACTGATATAATACTGGCATTTAGGGTGCTTCTTAAATATTGAATATTCTCAGCTTCCTGCTCAGTATGAAGGTTAATGAACAAAACCAATTATAATCTATGGGATGAGGACTATAGAGGTTAAAGCTAATCCCTCCTCACCCCATTCAGAGGCTTATTCAGTGACATGTAGTACCACAACTTACAGAAAAAAACCTGTATATTTAAAGTGGAGTGAGTTGCTGATAAGAGAGAGACTTGCTAGAAATGTGACTTTTAACATCAGATTTTCTAGAAAAACAACAGTTCCAATTTCTGGGTTTATTAATAGTTGTTAAAAACTTAACACCTCTCCCCCAAGACCCTCCTCCTGCTATGGTAACCTAATGTTAAATCATATCCTGGGAGCCTAGGATTCGAAGTAAATTGTTATTAATTATAGGCCAGAAACTTGTCATGTTTGATTACATTTCTCTGAGTCATGACTATTTTGGTCTTCAGTATTCAGTATGCTACTAGTTTGGACCCTCTGTTACAGACAGCACCAGGGAAGAGACCTGATAAAAGAATCCTGTGTTTTTTAAGGGGAATAATTTAGAATAATGCTACTTAAGAGTACCTAATATCAGAACAAACAGGCAATGAACAGCGTATAATTCTGCACATTATGCAGAGACATTAAATATACATATTAGTAAGGTAGCAGATGCTTTGGTTCTGAAATTGACATGTAAAATAGCAGTCTTTCTCTGCAGGACTCTGCTCTAGCCAGCGCTCCTTCACATGTAATGAATAGCTAATTTCAGTCCTATGGTCCATAGGAGACTGACGGGGAACTGGGAAGAGGAAAGCATTCCAGCTCTAAGAACAGCAGGATGTGCTGAGATGTGCTTTTTAATGGAGAAACATTTTAGAACTCTTGGGGGTAAACTCATAAAGAGGGTTGTGCATGTGTTTTTGTATTTAAATTAAGGAATTATTAATACAGTTAGACAACCAGGAGTCTGGCAGCTATATTGCAGAAGGGAAAATCAGAATTTGGTGACTGTACTAAGCTCAAAAATATCTTGCACTTTTGATAAATTACGTACTAAAACTATGCTCTGTCTGAATGGAGCCATTTATTAGAAATAAGCATCTGAAAATGTATTTAACTTGTTGACTTTGGGACTAACTTATATATAAGAAAAGGGAAGTGGCTTTTTTTCTTCTGCCTCAAGGATATTTTCTTGCCATGTGAGATCTCCCTGTGTCCATAATTCATTCATACATCTAGCCTTTCAGTGTTTGTTGAGCATCTGCTGTGTACCATGATGTTGTGGGAGACCCACAATGAATAAAATCAGTCTCCACCCTCAAGCAGTTGATAGTCTGGTGGAAAGACAGACTTATAAATGCTGTAACTGATAGGAAAATAAGGATTTTATGTGTGGAGACTAGAGTTTTTAAGCCAAAAGACTGCTTTTTTTAAATTGTGAAGTATAAAATAAATATTGAATAGTGCATAAGAAATATGCCTACAGATACTTATGGAATTACATTTTATGTATTCTTTATGTTTGCTTCTTTTATGCAGCTTTATGTGATTCATCTGTGTGGTTGCTGGTAGCATGTTCATTGCTGTATAATAATCTATTTTATATCTCTACCCTACTTCAGGTTGCTTTCAGTTTTGAGGTATCATTAACAATAGTGCTAAGAGCATTCTTTGACTATGTATCTTGGTGGGTGTGTACACACACTTCTCTAGTGTATATATACCTAGCAATGGAAATGTTGAGTCATGGAGGGTATATAATTTCAACTTGACTAGATAAGGACAAACTATTATTTCCAAATGATTTGTTCTAGAGTAAAAAGACTTTTGAAGGATTTTTGATATTGGTCGGTTTTTTTTTTTAATGTTGATTTATTTTTGAGAGAGAGACAGTGTGAGGAGGGGAGTAGCAGAGAGAGAGAGAGGAAGAGAGAGAGAGAGAGAAAGAGAAAGAGAAAGAGACCCTGAATTCGAAGCAGGCGCTAGCTAGGCTCTGAGCTGTCAGCACAGAGCCTGATGCCGGGCTCAAACTCACAAACTGTCGGATCAAGACCTGAGCTGTAGCTAACATATAGTTCAAAATGTCTTTTCTCCTTAACCTGCAGGAATCTTCTTGAAATGCCATATCACGAGTTAATATTTTACTGTGGTAGTTGGAACCATCTTTGGCAAATGGAGAAATATGGGAAAGATATTTGAAACTAGAAGACCTGCCACGGTTTTGTTTAATGCTATGAACAAAAGGTGATAAAAAAAAGAGCTAGAGTATGTTTAGGATACAAAAAGTTTAGTGGTTTTAAAATGTTGACCTCACATTTTGAAGTATACATCTATTTTAATCTCTTCCCTAATGGAAGAAGAAAGAGGGCTGATTTGGTAGGGTACTCTGAAAAATTGACAGTTCTTTGGCATGAGGCCCATATCTCTTTTCAGATTTTGTGTGAAATTGAAAAATGGCAGTTTCTTAGGTGCTATTTATTGGAGGTGGTGTGGGAGAGGTACTAACTCTTCATACTGTAGGAATGGCGATGATAAGAGGTAGTGGATATTCCACATAATCAACTCAGGTTACCTTTCCAGTCAGAAGAATGTCATGAATATTAGAACAGTTAGCAACGCATTACTTTAAAAGTGGTAGGGACATTCAATTTAATTATTTTGGTCTCTAAATCCATTAGAAATATGATTATTTTTGTTTTAGTTTTAAATTATAGTGAGGCTCTGCTTTTATAATCTATATTCATACTGAAAATCAAGATCAAAGAAGCTTTTGACCTTCTGTTCCACAGGTATGAAGACTTTTTAAATACTACTTAAAAAAAAAAAAAAAAAAAAACACATTTTCCCCCAGGTTTCTCTAAGACCTGCATTTACAGGGTGCTTTGCCACCCAGTGTAGCAAAACATGTCTGAGCATGAATATTTGGGATGTTCAGACCCAAAGCTATGTTGGTTGGGTGAATAGGAAGTTTTCTGTTTATTCAGTTCAATTCAGTGAACATTTAGTGTGTGTCAGCCATGTGCCTGGTCCTGGTAGGTACTGGGGACACAAAGATGAATAAAACAGTTTACAGTGCACTGGGACAGACAGGCATATAAACAATTCACCATAGTGTTTTGTGTGCTGAGGCTGTAATAACAATATGCAGAAAGTACTTTGGTGCATAGAGGACAGAACAAATACTTTTTTGTGTGATAGGTAGGTGAAGTTTTACATAGGCGTGATCTTACACTGCATGGATGATCATATTTGAAATACGTCATACAAGTGACCAGGACTTCAAGAGGGAGAAGAAGGGACATATTTAGCTGAAGAAAGTGCATGGACTCATGAATTGTTGTTCATCTAGATTATGAATAATCTACATGCAATTATATTATGTGTAAAAGTTCACATTTCATGGCACTGGTTCCGAGTTTTAAATTGTTAACCTTTTTTTTTCTTTTTTTTTTTTACCTCCCTAAAATACACATACTCATAACATTTTTTCACACAGTCAGAATTCAGTAATCAGGCAGACTCACTTTCAACCCCTCCAGGATGTAGAGATAACTTCAGGGGGTAGACTCTTGTCCACCTTTCATCATTCAAGAGCTATTTTTTGATTGCAAATCATCTGGATTCAGGAGAGTATAAAGAAAGTCTAATCAACCTAGTCCTTTATATGGTGGTGATTTTTAATTAAAATTTAATTGAAATAGTGGTGGACATAATCTTAATAATTACCTAGTTTATCTCTCACCTTTTATATGTAGGAAACTAAGGCCTACTTGGCTAAAGGTCTTGTCCAGAGCCACGCAGCCCAGCTGCAGGATGGGATTGGCTGAGGAGATGGTGCTCTGCAGAGCCTCTGACTGCGCAGGCCCAGGCTTTTTCATGTGGTTACTATTCATAGTTCCTGTATGCGTCCTCTTGGTCACAGAGCAATCTCTTATTTACTGCAGTTATGATTTAGAAGACTTAGCTGATGAAGCTGTATTTGAGACAGTATGGTATAAATGAGATAGCCTATGTGACCATAAAAAGATTCGGCTGGAGGAGGAGAGATGATAGAGATGCTGGTAGGCAGTCTGAAAGAAACCCTTCAAGGAATTTGCAACCTCAGAAAGGCATACAGGACTAATCTGATACATTTAGAGACAATAAAATAAAAACATTGTACCAAGAAGTATATGAGAGCATGGTGAGAAGACTGACTTGTCATGTGGAAGTCAAACTAAGCATATTTTAGAAGTAAAGACTATAGTTGGCAGTGGAAGCTGAATGAGACTAGACTAACCTTGACTGAGGTGTTCTCTCTGACATTGAAGTATTCTGAGCAAATTCATGGTGCCAGTAGGAGTAGAGAGTAATAGGGGAATATGGGATACTTTGACATTATGGTACTTGAAATGCTATTTACAAGGGGAATATGCTGGGAGACCTCACAAAATGGTAAAACTGTCATCCTGACTGTCCTTGTAACCAGAAGCATCTTTTTGCGCTTTGAATCCCTATGGCCATTCTGTAAGATTTCTTTTTGGCACTTAAATTTAAGACTGTTGATTCCTGGTAAGTGTTCTCTATAATCCTCGGTTTGTGCTCATAATACGGTAGAACAGTAATTGAAAAAATAGCACCTATACTCATAGGATATACCCACTATTTATTTTCAGTCACATTGGTTTCTCATTCTGAGTTACCCAAAATGAGTTTTATAAGAGAAAACTATTTTTTGTTTGAGTTCTAGGTCCAGCGTTTAGCTGTTGAGTTGACTTTTCTTCAGTGTTTATTTTTTTAATTTATTTAAAAAATTTTTTTCTTCAGTGTTTAATATTACCAAAAGATACATAACAAAGTGTTCTTTATTAGGATTATACAGCTTTTTAAGTAATTGTTATTATTTTTCTAATTTACTTTCTTGAATTTCCAGACATTTAATACTTTTTTTGGTTTGATTGTTTTTAATAGCTTAAGTCTGAATAAGGCCATATATACCATCTCGCAACTCTCTTCTGGTTAAATTATCCCATTCTGCCTTTCAAAAGGTGTTAAGTAGTGATAGTAGTGGTGGTAGTAGTACTAGTCGTAGTTTATACTGGGACTTTGTTGTCATAGTTCCAAGAGTCATGTTTCCAGCATAGTTGGGATGAATAATGATACTGAATGTACAAAGCTTTGTGGGGACCCACTGCATCCCGTTCATGCTCTTTGCCTCTGCTTGTAAGTGTGGCTATTTGAGGACAGGAGCAGATGTGAAGCAGATGGGAGGGCAGTCTCAGTGAAACACCTGTCCCCTGATTGTTCTCTAGGTGTGATTCAGGCAGTAACTTAACAAGGAGGCTTGACTGGAAGTATGAATTATCATTTACCTCACTGCCAACTTAACCGGAAAGGCAGAGGTGGGCCAGGGTGCCGAACAGTTTGGACTGACTCTGCTAAGTACATAAGTGGATTGAAAGAACATCCTCCTTTTTAGAAACATTTCCAAATTAATAGACCGCTGCTGCTGCTTAGAAGCTCTGAACCTAGTAGCAACCCATAAGCCTCTTGTTTTCTGACATCCTCAGCTTCATTTGTCTCCTTTCTTTCTGTTGCTCTTTTTGGATTGTCTTTACCACTTACGTTTTCCAATAATTTGGTGTAGTGTCAGGTGGCAGGAAGAATGGTGATTTGTTCAGAATCTTCTCTGCGCCATCTATGAGATGGGTCTTGCTGAAGGCACTGGGAATGGATGGCTGTAGATGATTTGATCAGCCTTCACATTCCGCCGGGAAGGGGAAGGAGTGGGAACAAATGGGGATGCTTCCCAGACTTACGCAAGTACTCTCACTTGAAATTATTTCTCACTTGTATGATTTATTAAAAAAATAACTAATTGGTATCACAAACAAAGGGCACTATAGAGTATGCATTCTACTGAACTGCCACCTTTAACACATTTTCCCTAAAGTGGGTTAATAAAAAAATCCTCTCTCCAGACTACTGTTGGAGATTTTTACCATTTTCTGATTACACTTCTGTGAACTATGAATGCTTGACACAATCAGTTGATTATTATTGTTGTCACTAAATATTTACAGGACTCCAAAGTAGTAAATAGTATAAAAGCAAAATAATACCTCATGAACAGGGAAAAAAGATTCATGAAGGTGAACCTTGGGACAGGGATAAGCCACCACTCAAGGGAGAAATAAATGAGGGCACAGAGAAGGAACCCTAGAAACATTTGCCATTGGTCATTTTGGGAATACTTAAGTAATCAAATATATTTCTTAGAGCTATCTATAATTTTACTTCATTCAATTGAGGCTTATTTATTTAAAGATAATGTGGGTTCCAAGAAGTCTGTGTTCCAGAAGACTGTAGTTTGAAGCTTCTCGTTTAAAAGTATGTCTGGACTCCTAAAGACTGATGGGCAGGCTTATTGTCATTGTGATCAGTAAAAACTGCTTTGATTTAGGAGTGATTTATCCTGGGTGTTAACTGCTCACAACTGCACAAAAGGGGCAGTGGTTTGCTTTTTGGCTCCTGTTCAGCTTGAGAAACTTGAGATTCCTTAGTCTTTTCGGAAAGCCTGACTAGGAATCTGGCATCGTGGCAGGAATGTTTTAATGGATTCAGGAAGTCAGGATACAAATGTTAGAGTAATTTAGATTGATAGACTAACTAGATTATATATTTTTTTTAAATCCTAATTGTGCTTTAAATTATAATCCTATTAAATACATTATTTAAAGTTTGTTCATATTTCAAGAGACTTGTGGGAAGTAGTAAAACCTATAAGTTTTTTATTTTCTTTTAATTTCTCTAGTGACCTTAATTTCTCAATTTTATAGGTTTTAAAAAGCAAAATCTCACAATGCAATAAAATCCCCCTATGAGAGGAAATGTGGTTTTTAAGCTCTGGTTACTTTTGTACCCCCTGGGTGTGTGCTCACTATGGCAGTACATCTACCAAAATTGTACCCCCTGGGTGTTTTGGGAGTTTTTTTCTTTTGAACTCTGAAGTTGACCTTAAAGCATAATTAAGTAAATAATTATTTTCATGTGGAATCAAGTTTATTTCTCACTGAGTAAGGGATTTAGTCAATTTAGACTGAGCTAACTTACATTTAAGAAAATAGTTTAATATTGATCAGTTAGCACTTTTTGAGTATACTTTTGGTAACTAATAGTTCAGTCTAGTCATAATGATAGATTTTGGCCAGTTCTCTTTGTTGTCAATACTATATTTAGGTGTGGGTATTGAGCCTAGGGCCACTTAGTGTTATGAATTTAGAATAAGCCTACTGGTTTTATTAATATTGGCTGTGGAAAGAATTAAAAAGTTAAAGGAAGTACCTTTATCTTGGCTTTTTTTATGATGCATTTTATACCCAGGTGTGATAGCTAACTTGTGGCATTTATTCTAGGAATCTAAAAAAAATCCTAATATTTAATTTTGTGACCATTTATGAATAACTTGTGGCTTTTGGAAAATTGTTTCATACAAATACTTCCAAATCCTAAGATATTTTAAAGTTTGTTTATGTATTC
>NW_027551575.1:689157-689529 GCF_008692635.1 Crocuta crocuta | reverse complement strand
GCAGTGTGCACGAGTTGGGGAGAGACAGAGAGAGAAGAGGGGAGAGAGAATCCCAAACATGCTGTACTACACTGTCAGCACGGAGCTCATTGCAGGGCTGGAACTGATGAACCGTGAGATCATGACCTGAGCTGAAACCTAGAATTGGGTGCTTAACTGACTGAGCCACCCAGGGGCCCCAGGTAGACACTTTTCTGACACTATTAGTATTTTCTTCATCCCAGACGTAGAATCAACTGTTTTTCTAAGAAGTTTTGGTTCCTTTTTTTGGAGGATGGTATTTAGAAAGCAAGATCTGAGTGTGCCTGGTTTTCTTAAAAGTGTTCATCTTTTTTTTTTTTTTAAATTTTTTTTACTTTTTTTTTTCTGTAG
>NW_027551575.1:656973-689047 GCF_008692635.1 Crocuta crocuta | reverse complement strand
TGAGAGAGAGAGAGAGAGAGAGAGAGAGAGAGAGAGAGAGAGAGAGACAGCGTGAGCAGGGGAGGGTCAGAAAGAGAGGGAGACACAGAGTCTGAGGCAGGCTCCAGGCTCTGAGCTAGCCTTCAGCACAGAGCCTGACGCGGGGCTTGAACCCACAAACTGTGAGATCATGACCTGAGCTGAAGTCGGAGGCTTAACTGACTGAGTCACCCAGGTGCCCCAAAAAGGTGTTCATCTTAAAAAATCTTTCTTGTGTTAGATTTAATGATGTTTATCTTAAAAATCATTTTTTTTTTTTCCTGAGAGAAAAGTGAGATTTATATGGTGGCAGGTAATAGAGTTAACTCTTACTGCTATTGACAGTGGTGATTAAAGTAACCAGACATTATACCACATATTTCTAGTAATGAAAGAGAAGTTCTTTTAGTTCTTTTGAGTTCATGGCGCTTTTATAGAAAACTTGAAAAGTAATGTATTCCGTTTCTCTATTATTTTCTGTCTGGAATATAATTGAGAACAAACCAGGACAAATGTTGCATTTTGAAGCCACCAATCTAAGTCCACCAGTATCCCCAAACTCTAGCTTAAGCACATAACTCAAAAGAGGAAACCTCAGACCTGTATTCAGATGTCATTTACTCTTATTTATACACAGGTCTACAAACGATGGTTATCTAGTTTCCAAACTCCTAGAGGATGTAAACCAGCATTTTAGAAGAAGTATAGGGGATGTAACTAATAAGTGAAAGGTCAGCATGGGAAGGGGCGTCTGACTTCTGGAAGGGAGGAGAGAGAAAAAGAGCAGACCAGGCTCTCGGGGCCGGCAGGGCACCTTTTATCTCTTCAAGTCTTCAGCTAAGGGGCTAGTAAACCTGGCTGAGGTTACCCCGAAGACACAGTATAGTGAATATTGTTCTAATGTTGACCTTGAGTGGTCAAGCAAGTGTTAAATTAGATTTTTTGGTTACTATTTAAGAAGTTATGAAGTGTTGATAATTTTTTGAAAGATTTTCATCAACCTGATAAAATGAAAATCCTCAGTTTTTCAAGCTGAACCTTTTGTTCTGAAGAATTAAGAGCCAGTTTTGAAGCATACAGAACTGCTGTTTAAGTGAGGTCATGATCAGGAAAATTGGATTCTCATTTAATCTGATTATGCTAGTTTAATCTTAAGGTATCAACTTTTCATTTCTGATCTTCTCCCTTAAACATAACAGTATATCATTAGGCATGGCTGTCATTTTTGTATCACGAGAACTCAATTTCTTAGGAAGATTTAATGTATTAGAGGCATTCTCAAAAATGTGTAAATACAATTTTTATATATTTAGGGGGAAAAGCCCCAACATCTGTTTGAGGAAGAGTCATCAAAGAGAATGAAGTGGGATTCTTTAGTGTTTTAGGACTTCTAAAGTATTAAACCTAATATTTCTCTGGCCTGCCTAGATTTTTATTTTCTTATTTAATAAAACGCTGAATTTCGGTATGTGTAAGGAAAAAAAGTCCACTTAGACTTGTGCTCCCTTCTAGCCTTGTAGAGCTGCTTCAAGGGAAAAAACTATTCTTGGCTCAGAGTAACTGCAGACAATCCCCAGTTAGTTTATAAATGGTCCAGGTGGAGTTTGGAGTTGCTGGGGAGTACAGCTGCCCCCAGAGAAGATTCTTTTAGCCTTTTCCAAATGCTTGGAGGAACAAGGGAGTGAGGTACTAATGTGTTTAGCAAAGGTTGAATGTGTGGAAAGAATTTGAAAGATAGAATGTTAGGAGAGGGAGAGAAATGAAAGAGAAGGACTAGGTAGACTAGTAAAGGATGCTGCTACAGCTCTCATTTATCATTTATCATGTATTTACTTCTTCCCATATTTTGGGGTCATAACATTTGTTTGTAGGTTCCTGAAGCAGGGAAATAGATTTCTGTTGGACATGAGACATTTCTGACTACCTTTTTGCATAAAAGGAACAAATTTATTTCAATCTTCAATAGCAGAGTTCATACTCTGCCAGAGAAATTAATTTGAATTACGATGAAACATTTGTTTAGCTAATGTATTTGATTTACAAATGTATGGCCATTTGCCTTTTCCTCAGAATTTGCAAACTACCATTCCTCAGGTGTTTTGCTTTTGTTTTATACTATGGAGTTTTCTTTGACAGTGTATCCAATATATTTGTGTTTTAGGCAATTAAAGTAGCTTTTATAAATATATTAATTCTGTTGGGTTGAAGAACTAGACCACATACCTTTGGCTGGTTTCTTAGCTGTCAAAGTTCTGTATTTTTGTCTGCGTTTAATCTGTATGTTGTTAGAGTTTTATGATGTAATCAGTCCTTGGATCGTATACATGTCTGTTATTCCTCATTATTTTTCCCCTTTAATTCCCATTAAAAACCTGTTCTAGAATTTGTCTTGTTTCATTATTTGATTCCCAGTATTATGTGGGCTATATTTAAATTTGAAGTCCCCTATTCTTATGAATGAAAAAAATAGCCTCTTGAGCCTGGATAAGTTTGGTTGCCTCCAAGTATATGGATACTTGTATAGGTTTTCCAGTTGCTTCTACACATCTTAAAAATAAACCACATATACATATTAAATACAACTAAATTCTTTTAAAAACTCCTTATTAAGTCCATTGTAAACCAAGGAAAAAAATAATTTGAGGCAAAAGTTTGGATTTTCATTAGTTATTTTGAATCCGAGTATACATGTTTTGTTTGCTTTTCACTCAGTAGAATGTAAAGTTTAGAATTTGAGGGTCTGGGGAGATCTACAAGGATGCCCTTAAGCTGAATAAATTAAGATAACAGATCTTGAACTCTGAAATACTCTGCCTAGTTTTGTGCATATTTGGGGAAAACATATATTGCCCTTTTTGAGGTTCTCAAAGGATCAGTAACCGCTCCGTACGCTCCCCCCCCCGCCCAAAAAAGACAATTAGGTACCATTGATCTAGTCTTTCAGCCTCTTTTTGCAGATATGAAAATGAGGCCAGTGACTGAAGGTCAAATAGCTAATTAGTAGCAGAGCTGGGATTAAAACTCCAGTCTCTTTCCCAGGTCACTTCTTACTCCATTATACTGACAATCCTTAGACACATTATTTTGATTCTGAAACACATTAATCCACTGTATATGTAATTGCTACTTAATTAGCACTCTTAAGATATGAAGCCATTTAGATTTCTATTTTTTGTTTAAAATGAACGGTGTTCAAAAGTGTGGCACAGGAGTTCCGTTACCTATTTTAAATTCTTATTACTTTTAATCCTAAAGTTTAAAATGAACGGTGTTCAAAAGTGTGGCACAGGAGTTCCATTACCTATTTTAAATTCTTATTACTTTTAATCCTAAAGTTTGTTAACATAAGATATTATTCATAAGTAGTTTCATTTAACAGTTATTTGATGTTGAGAAGAAAATTGTGGTTAGAGAGAGCTCCTGGCCAAAATCTGCACTTTTCAGATTCTTTCTAGAATGTTAAACAGTACCCCATGAGACAGAAATATTTTCCTCATCTAAAATGGAATATATCTGTTTGTTTAGATTTTAAAAACTTTGTTTTCAGAAGCAATAAAATACAACAAAGTTGTTATTTAAAATAGTGTATTTTATTAGTGGCACTTTTGTGAGATTTTGAAAAAGTCACACTTACACAGCGTAATTATCTATAGTAAGAGTTTAATTCTAACTGCTCCACAAATACTTCCTGTGTGAGGCACATACAGTTGTTTGTTTTCAGACTTTGCTATCTTGCAGCTTCTTACAGTAGAACAATTTGGTATAGGGTATTCAGGTTTTATTTAATCTACTAATTTTTTTTTTAACTTTTTCATTTATTTGTTCACTCAAATAGTGAGTACATGTCATATGTCAGGCACTGTTCTAGATACTTCTGAGTGCCATTAGGATCTTAACAGTCCGTCCTTCATAGGATACCATGTACTGTTCCTTTATATTATGGAATAAACTCTCATACAGAATTTGCACGTTAAGACTTTCAGGTCCTCTCTCAAACATATGTTTGAGCTTTTCCACTCATGTTTCTAGGTTCTGGAGGTAAAATACCGTAAACATTTTTCTTGATCATTATGGGTTGACCGCGTTTAGTATTCAGGTTAACTGAATGAATAGATATTTCTAGTTGAGAGAGTTCCAGATGAACTTTTAACTATAATCGTGCACATAACAACGTTGGTGTACTTTCTTTTGTATTGCGTGATATAAGGGGGACTGGCTTTCATCAATAGGCTTACTTTTCCCAATAATTGATTGGTTCTTTAATAGTAGAAGGGGAATATTGTTGGTAAGACTTTTCCAGCCTTTAAGACACTCATGTCTGAGTTGGCTTAAACTCCTGGAGAAAAAGTAACAAAAGCCTGTCAGTGGGCTCAGTCTGATTTATGATTCTAAACTCTCAGTTGAACCTGTAGTTTAAGCCATCCTACTGCTCCTCTTGAACTAAATACATTTTTTTTTCTTTCCCTATAGCTGTTCTAGACCTTGCACTACCATTCTTCTTTAAGAAATGTGGCATTTCTAAAAAATTTTTTAATGCTTATTTTTGAGGGTGAGAGACAGAGTGTGAGTGGGCAAGGGGTAGAGAGAGAAGGAGACACAGAATCTGAAGCAGGCCCCCGTGAGATCATGACTATGAGCTAAAGTCGAATGCTCAACCTACTGAGCTACCCTGGGCACCTACTACCATTCTTCTTTAAAGTCCTAGTAAATAAAGTTCAGTAGGACTCCGTGTACTGTTTTAAGTTCTTAGAGCGCTTACCATTCTGAGTGACCCTACATGGTCAGTCTCCAAAAGGGTGATGCTGGATGCAACTTAATCCAAATTTCTCTGACCTAAGGGAACACCCACTTCCCAGCCCCCTGCCTTTTAGACCTGTTAACATATATAGAACACAGTTTGGGAAATGGGGGGGTCTGTTCTTACGTATTTCTGAATTCAACCCTGATCTGACCTCTTAGCTATCAGTTGCCAATAATCCAATGAATTCTCAGAACTGAAGCCCATGTGTTATTCATGGATACTTCTCTGGAGACTTGTACATTGCCTGTTACCAAGTTACGGGATTAGGGAAGCATTGTTGAATGGTATAGCCACTCATGTTCTTAATTAATGGATAGGAAGGGAAAGAATACTGCTGTTTTGGTGGTGGAGACAGACAAGATGATCTAATCCATTTGTTTCATTTCATTTTTAATGGGCTTTCATGTTTTTATATTCTGCATTTTATTCTGTATATTTTGCACTGATAAACTTTACCTACGTTTATACAATCTGAGACTTTTAAGATTAGTTTAGATTTTAGATACAGAATACAAAAAGCTATTATGCCTTAGGAATATCAGTTACAGGCAGTTGGTTAAAAATTATATAGTTATTGTTTACTTTTATATTTAAATTTCAAAGTTTTAAAAAACTCTCCCACATGCCAATGACATATATACATAAATGCAGCAATAGTGATATTTGTCTTTTTTTGTCTCTCCTTACCTGAGCCATAACCTCCTAAGTCCTTTGAGAAGACCATTGCTTCAACTTTGTACAAGGCAGCCAGGGTAAGTCAAAGGTCTTGCGTGAGTGACTGTGACAGCTACCATCCTTCATCTTGTCATGAATCCTCTCCATTACTGCTGCCAACCTTCCTAATTTTCTAGAAATCATGGAACAATCTATTTTCCTTATTTAATACATGAGAAAAGAAGAAAGAACAAGAAATAGATATGAAGCAACTTGCCCATGGGGCTGATATTAGCTAATGGCTGAAATTAGAACCAGAAGCCCAATCTCTCTGCCTTGTTTACCTTGAGTGCTGCAATCCATCTTCTTCTTTGGAAAGTGACTGAACCACGAGGAAGGCTGAGCATCCATGGGTTAAGGAGAGCCTGGGAGTGTCCTGTTGGTAAAGTAGGCTGGGCCGGGTAGTAGGGCCAAGCCTCATGGATGGTCACTGTCACTGTTTATACTTGGTGTGTGGTCATTACCAGGTTCCCAGAGCATGTGTTAGACATCCTTTATATGGCAGATTCTTTCCTCAGGAGGACTTTGAGCACTTTTTCAGTTTTACCAAAAGCACTTTTTTTAATCTCCTAAGTAATTCGTGTTCACTGTAGAAATTTTAGAAGAAACATTTCTCCCACACCAACCAAAACAAGGGGAAAAAATCATCTGTGTTTACACTGGGCCAAGATAGGAGTGGGAATATTTTAATAAATTTTATCTACATTTTGAACAGGTGATCAGTCAGTCTCTCTGCTTCTCTTTTATGACTATGTACTTAAGAAAAAAAATGTACTGGGGCACCTGGGTGGCTCAATTGGTTGAGTGTCCGACTTCGGCTTAAGTTATGATCTCTCAGTCCATGGGTTTGAGCCCTGCGTCGGGCTCTTTGCTGACAGCTCGGATTCTGGAGGCTGGTTTGGATTCTGTGTTTTCCTCTCTCTCTCTCTCTCTCTCTCTCTGCCCTTCCCCTGCTCACACTCTGTATTTCAAAAATAAACATCTAAAATTTTTTTAAAAATGCACCACTTAGCCAAGGTATAAATGCATCTACTCATTGTTCTTAAAGATACACACATGTAGCAGAAAGGATTTTCTTCTCAGCTGGAGCTCCACATACAGGGAAATAATAATATGTACAGCTCTGGCAGGGCTCGTGTTTCTTGGGATTCTTTGAAAAGAGCATAAGTTCTAACTTCAGTCTGCTTGTCAGGCCAGAAATTACCGGGAATGAAAAGCTGTGGTCACTTTTTATTTCACAATAACAACTGTAAGTTTCCTTACTGTTGCATCCAACTTTGAATTAGTCTCCAGCTCAATGACAGGACAGACTTGAGCTGTGAAAATAATTTTATATACAGTGACAGAGAAGGCAAACATTAGAGATAAAAAAAAGGCATTTTACATTTTAGAGATCTTCAAAGGTAAGAGTGAAAAATTACTGAAACTAGAAGCTATCTTCAGACAAAATTTGTAAGTCTTCTAATTTTTCTTCTTTTCTCTACTGTTTGGAATCAAATCACATTTTAAGAATGTGCTATGTAAAATGTGGACAATTTAGAAAAATGATAACTGTTTCATTAATCTGGAGTGAGTATATTAGAATTACTACAGTAACAGCAAACCTTTATACGCTACTGTTATGGAAATGCGAGCATGCTTCTGGGAGCTTGGCATTTCCAACAGCTTACGCACTTGCCAAAGGGCTAGGGTTTTAGTACACGTGTTGGAAATGCCAAGCTTCCAAGAGCATTACATTTCTATTACAATGATGATGATAGCAGGCATTCCATAAAAGGAATCCTTGTGGTGGTTAACATACATTGTCAGTTCTGCCCCTTAGAGCAGTCTTGGAAGATAAGGTATTATTAATCCCTTTTAATAAGAAAATCAAGGCTAAGTTACTTGCCTAAGGTTGTTTAACAGAAATGTGTTGGAATTGGAAGGAAATTCTGAGGTCCTACCTTACCTTTTGTTTTCCTGTACGTTCTGTTGCCTTTGACTTTTTCATATAGGGTATACTTTCCCTTAGACAAAAAGTGTGTTAATAAAATACTTGCCACTTTTTTCTCATTAATTGGACTGTTTTACATTAAAAATTTGTTTTATTAATGTTTTATTTATTTGAGAGAGAGAGAGAAAGAGAGCAAGCGAGAGAGTGAGCGCCAGTGCGTACACCAGTGGGGGAGGGGAAGAGAGAGAAGAAGACACGGAATCTGAAGCAGGTTCCAGGCTCTGAGCTGTCAGCACAGAGCCTGACGTGGGACTCCAACCTACAAATGGTGAGATCATGACCTGAGCTGAAGTCGGATGCTTAACAGACTGAGCTAACCAGGAGCCCCAGTTGGATTGTTTTGAATACACAAAGAGCCATCAATTACAGTGAATCCATGGGACACTGAAATAATCTGTAAAAGTAAATACTCTCTAATTGTTTTCTAATTTTTATATTTTAATTTTCATTTTGAATGAAGGTTTTACTTAAAATAGGATGGTATAGCTGTATTAACAATTATGATTGTTATTTTTATGGATTTTTTTCATTTATTTTTCTTTCTTAATGCGGAGACCAGTTTAATATACCATACTTGCCTTCTTGAAATGAGGAGCATCTAAGTTACATAGTAAACTAGAAATTGTATACATTCTCTATATCACAAGCTATATATTTATATATATATAAATATTCTTTTCTGTTCTCTTTACTGTGTCCACTGAAGTATATTTTTGACTAGAAAAGAATTTAAAAGGCTTTAATTCTACTCATCTTGGTCACTGGTTCTCTGGACTAGCAGCAGCAGCATCACTTGGGATGGTGAAACGGGACCCAGCTGTCTTGTCATATAATGAGTTTGCTGGGTGATTCTGATGCACATTCCAGTTTGAGAAGTACCATTCTGTATGTTCCACATACCAAGAGCCTAAGAGGATTTGTGCATTCTTTCATCTAACAAATGCTTCTTGAGTTTTTCCTTCAGGATAGTCCTCTGTGATGAAGTGCCACAGATCTCTGCTGTCTTAGATGATGTCACAGACCTCTGTTTCTAGCTTAACTCAGTATAAGAGGAGAATGGACTCCAAGAAACAATTATTAGTTAAGTTTAAAGTATCCTGGGCTTGGGGCCAAAGCTTTCCGTTTTTGGGTTTTTCTCATTTGTGACTTCTGCAGGGCAGGTCATGCATTGCTTGGAAGAGTCCCATCGCTTTCTTCATTTGACAGTTACAAGGGCCTGGCCTCTTCCAGAAGCTGTGTTGGATTTTTGGGCCACAGAGATGAAAGACCGTGTGCCCTGCCTCCAAAGGTCCTCAACCTTAACACTGTTTACTGTCTAGATTTGTTCATTTGCCTCCCTTCATCTTTTAAACCATTTATGTGTTGGCATGGAGATTTTACTTGTGCAGATTTATCATTTGGATTATAGAAACCCATGTTCCTAATAGTCCTTCAGAGCCCTACCTAATCCAGAGTGTGTTCTGTCACTACCTCTACAAGGAGTGGACGATTATAGCCCACTCTGCAGGATGGCTGTGAGAGCTAAGTGTGTCGGACTCTGGGCCTTAGGCGTTAGGGATTGGTGAGGGCCAAGATGTGGGGGCTCATGTTGAAATTGAGGACTCAGGCTGGAACTTCAGTTTGTGGGTGGAGGATTTTGATCACTGAAGCCTGCAATTTCCCCTCTTTGGTCTGAGCAAATTTTCACCTTACCTCTTGGCTCTGGGAAACAGAACTAGTGTCTAGAGTTTCCCCTTTACCTCCGCTCCTGTAGCAGATAACCAAACATGAAGATTGTTTGGCTGTAAGCAACAACAGGAAATAAACAGGTAAAAAGGATTTTCTGTCCCCTCCTGATTTAGGCTTGGACCCTGGAAAGTAAGACAAAGGTGTGTAAAGGTGCTAAGGGTTGGTGTTTGGCACCACGGGGCTCTAATTGAACTCCATCTGTACTTCAGAAGTTGAGTACCCAGGTGAGAGACTAAGTGGGGGAGGGGAAGAGGAGGAAGCACTGAATTGTAGGGGTGCAATGGTGGAGTATTGAAGGCTATGCAGATGGAGCAAGGGGGCCTGGCTGATCTGGCCTTTAAGAAGAGTGGAAGGCTAGAACTCCTTTGCTTGTATTAGAAAAGGTTGGCATTTAAGAAAGTGGAATTTAAAAGATTGGAGCAAATAATTTAAATTCTTAAGCACCTTGTGGTTTTACAGATGTGCACATAAATATAATTCTATTAATCTGTTTACCTCCCCCACCCTTCCCCCAATCCTGAGGTTCACTGGTGGTTGTTTCCCTCACACATGCATGTTAAAATAGAAATGCATTCTGGAAAATTATGGTAATGGTGGTAGTGGGTAATCCTTAGGTAATTCAAGATTTCAGATGACAGAGTGATGTGATTTTTCTTTTCTTTAATCCAGTGCATTCCCTGTAAACTAATGTTCCTTCTAAGTGTGTACTGCGAATAACTAAATTAGTAGATAAGTGTCTTTTCCTTACAAATAATTTAAAATAACTATCTAATGCCATTCATATCGAACACAGTTATTGTGATCATACAGATCCTTTTATGAAACAGTACAAGAATATACATTAACTAGAAAATAAACCTGATACTGAACAGAATGCCGCTGGGAATTCTTGGGTGGACCCTCCCAGTGCATGCTCCGTAAATTTTTATGTTGTTTATATGGTGTGCCGTGGTTTACAGTCTGGTCTTTGCATTAATTTGCCATTGTCTTTCTCTCAAATATTAATGAAGTGTAGGAGTGATTCCATCCCANTGAGAGAGAGAGAGAGAGAGAGAGAGAGAGAGAGAGAGAGAGAGAGACAGCGTGAGCAGGGGAGGGTCAGAAAGAGAGGGAGACACAGAGTCTGAGGCAGGCTCCAGGCTCTGAGCTAGCCTTCAGCACAGAGCCTGACGCGGGGCTTGAACCCACAAACTGTGAGATCATGACCTGAGCTGAAGTCGGAGGCTTAACTGACTGAGTCACCCAGGTGCCCCAAAAAGGTGTTCATCTTAAAAAATCTTTCTTGTGTTAGATTTAATGATGTTTATCTTAAAAATCATTTTTTTTTTTTCCTGAGAGAAAAGTGAGATTTATATGGTGGCAGGTAATAGAGTTAACTCTTACTGCTATTGACAGTGGTGATTAAAGTAACCAGACATTATACCACATATTTCTAGTAATGAAAGAGAAGTTCTTTTAGTTCTTTTGAGTTCATGGCGCTTTTATAGAAAACTTGAAAAGTAATGTATTCCGTTTCTCTATTATTTTCTGTCTGGAATATAATTGAGAACAAACCAGGACAAATGTTGCATTTTGAAGCCACCAATCTAAGTCCACCAGTATCCCCAAACTCTAGCTTAAGCACATAACTCAAAAGAGGAAACCTCAGACCTGTATTCAGATGTCATTTACTCTTATTTATACACAGGTCTACAAACGATGGTTATCTAGTTTCCAAACTCCTAGAGGATGTAAACCAGCATTTTAGAAGAAGTATAGGGGATGTAACTAATAAGTGAAAGGTCAGCATGGGAAGGGGCGTCTGACTTCTGGAAGGGAGGAGAGAGAAAAAGAGCAGACCAGGCTCTCGGGGCCGGCAGGGCACCTTTTATCTCTTCAAGTCTTCAGCTAAGGGGCTAGTAAACCTGGCTGAGGTTACCCCGAAGACACAGTATAGTGAATATTGTTCTAATGTTGACCTTGAGTGGTCAAGCAAGTGTTAAATTAGATTTTTTGGTTACTATTTAAGAAGTTATGAAGTGTTGATAATTTTTTGAAAGATTTTCATCAACCTGATAAAATGAAAATCCTCAGTTTTTCAAGCTGAACCTTTTGTTCTGAAGAATTAAGAGCCAGTTTTGAAGCATACAGAACTGCTGTTTAAGTGAGGTCATGATCAGGAAAATTGGATTCTCATTTAATCTGATTATGCTAGTTTAATCTTAAGGTATCAACTTTTCATTTCTGATCTTCTCCCTTAAACATAACAGTATATCATTAGGCATGGCTGTCATTTTTGTATCACGAGAACTCAATTTCTTAGGAAGATTTAATGTATTAGAGGCATTCTCAAAAATGTGTAAATACAATTTTTATATATTTAGGGGGAAAAGCCCCAACATCTGTTTGAGGAAGAGTCATCAAAGAGAATGAAGTGGGATTCTTTAGTGTTTTAGGACTTCTAAAGTATTAAACCTAATATTTCTCTGGCCTGCCTAGATTTTTATTTTCTTATTTAATAAAACGCTGAATTTCGGTATGTGTAAGGAAAAAAAGTCCACTTAGACTTGTGCTCCCTTCTAGCCTTGTAGAGCTGCTTCAAGGGAAAAAACTATTCTTGGCTCAGAGTAACTGCAGACAATCCCCAGTTAGTTTATAAATGGTCCAGGTGGAGTTTGGAGTTGCTGGGGAGTACAGCTGCCCCCAGAGAAGATTCTTTTAGCCTTTTCCAAATGCTTGGAGGAACAAGGGAGTGAGGTACTAATGTGTTTAGCAAAGGTTGAATGTGTGGAAAGAATTTGAAAGATAGAATGTTAGGAGAGGGAGAGAAATGAAAGAGAAGGACTAGGTAGACTAGTAAAGGATGCTGCTACAGCTCTCATTTATCATTTATCATGTATTTACTTCTTCCCATATTTTGGGGTCATAACATTTGTTTGTAGGTTCCTGAAGCAGGGAAATAGATTTCTGTTGGACATGAGACATTTCTGACTACCTTTTTGCATAAAAGGAACAAATTTATTTCAATCTTCAATAGCAGAGTTCATACTCTGCCAGAGAAATTAATTTGAATTACGATGAAACATTTGTTTAGCTAATGTATTTGATTTACAAATGTATGGCCATTTGCCTTTTCCTCAGAATTTGCAAACTACCATTCCTCAGGTGTTTTGCTTTTGTTTTATACTATGGAGTTTTCTTTGACAGTGTATCCAATATATTTGTGTTTTAGGCAATTAAAGTAGCTTTTATAAATATATTAATTCTGTTGGGTTGAAGAACTAGACCACATACCTTTGGCTGGTTTCTTAGCTGTCAAAGTTCTGTATTTTTGTCTGCGTTTAATCTGTATGTTGTTAGAGTTTTATGATGTAATCAGTCCTTGGATCGTATACATGTCTGTTATTCCTCATTATTTTTCCCCTTTAATTCCCATTAAAAACCTGTTCTAGAATTTGTCTTGTTTCATTATTTGATTCCCAGTATTATGTGGGCTATATTTAAATTTGAAGTCCCCTATTCTTATGAATGAAAAAAATAGCCTCTTGAGCCTGGATAAGTTTGGTTGCCTCCAAGTATATGGATACTTGTATAGGTTTTCCAGTTGCTTCTACACATCTTAAAAATAAACCACATATACATATTAAATACAACTAAATTCTTTTAAAAACTCCTTATTAAGTCCATTGTAAACCAAGGAAAAAAATAATTTGAGGCAAAAGTTTGGATTTTCATTAGTTATTTTGAATCCGAGTATACATGTTTTGTTTGCTTTTCACTCAGTAGAATGTAAAGTTTAGAATTTGAGGGTCTGGGGAGATCTACAAGGATGCCCTTAAGCTGAATAAATTAAGATAACAGATCTTGAACTCTGAAATACTCTGCCTAGTTTTGTGCATATTTGGGGAAAACATATATTGCCCTTTTTGAGGTTCTCAAAGGATCAGTAACCGCTCCGTACGCTCCCCCCCCCGCCCAAAAAAGACAATTAGGTACCATTGATCTAGTCTTTCAGCCTCTTTTTGCAGATATGAAAATGAGGCCAGTGACTGAAGGTCAAATAGCTAATTAGTAGCAGAGCTGGGATTAAAACTCCAGTCTCTTTCCCAGGTCACTTCTTACTCCATTATACTGACAATCCTTAGACACATTATTTTGATTCTGAAACACATTAATCCACTGTATATGTAATTGCTACTTAATTAGCACTCTTAAGATATGAAGCCATTTAGATTTCTATTTTTTGTTTAAAATGAACGGTGTTCAAAAGTGTGGCACAGGAGTTCCGTTACCTATTTTAAATTCTTATTACTTTTAATCCTAAAGTTTAAAATGAACGGTGTTCAAAAGTGTGGCACAGGAGTTCCATTACCTATTTTAAATTCTTATTACTTTTAATCCTAAAGTTTGTTAACATAAGATATTATTCATAAGTAGTTTCATTTAACAGTTATTTGATGTTGAGAAGAAAATTGTGGTTAGAGAGAGCTCCTGGCCAAAATCTGCACTTTTCAGATTCTTTCTAGAATGTTAAACAGTACCCCATGAGACAGAAATATTTTCCTCATCTAAAATGGAATATATCTGTTTGTTTAGATTTTAAAAACTTTGTTTTCAGAAGCAATAAAATACAACAAAGTTGTTATTTAAAATAGTGTATTTTATTAGTGGCACTTTTGTGAGATTTTGAAAAAGTCACACTTACACAGCGTAATTATCTATAGTAAGAGTTTAATTCTAACTGCTCCACAAATACTTCCTGTGTGAGGCACATACAGTTGTTTGTTTTCAGACTTTGCTATCTTGCAGCTTCTTACAGTAGAACAATTTGGTATAGGGTATTCAGGTTTTATTTAATCTACTAATTTTTTTTTTAACTTTTTCATTTATTTGTTCACTCAAATAGTGAGTACATGTCATATGTCAGGCACTGTTCTAGATACTTCTGAGTGCCATTAGGATCTTAACAGTCCGTCCTTCATAGGATACCATGTACTGTTCCTTTATATTATGGAATAAACTCTCATACAGAATTTGCACGTTAAGACTTTCAGGTCCTCTCTCAAACATATGTTTGAGCTTTTCCACTCATGTTTCTAGGTTCTGGAGGTAAAATACCGTAAACATTTTTCTTGATCATTATGGGTTGACCGCGTTTAGTATTCAGGTTAACTGAATGAATAGATATTTCTAGTTGAGAGAGTTCCAGATGAACTTTTAACTATAATCGTGCACATAACAACGTTGGTGTACTTTCTTTTGTATTGCGTGATATAAGGGGGACTGGCTTTCATCAATAGGCTTACTTTTCCCAATAATTGATTGGTTCTTTAATAGTAGAAGGGGAATATTGTTGGTAAGACTTTTCCAGCCTTTAAGACACTCATGTCTGAGTTGGCTTAAACTCCTGGAGAAAAAGTAACAAAAGCCTGTCAGTGGGCTCAGTCTGATTTATGATTCTAAACTCTCAGTTGAACCTGTAGTTTAAGCCATCCTACTGCTCCTCTTGAACTAAATACATTTTTTTTTCTTTCCCTATAGCTGTTCTAGACCTTGCACTACCATTCTTCTTTAAGAAATGTGGCATTTCTAAAAAATTTTTTAATGCTTATTTTTGAGGGTGAGAGACAGAGTGTGAGTGGGCAAGGGGTAGAGAGAGAAGGAGACACAGAATCTGAAGCAGGCCCCCGTGAGATCATGACTATGAGCTAAAGTCGAATGCTCAACCTACTGAGCTACCCTGGGCACCTACTACCATTCTTCTTTAAAGTCCTAGTAAATAAAGTTCAGTAGGACTCCGTGTACTGTTTTAAGTTCTTAGAGCGCTTACCATTCTGAGTGACCCTACATGGTCAGTCTCCAAAAGGGTGATGCTGGATGCAACTTAATCCAAATTTCTCTGACCTAAGGGAACACCCACTTCCCAGCCCCCTGCCTTTTAGACCTGTTAACATATATAGAACACAGTTTGGGAAATGGGGGGGTCTGTTCTTACGTATTTCTGAATTCAACCCTGATCTGACCTCTTAGCTATCAGTTGCCAATAATCCAATGAATTCTCAGAACTGAAGCCCATGTGTTATTCATGGATACTTCTCTGGAGACTTGTACATTGCCTGTTACCAAGTTACGGGATTAGGGAAGCATTGTTGAATGGTATAGCCACTCATGTTCTTAATTAATGGATAGGAAGGGAAAGAATACTGCTGTTTTGGTGGTGGAGACAGACAAGATGATCTAATCCATTTGTTTCATTTCATTTTTAATGGGCTTTCATGTTTTTATATTCTGCATTTTATTCTGTATATTTTGCACTGATAAACTTTACCTACGTTTATACAATCTGAGACTTTTAAGATTAGTTTAGATTTTAGATACAGAATACAAAAAGCTATTATGCCTTAGGAATATCAGTTACAGGCAGTTGGTTAAAAATTATATAGTTATTGTTTACTTTTATATTTAAATTTCAAAGTTTTAAAAAACTCTCCCACATGCCAATGACATATATACATAAATGCAGCAATAGTGATATTTGTCTTTTTTTGTCTCTCCTTACCTGAGCCATAACCTCCTAAGTCCTTTGAGAAGACCATTGCTTCAACTTTGTACAAGGCAGCCAGGGTAAGTCAAAGGTCTTGCGTGAGTGACTGTGACAGCTACCATCCTTCATCTTGTCATGAATCCTCTCCATTACTGCTGCCAACCTTCCTAATTTTCTAGAAATCATGGAACAATCTATTTTCCTTATTTAATACATGAGAAAAGAAGAAAGAACAAGAAATAGATATGAAGCAACTTGCCCATGGGGCTGATATTAGCTAATGGCTGAAATTAGAACCAGAAGCCCAATCTCTCTGCCTTGTTTACCTTGAGTGCTGCAATCCATCTTCTTCTTTGGAAAGTGACTGAACCACGAGGAAGGCTGAGCATCCATGGGTTAAGGAGAGCCTGGGAGTGTCCTGTTGGTAAAGTAGGCTGGGCCGGGTAGTAGGGCCAAGCCTCATGGATGGTCACTGTCACTGTTTATACTTGGTGTGTGGTCATTACCAGGTTCCCAGAGCATGTGTTAGACATCCTTTATATGGCAGATTCTTTCCTCAGGAGGACTTTGAGCACTTTTTCAGTTTTACCAAAAGCACTTTTTTTAATCTCCTAAGTAATTCGTGTTCACTGTAGAAATTTTAGAAGAAACATTTCTCCCACACCAACCAAAACAAGGGGAAAAAATCATCTGTGTTTACACTGGGCCAAGATAGGAGTGGGAATATTTTAATAAATTTTATCTACATTTTGAACAGGTGATCAGTCAGTCTCTCTGCTTCTCTTTTATGACTATGTACTTAAGAAAAAAAATGTACTGGGGCACCTGGGTGGCTCAATTGGTTGAGTGTCCGACTTCGGCTTAAGTTATGATCTCTCAGTCCATGGGTTTGAGCCCTGCGTCGGGCTCTTTGCTGACAGCTCGGATTCTGGAGGCTGGTTTGGATTCTGTGTTTTCCTCTCTCTCTCTCTCTCTCTCTCTCTGCCCTTCCCCTGCTCACACTCTGTATTTCAAAAATAAACATCTAAAATTTTTTTAAAAATGCACCACTTAGCCAAGGTATAAATGCATCTACTCATTGTTCTTAAAGATACACACATGTAGCAGAAAGGATTTTCTTCTCAGCTGGAGCTCCACATACAGGGAAATAATAATATGTACAGCTCTGGCAGGGCTCGTGTTTCTTGGGATTCTTTGAAAAGAGCATAAGTTCTAACTTCAGTCTGCTTGTCAGGCCAGAAATTACCGGGAATGAAAAGCTGTGGTCACTTTTTATTTCACAATAACAACTGTAAGTTTCCTTACTGTTGCATCCAACTTTGAATTAGTCTCCAGCTCAATGACAGGACAGACTTGAGCTGTGAAAATAATTTTATATACAGTGACAGAGAAGGCAAACATTAGAGATAAAAAAAAGGCATTTTACATTTTAGAGATCTTCAAAGGTAAGAGTGAAAAATTACTGAAACTAGAAGCTATCTTCAGACAAAATTTGTAAGTCTTCTAATTTTTCTTCTTTTCTCTACTGTTTGGAATCAAATCACATTTTAAGAATGTGCTATGTAAAATGTGGACAATTTAGAAAAATGATAACTGTTTCATTAATCTGGAGTGAGTATATTAGAATTACTACAGTAACAGCAAACCTTTATACGCTACTGTTATGGAAATGCGAGCATGCTTCTGGGAGCTTGGCATTTCCAACAGCTTACGCACTTGCCAAAGGGCTAGGGTTTTAGTACACGTGTTGGAAATGCCAAGCTTCCAAGAGCATTACATTTCTATTACAATGATGATGATAGCAGGCATTCCATAAAAGGAATCCTTGTGGTGGTTAACATACATTGTCAGTTCTGCCCCTTAGAGCAGTCTTGGAAGATAAGGTATTATTAATCCCTTTTAATAAGAAAATCAAGGCTAAGTTACTTGCCTAAGGTTGTTTAACAGAAATGTGTTGGAATTGGAAGGAAATTCTGAGGTCCTACCTTACCTTTTGTTTTCCTGTACGTTCTGTTGCCTTTGACTTTTTCATATAGGGTATACTTTCCCTTAGACAAAAAGTGTGTTAATAAAATACTTGCCACTTTTTTCTCATTAATTGGACTGTTTTACATTAAAAATTTGTTTTATTAATGTTTTATTTATTTGAGAGAGAGAGAGAAAGAGAGCAAGCGAGAGAGTGAGCGCCAGTGCGTACACCAGTGGGGGAGGGGAAGAGAGAGAAGAAGACACGGAATCTGAAGCAGGTTCCAGGCTCTGAGCTGTCAGCACAGAGCCTGACGTGGGACTCCAACCTACAAATGGTGAGATCATGACCTGAGCTGAAGTCGGATGCTTAACAGACTGAGCTAACCAGGAGCCCCAGTTGGATTGTTTTGAATACACAAAGAGCCATCAATTACAGTGAATCCATGGGACACTGAAATAATCTGTAAAAGTAAATACTCTCTAATTGTTTTCTAATTTTTATATTTTAATTTTCATTTTGAATGAAGGTTTTACTTAAAATAGGATGGTATAGCTGTATTAACAATTATGATTGTTATTTTTATGGATTTTTTTCATTTATTTTTCTTTCTTAATGCGGAGACCAGTTTAATATACCATACTTGCCTTCTTGAAATGAGGAGCATCTAAGTTACATAGTAAACTAGAAATTGTATACATTCTCTATATCACAAGCTATATATTTATATATATATAAATATTCTTTTCTGTTCTCTTTACTGTGTCCACTGAAGTATATTTTTGACTAGAAAAGAATTTAAAAGGCTTTAATTCTACTCATCTTGGTCACTGGTTCTCTGGACTAGCAGCAGCAGCATCACTTGGGATGGTGAAACGGGACCCAGCTGTCTTGTCATATAATGAGTTTGCTGGGTGATTCTGATGCACATTCCAGTTTGAGAAGTACCATTCTGTATGTTCCACATACCAAGAGCCTAAGAGGATTTGTGCATTCTTTCATCTAACAAATGCTTCTTGAGTTTTTCCTTCAGGATAGTCCTCTGTGATGAAGTGCCACAGATCTCTGCTGTCTTAGATGATGTCACAGACCTCTGTTTCTAGCTTAACTCAGTATAAGAGGAGAATGGACTCCAAGAAACAATTATTAGTTAAGTTTAAAGTATCCTGGGCTTGGGGCCAAAGCTTTCCGTTTTTGGGTTTTTCTCATTTGTGACTTCTGCAGGGCAGGTCATGCATTGCTTGGAAGAGTCCCATCGCTTTCTTCATTTGACAGTTACAAGGGCCTGGCCTCTTCCAGAAGCTGTGTTGGATTTTTGGGCCACAGAGATGAAAGACCGTGTGCCCTGCCTCCAAAGGTCCTCAACCTTAACACTGTTTACTGTCTAGATTTGTTCATTTGCCTCCCTTCATCTTTTAAACCATTTATGTGTTGGCATGGAGATTTTACTTGTGCAGATTTATCATTTGGATTATAGAAACCCATGTTCCTAATAGTCCTTCAGAGCCCTACCTAATCCAGAGTGTGTTCTGTCACTACCTCTACAAGGAGTGGACGATTATAGCCCACTCTGCAGGATGGCTGTGAGAGCTAAGTGTGTCGGACTCTGGGCCTTAGGCGTTAGGGATTGGTGAGGGCCAAGATGTGGGGGCTCATGTTGAAATTGAGGACTCAGGCTGGAACTTCAGTTTGTGGGTGGAGGATTTTGATCACTGAAGCCTGCAATTTCCCCTCTTTGGTCTGAGCAAATTTTCACCTTACCTCTTGGCTCTGGGAAACAGAACTAGTGTCTAGAGTTTCCCCTTTACCTCCGCTCCTGTAGCAGATAACCAAACATGAAGATTGTTTGGCTGTAAGCAACAACAGGAAATAAACAGGTAAAAAGGATTTTCTGTCCCCTCCTGATTTAGGCTTGGACCCTGGAAAGTAAGACAAAGGTGTGTAAAGGTGCTAAGGGTTGGTGTTTGGCACCACGGGGCTCTAATTGAACTCCATCTGTACTTCAGAAGTTGAGTACCCAGGTGAGAGACTAAGTGGGGGAGGGGAAGAGGAGGAAGCACTGAATTGTAGGGGTGCAATGGTGGAGTATTGAAGGCTATGCAGATGGAGCAAGGGGGCCTGGCTGATCTGGCCTTTAAGAAGAGTGGAAGGCTAGAACTCCTTTGCTTGTATTAGAAAAGGTTGGCATTTAAGAAAGTGGAATTTAAAAGATTGGAGCAAATAATTTAAATTCTTAAGCACCTTGTGGTTTTACAGATGTGCACATAAATATAATTCTATTAATCTGTTTACCTCCCCCACCCTTCCCCCAATCCTGAGGTTCACTGGTGGTTGTTTCCCTCACACATGCATGTTAAAATAGAAATGCATTCTGGAAAATTATGGTAATGGTGGTAGTGGGTAATCCTTAGGTAATTCAAGATTTCAGATGACAGAGTGATGTGATTTTTCTTTTCTTTAATCCAGTGCATTCCCTGTAAACTAATGTTCCTTCTAAGTGTGTACTGCGAATAACTAAATTAGTAGATAAGTGTCTTTTCCTTACAAATAATTTAAAATAACTATCTAATGCCATTCATATCGAACACAGTTATTGTGATCATACAGATCCTTTTATGAAACAGTACAAGAATATACATTAACTAGAAAATAAACCTGATACTGAACAGAATGCCGCTGGGAATTCTTGGGTGGACCCTCCCAGTGCATGCTCCGTAAATTTTTATGTTGTTTATATGGTGTGCCGTGGTTTACAGTCTGGTCTTTGCATTAATTTGCCATTGTCTTTCTCTCAAATATTAATGAAGTGTAGGAGTGATTCCATCCCAGACAGACATTTTTAAGGTGAACTTAAAAATAAAGCTTTCCCTTTAAAGAATAATTTTTCTAAAAGACAGAAACCGCTTCATTAGTGATTGCCGGCAAAATCTCCTAATGTCTCCTAAGCTGTTTAAGCTTAGTATTAGAAATTAGTGCTAGAGAATTTAATTAGCCAGCTCAGAGGATGCAGTCTCTTTAATTTAGGATTTCCCTTTGAGAAAATTATGTAGTTGAAGAAGGAATATCATATTTTAGACAAGGTGATTTTTGAGTTGTTTAGTGCCTCCATTTTGGGCTCTTATCGCATGTGTAGTACTCATCTAGAAATTGTGCTTGATTTGAATTAGATTTTTTTGTTTTCTAGTTGATAATTGCAATATGGCATGTTAGATTGTGTGCAGTATTTATTAGAGTTAGGAAAGATGAAAGTTAGGTGTTTGGAGGCAATGATTAACTCCAAATGTTTTACCAAGGACACATAATCAAAGATTAGTTACTATGCAATTCGCCGATATAATGGGTTTAGTCAACCAGTGACTAGTTTGTTATGAGAGTATTAAATGTTAACACCTTTGCATTTTTAGACCTAGCTTTAAAAAAAAAAATCCAAAAACACCCTCTCATAACCCCCTACCACCCTTTCAGCCATAACATTACCTTGCCTTGGTTTCTGCCTTTAATTTCCCCAGGGGTTCTTTTTATTTAGGAAAAGGGTGAAAGATGTATTTGTGTAAGTGCTATACCAGTGCTTCTGTTAAATTCTTTTTCAACAAAGAATATGTTACTTGAGTGCCTCATGCACAGGGTACCTATTTTTCTGAAAAGAATGTACCCTGAAAGTAGTAGTTTTTAGGGTGTATTTATTTCATGTCTCCCAGTATATTTTAGTTTAGAAATTTTCTAATGCTTTGAGTTTGTAACCATTTTTCAGTTAACTGAACATACACATACATATATGTATGTACGCACAAAATAACCAACCTTTAGAAATTCTTTGTGTATTTTAAAACCGTTGTCTTCCCAGTCTGGTATCATGGGTCTCCTTGTCCCCTTTAAAAATGCAACAGAAATCTAACCTTAGATATGGGAAATCAGCTTTCAAGGAAAGTTCATTATAGAATATTAGTGACAGAGTTATTTGCTTTCTAGAAACTTGTATTAATCATTGTTAATGTGAGATCAGTGTGGATGATATGAATATGTGTTCATATGTGAGAAATTTGCCCCTTCCATGTTTCTCTGTTGAGTCTTATTCACTACTGATCGAGTATAAGATACAAGTGCAAATAATGCTGTTTAAAAGATGATTTGGTGAAGAGGATTTATCTTTTCCATTTCTTAGTGGTACATTCTGAGAGCAGTTTTTTGTCTTTCTGATCTTATTCTTAATGAGTCCTTTGCTAATGAGGATTATGCCTATCGATATTTACTGTTTGAAATTAAACCTGAGAAAAAATCACATATTTATTAAATAACAGTAATAAAGTCATTAACATAAATAACACGCCTTTATGAAAAAACATTAGTCCCCCAGACAAAAGATATTCTAGTGGAAAAAGCGGCATTGTACTACATTTTTGAAAATCTTTGTAATGTCTGTCCTTATTGGAAGATACCTGGATTTTCCTGTCCCTGTCTTCATTTTCTTGTGATAGCACACATCATGTAGCTTGTGGAAAATTAAATGTATACTTGTGAGGGAGAGTTTAAAAGGTCAGTAATGCCTGGCTGGAATTATGACAAAAATTTAGATCTTGTAGACCCTGTGAAAGTGTCTTAGGGACTCTGTGAGTTTGTCCTTGGACCACGTTTTGAGAATCATTGCATTATAACATTTTAGAAATATGTATGACTGCTAAAAAAATCTCTCCCCAATATTGTGGTTTCTCTGTGTACCAAGTAACCCTCATTCACAAAATTAATGTTTATGTGTTGGTAGAACTGAATAGAAAATGGGGAAAGAAAGGTGGTATGTAAGCAAAGGACTCTGAAGATTTTTGGCTTTGTTGTGGAATTCCTCTAGTGTCCTCCAGTTCACTTACCTCAGACATTTTCAGTGGCCACGCTTACTTTACAAGTCACCTTTCAGGTGAGGGAACCCCCCCCCCGCCCTCCACTGAGATTTCAGTAGCATAGATAAAAAAATGTTATGGATGAAGGGATTGTATCCACCACCACTCTCCTGTTTCTCCAGCTGGGAAGGTAAGGAAAGGGAAATAAAATTTAACGAGCACTTTTACTATGTGCCAGGTGCTTTACATATGTTATTTCATTTAAATTCCCCCAAACAACCCTAGATGGTATTTCTAGCCCCATTTTGCAAATAGTGCAAAACTCAGAGAGGTTAAATAACATGTCCAGAGCACTCAGCGTTTAAGTGACAGAGCCTGTCCGAATCAGAGTGTCTCTTACTAAAGCCCATACAACACTGTGCCTTGGTTTGTGCTTTGTTTGTCTTCACTTTCTGCAGATGGAGAATGTGAATACTAATGTTTTCTGGGGCTCACTGATAAAAACATGATGATGATGAAACAATTTGCCCTGGGAGATTTGCTCTTATGGGATTAACTATCTTTGACAGATTGTATTTTGTAAAGTCAAATAACTACTTTTATAGTAAAAGGTTTATGAAAGTTTTTTTGGTTTTAGTTCTTTGAAAATTAATTGCCCATGTTTTACTACAGAGTATAGAATTGCCCCTTTCTTTGTCTTTAGATCTATTGTACAGAACAGTTAGCTATTCCAGAAAGAGTTTTTATTCAAGGTTTGTAAGAACTCCAGAAAGGCAAAATCCATTCTTAGGAACATTGTTTTGTTTCAGGTCATCCACTGGCTAAGAGGGAAGATCAGCTGTGGGTCGGGAGGAGTAAGGGGCAGAGGAAGGATGGCTTATGTAGCTCTCTAGTGATTGTTGAGGGAAGAAACAATGTTCTTGTTTCTCTTGTGGGTGCTCTGGCATGGTATAGGACCAACTAACTGAGAGTGAGTTGGAATTTGAAAGGTTTCTCAAATCGGAGAGGCCAGAATATATGTATGAGTACACGATCCTGAAGCAAGGCTTGATGGCATTCTTCCCAACTGACTCCGTATTGCCTAGTCTTAAAAAGCAGTTATACAGGCTGTCGTGTGTGTGTGTGTGTGTGTGTGTGTGTGTGTGTGTGTAATTTTCCTGTGTTTAAAAGTAAAGCCATTCCCCTTAGCGAACATCAACCATCTCAACCTAAAACTAAGGGGCAGGGTACCCCCCAAACAAATGAACCCCACAGGTTTAATAGCGTCCACAAAGCTAGTTAAATTACAGGTGTAGCTGACCTGGGGCAAATAATTTTCTTTGCAAAGGCTAGCAATATAGGAGAGGAGTCCTTGTGATAGCGGATAGTGGAGAAAAGTAACAAAAAGCCTGCTGAAAAAATACTCCCACCTCCAGTTGGCTGTTACAGGTGCCCCACTCACTTGGTAACACCAAGTGGTCAGCTGGTTAGGATGGCAGGGTAGAACTTAACAAATTTTGAAATATTTCTAAGAAAAATGGTTGGAATTTTTAAAGGAGTTGGGGCACTTAAAAGATAATCTAGAATTGCTTCGAAAATGAACATTCATGAAGCACCTTAATCTTTGATGATATCAGATTAATGAAGTTTTCCTCTGTAAGACATGTATATGTTTATGTGTGCTCTCATATATCTCTTGAATTAGATTGTTTTGAATAATAGATGAGTTTTTCCTTCAGCATAATTTAATGATGTCAGCATTCAATACACTTTACTTCCTTCTGACTTGTACGGCCTTTTGCAAAAAAACTGTTGGAGGGATTCACCATTTTTCTTAAAGGCCTCTTCTTTGGTAGTTAATCAGTGTCTTGAAGTACCTGTTATGTTATACCCTTGTAGATTAAATACTGACTAGTCTAACTCTTGGATCCTCAAACATCTTGGCTTTGCTTGTGATTGGAGAAGTTCTCCAGTATTGCTTTCATGGAGAGACAAAGATGTTGACTTGGTGAACGAGAAGAGATATGATACTGTGAAGCTGGGAAAGATCAATTTTATAAATGGTCAGTTTATGGTAACAATTTTCTCTTACTGATAACTGTTTGTTTGTTGTTGTTTTGTATACATACATGTCTGTGAAGGTAGAAAACATGGAGATCTCTTGCACGTACAGAATATACTTCAGAACTTTCAGAATTCTCTTTTATCCATTGATTTTTTTTCTATCTTAGTCTATGCCTGTCCCATGGATTTTTAATTACTATAGGCTTATAGTGCATCTGTTATATAGTAAGGTAAGTTCGCCTTTATTATTATTCACTCTTTAAGTTTTCTGGGTATTTATTTTTTCTGTGACTTTTTCCTCATGGGAAAATACATTAAATTAAAAAACATGATTATATCTACTGTGTATCTTTTCTTTAATTGTAGTGGTCTATAAAACCCCTTCTTGACCAAAAGAAGTAGAGTGGAATACTCATTCTGAAACAGGGATAATATAATCTCTTTGTAAGAAAAACAAGATTATCATATTACAGTTCTCTAAATTCCTTATCATGAAATTTAGCAGTAACTTGTTTTTAGGGATTGGTCTTAACTTGGTAAAACTTATTACCACACTTTTCTCTTTCATTCTGTGTTACTAATATGTATTATTAGGATGAAATTATATTACTCTGAAAGATTTCTTTTAAGCTGAATAGTGAGAGGGCACCTGGGTGGCTCGGTCGATTAAGCGTCTGACTTCGGCTCAGGTCATGATCTCAGAGTTCGTGGGTTCAAGTCCCGTGTCAGGCTCTGTGCTGACAGCCATCTCAGAGCCTGGAGCCTGTTTCAGATTCTGTATCTCCCTCTCTCTCTTACCCTCACCTGCTTACGCTGTCTGTCTGTTTGTCTCTCCCTCTCTCAGAAATAAATAAATAAAACATTAAAAAAATTTTAAGCTGAATAGTGAGTAGTGTTTCTTCCAGCGCTGTGGTGTGGCCTGATCATCTCTTGGGGGAGACAGTAAGTGGGTTCAAGTGCCCCATACGTGAATTCTAGGCATCATCTAGTTGTCATTCTTATATTATGTCTGTCATCCCTCTCAAATTTCCCACATGGTAAAGATCGTTTTCTCTGTGAATGAAGACAGTGTCCTGCTTGATGAATTTATTCAAGTGGCATAGATAGTGGAAGGCTGAAAGGAAGTCAAGGCTTCATTATGGATCTCAGGTTTCTGTCAGTTACTCAAAATCTTGAAGTAAATTGGTGTCCTGGAGGTTCCCAGAATTATCTCCTAAAGGTTTAACCCTTAACTCTGAATGTGGTTGTCAGAGAAGGAAGGTAAAACTGAATGGATGTGCCTAAAAATAATTTACGGTAAGCTTTCCACATATTTATGGAAAAATAGTGAGGAGGTTTTGTCCCCTGGCCAGACAGGCCAGGACTGACTGATGTCAGTGTGGTGGGAGGCAGTTTTCAGTTGCTTTTAAGCTGGGGAGAGGGAGAGTTGTTGTGTGTGTGGGTTGAGTGTCTCATCTCTGGACCATTGTAAGCAGCTACCAAATGGCCTCATGGTCAACAAGGGTCAGGGAGGGTGTATTTCCAACCTTAAGCTGTAAAGGCCCTTTCATTCCGTGTGCTTGTCTGTTTGTATGTGTTTGCGTGCTTGTGTGTGTCAGCGTGTTTAATAACCTTATATCTATACCAGCTCATTGTGTGCTACGTAGACTGTGGTATACATGAGATTGGGTGGGCTTTGAAGTTCTGCCAGTAGACATCGCTCATAGACATTGCCGTATTGGGACATAAGTTATGCACGGATTATTGAATTGAAAAAATTGTCAGATCACGGACACCTGAGTGGTTCAGTCGGTTAAGCATCCGACTTCCACTCAGGTCATGAGCCTGTAGTTTGTGAGTTTGAGCCCTGCATCAGACTTTGCACTGCTGGTGTGGAGCCTGCCTGGGATTCTCTCTCCTCTCTCCCCCTCCCACACTGTCTCTCTCTTAAGATAAATAAACTTAAAGAAACAAAAAACAACAAAACCTTAAAGAAAATATATCTAATCAATGTCTGTGAATGACCTGCCCCAGAGTTGTGTTGTTGGTTGGAGGATGCTAGTGGCTGCCTAGAATAAAGGAAGGACGGGAGGAATTTGTTGGGCACAGAGCCAAGCTGGCCTTGTCTTGTTTTTTCTGTTTTTAAAGGAAGAAAACCACTGATCTGGGTATTTTTGTCAGGTATACGACAGATTCAGAGTAGAGTGATAATGGCTTATTAGTGCTGCGATCTAACAACTTCCTATAGGTGTGATGGTGGTATACGGCAATAAGTGTTTTCATATAGCTGTGTAAAATACTTTCGCGTGTCTGTCAAATACCATTTCTTTTTTTCCCCTGTAAAGTGTGGAGAACGGGAGGTGGGGAGGATGTTTGCGTGGTCTGAATGTTTTTACTTGAAAATAAAAACCGTCGTACTTTTTTCTTGCTGCTGTCAAGTACTGCCCATTTCAAAGAATTAGAAATACTTCATAGCATCTGAATGTAGCCGCTAAACTCTCTCCTCCCTTTCTTTCACATAGGTTTCCACTTGAGTGGCACAGTGACAGAACCTGCAATACAATCGGAGCCAGAAACTGTTTGCAACGTGGCCATCAGCTTTGATCGTTGCAAGATTACCTCAGTGACCTGCAGCTGTGGAAACAAGGACATATTTTATTGTGCTCATGTTGTGGCACTGTCTTTATACCGCATCCGCAAGCCAGATCAGGTCAAACTGCATCTTCCCATTTCAGAAACTCTCTTTCAAATGAATAGAGACCAACTGCAAAAGTTTGTACAGTATTTGATCACAGTGCACCACACCGAAGTTTTGCCAACTGCTCAGAAATTAGCAGATGAAATTCTTTCGCAGAATTCAGAAATCAACCAAGTTCATGGTGAGTATAGACATTCATTCTGTAAGATTTCTTCTCTGTATTCTTTTTTGTTTATAAATTCCTTTCTTCTGCATAAAAGTGAATTAAATGTGAATTTAGGTCATGAGCATTGCTCTTAGTAGCCAAGAGAGATTTAAAAATGTTTTTATTACTGACGTGTAGTTGACAGAGATTTTTGAGTTTAGTTTTGTATCCTAAAACATTTCTTTTGAAGTGCTTTGTGCATTCTACTAGAGAGCAAACCTTTTGTGCTCAGAAAAATATCTCATTTGTTAAAGCTTGACACCTATGCTTTTACATTTGGCAGAATGTCATCAAGTATTAGATATTGGTTGTGGAAAACACAGACTTAGGTATGTTGACTTGGACATACTACGAATTTTTTTTTCCATTTTCTTTTAAAATTTATTTTCCAGGGCAGGGTGTTTCTGACAGGATGCCTCATATTAAGAAAAGTAAATTATTCTTATAACTGGGGTGACTAGGTGGCTCAGTCGGTTGAGCGTCTGACTTCAGTTCAGGTCATGATGTCTCAGTTTGTGGATTCGAGCCCCACAGTGGGCTCAGTGCTATCAGTGCGTTCCTGATTCGGATCCTCTGTACCCCCATCTCTCCCCTGCCACCACTTGTGCTCTCTCAAAAATAAATAACCATTAAAAAAACTTACAACTTGTTCAGAGGGAATTTAGGATATGAATGTCACTGTGTATAAGACATCTCAAAAATGGGTTTTTTAAACATTTTTATACACTGAACATCTTATCTCATTTATTTATAAACACATTTAATAGGTGTTTATTTTGTGATTGCCAATATGTTGACTTACAAGACTGTATGTGCAACCTGTCAGAAATAACACCTACCACCTATTTCATGGAGTACATTAAAACAGGATAAATAATATGGCTAAGCTATAGGTTGCTGTGCTTTAAAAACATTTAGACCTAATTTTAAAAAGATTTAAAAATACACTGAGGAATGTAACACAGTCTTTACTAAGCAACTCTGGGTCCTTACATTTTTACATTTCTTTAGTTATATTGATTTGAGATACAGGACTCAGCTCTGTTCTTTTAGATTTTTTCAAAGTCATTGCTGTAGTGAATGTAAATATTTAAGGAAAGCAGCTTTAAGGTTACTTCTTGAAAACTTTAAAAATTGTGATGTTAAACATGTAGAAAAGTGCATAAAATATTAATGTGTAGTTTCAGTAAAGCGAACCAACCACCCAGGTACCAGAAATAGACTGCTGTCAGCACTTGAGAGGGTTCCATATGTCCCCTCTCTGTCACAAGCTCCTTTCTCTTCCCTGTGGTAATTACTGCATAGTTTTTTATGGTAATCACTTCCTTGATGGTTTGTGTTTTGTTGTTGACATCATTAAATACTAGTTGAGTTTTGTCTGACTTCTTTCATTCAAATCATGTTTGCAAGATATATGCATACTGTTTTATGTACCTGTAGTTCATTCATTTTCACTCTAGAGCAGCACTGTCCAAGAGAAATGTAAAATGAGTCACTTGTGTAGCTTAAAATATTGTAATAGCCTATTTACAAAGAAAAAAGTAAAATTAATTTAAAAATAACTTACCTGTGTATTCATAAATATCAAACAAAAAGCTGATATATTTTACCCTTTTTTCATATTTCAGTCTTTGAAATCTGGTGTCTATTTTATACTTAGGGCATATCTTAAACCACACCATAGTCACAATGCAGGTGCTTCATAGCCACGTGTGGCTAGTGGTTACCTTACTGGACAGCAGAACTCTAGAATAGTCTAGCTCTGAGAACATCACCGTTTGTCCATTCCACTGTTGATAGATCTTGTTTTGAATAGAGCTGCTGTGAACATTTCTTTTACAAGTCCCCTAGTGCTGTAATATACTTTTAAAATGGTTTTTATTTCAGAGGGACACCCCCATAGCCATACTTCTTCTAGTACTCCCCATATTAGGCTCAGTTTTATTAGAGTGCTATCCTAAGGTGTGTAAAGCATTTTACTTGGTAGAGCCTGCCATTGTTAAATACAGTATTGTAAACAGCTGTGGCAGTACCTTTGACCCACCAAAAGCACATGCATTTAAGGACTTGTTCAAGTAGGCTTCTGCTCTGTCATACCACCTCCCTCAGTATTACTGCTTTGTGAAAATTCAGGCTAGCTAACAATCACCTCAGATTTTTCAGGAGTCTGTCTGTGGCTCTTTATTAAATTGTTCAGTTGAGGCAGAAGAATAGGATATACCATTTCTTCAAACTTTTATGTGTTCTCTTTTTTCCTTTTTTCACTCTGAATTTATATAATCCATTAGGGTTACTTTGTTCTCTGAGTTTTAGTTTAATCGGAGGTCCATGTCAACAGTCACTTACTTGTTCTACATGTGCCTTCCTTGTTTTGAAGAATAGCAGCCCCTAAAGTTTCTTATCTAAAAGCTTTGAAAATTCATTTTTATGTTCAAAGAGTAAGACTAATGAATTAATGTAATGTAGAATTGGGTGCAAGAAATTGTTCCTATGACATTATATTTCTTTCAAAATTTCTGAAATCAGAAGATAAAGTTTTCCAAGGAAATAGCAAGGGCAGAATGCTGGTTAGCTTTAGGCTTAGTGTGATTTTCAAATAACATTTGTATGAGAACAACTTCACTAGAGCAGTGAACTTGAGCAGTTTATCCCACCAGCTTCGTCTTCACTTAATTTATCATCAGATTTGCTCCCAGCCTGGGAATGGGCCAATTATATGAGCTGCCTTCATGCCTTCCATCCTTGTATGACACACAATAAAGACAAGACAGATAGGAAGCAGGCCATGACTTTAAGTGACAAAAAGGGAACCCTGGAAAGTCTTATTTTAACTTTTAGATTGATGACCTATTAGAGAGTGGGATTAAAAATATTTTGCAGTTATTTGAATACATGATTTTCACCTGCCTCCAAACACCTGTACTTAAAGCAGTCTCCAAACCATTAAAGCAGGACTTTTTTGTATGCTCTTTTGGGTGTAGTTTTTCTTTGAGAAGAAAGATGTCGTGAACACAGATACTGGTATAGTTACTTTTTCTTTAAGGAAAAGCATCAGTTTTACTTGGTTAGATAATAGACTTGGGATAGGACTTAGATTCGGTTATCTTAATAGGTATCTTAAAGACAAGTTTGGCTTATCCAAATGCTTTTTAGAAGAATGTCATAATTTACGTAAGTACAAACTATGTTGATAACAGGTTATTCCCTTTTCTTGTGAACTTATTTATCCTAATGTTGCTTAAAATTCTATTAGTTGCTTTTCCTTATTACAGTTGATCCTTGAACGACATGGATTTGAACTGCACAAATCCACTTATACCTGGATTTTTCCCATATAAATATGTATAGTACTGTAAGTGTATTTATGTTACACTTTTTCTTCACATTTTATTTTCTCTGGCATATTTCTAGTAAAGATACAGTATATAATACACATATGAAATACATGTTGATCGACTTTACGTTATTGGTAAGGCTTCTGAAAGTCCACGGCAGGCTATTAGTAGTAAGGTTTTTGCATAGTCAAAATTTAAACATCCATTTTTGACTGTTTGGGGTGTTGATCCCTCCGCCACCCCGACCCTTGCATTGTTCAAGGGTCTCTGTTTTTTGAAGTATTTCCTTTCTATAAGAATTTTGTCCTGAGAAATTAGAAGCTTTCTCAAGACTATTTCAGACACATTATTCTTAACAATTTCCTTATAAGCTTGATATTGCAAATTTATAATTGCAGTAGTTTCTAGATGAAGAAACTGAAGAGAATGGGTTAGTACATCCAAGCTCTCAGATTGCGCAAAGGTAGTTGGAATATAGACTTAGTTATTGTTATAGTTCAGTCCTTGTCAGAAGCTTTTTTTCCATTTCTTTGTGTTTTTATAACATCCCCCCCCCCACATAATTTGGATTAGATTATAAAACTCTAACTACTATATACTAAATAGTGGCTGTAAGATAATTGATGGTAATGGCCCTCCAAGGAGATTGCCCATTATAGTCTTGCATTTTTTTTATCAGCAAAATTCTAATAAAACTGTCTAGCTTCCACATTCTTAAAAGCAGATGCTAGTGTCTTTGCTAAGTACTTTTCTAGAAATTTACTGATTTCCAAGTGCTAGTCCACTCTCTTACTTAACTCAACCTTTTCTGGTCCTTTGTGTTTCCTATTAAAGGAGGTATATTATATAGATGGGTAAATTGTGGTGTAGGGACAGAAAATATCGAACATAAAATCTGCAGGCTTAGAGAGTCCAGCATTGTCTCTATCATGTATTATCTGAGTAACCTTGGGTGAAGCTCATTTTTTCTCATTTAAAGTAGTCATGATCTTCTCTAACAGCATTGGAAGAATTTTAATAATGTATACATGTATAATAATAATAATAATAATAGAAATATTACTGAGTTTACTTCTTGTTTAGGGTATGCAGAAGTACTCATAGAAGAGAGTAGAAACCAGTTGGCAGGGGGTGAATGATATCACAGTTGGAGGCCATCTTACTTAACTCTGATTTTTGGGCATATATTTCTTCTCCTTCTACTTTCTCACTTATGTACTTTGTTTTAGAGACTACTCT
>NW_027551575.1:569467-656655 GCF_008692635.1 Crocuta crocuta | reverse complement strand
TAGTGACTCCCCTACCCCTACCCCCCCCCACCCCGCCCCAATCTCACTTCCTATGAGCTAGCCTGTACTGGGTACACTACAGCAAAGAAGGACAGACTGAGGTGAAGCTGGCATTGGTCTTGGCTGGGAACAGAGTGTGTGTGTTGGGGCGGTGTCATTTTAGTGGCTCTTTCACCCCTAGAGCTTGGACCTGTCCCAGAAGTAGGCTAGACTCCTCCCTGACTTCACTGTCATGTGCCCAGAGATACCATTTCAGTCATCTAGAAGCAGAAGGAATATACTCACAATTTAGATGCAGTTAACACATGATATCCAAGATCTCTTCCACCTCTGATTCTATGACTTTGGTGGTGGTCTTTTTACAGAGAAACAGAAGGCACTTAGTATACTGCAAAAGGTGCACCTCCTGTAGGTCTGCCCAAGTGTGCACTTACATGTTCTTTGATGAGACATTTCAGTTTGTTTGAGTCTGGTTCTAATAAAACCAACATCATAAATTCCATTCATGCCTGCCAGTCCTGCTTAACTTAGCCTCCAAATGCCTCTGTGTCCCAGCCATCTTATGTATCAGTCCATTCAGGCTGTTTTAGATATTCCAAACAAACAAGCAGACCAACTCAGCAATCCTGTGTTCACTGTGTAGCTTGTTTTTAGTTGATTGTAAACTCCATCAGGTCCAAAACTATGACCTGTGTATCTTGGTGGCCTCCCTAAGGACAGTACTTAAGAAGCAGTAGGCACTCGGAATTTGTTAAATAAAAAGTAACACTGTCATTTTTCATTCTGTTTTGTTCTTCGTAGGAACTTGGACGTTCATTCTTGTACACATACATGTTCCAAATCTAGCAGTGAGCGACAGTTGGAGTTGTTTGAGGCCTTATGTCACGTTTCTTCCTTTTGTTTCCCTGTGGATGGTCATGTTCATTGTAATTGGGCTTGCATTAGCAACCAGTTTTTACAAGTATCCTAGGGAGATAATTTGGTTATTACAAGCATATTCTTTCTGTGGTAGAACATTCAGGCACTGACAGTTGGTGAAACAAAGGTATGATCTACTGGTGATTAATACAATTTGAAATATATTCTGAAGGAGAGAATTGAATTTGCTGTCCTAAAGTGCAGTGGTGTGAAACTTAGAGAAATTTTAAAACAATTTAAAAAAAGTATGTTGGAAAAATGTATAGTAATAAAGAATTATGTGAAGATAAAAAGACAAAAATCCTCATTGGCTCCTTCTTCCAACAGCTCCTCCCTTAGTCTCCAACAGTTCCCTTATCCCTCGAGGCAACTACTGCTGACGGTGTGGTTTGTATTCCTTGAGACAACTTTCTTTGTGCACACACATATGTAGTTTTTAAAAAACAAATAAAAATATTTTTCTCCCTTTTGCTTTTTTTCCTCTTAATATATGGTGGATATCTTATGTTAGTACAAACATGTCTATTACTGTTTAAAATGTTGTGTAGTATTCCTTAGTATAGATACATTTAACTACTAACCTACTGGATGATTTTGAAGTTGTTTCTGTTTTGCTTTTGTACTGTATGCAGTACTGCTGTGTCATTGTGTGTGTGTCTGTGTGTATGTGTGTGAATTTGTGCAAATATTTTGTTTCAAGTTTATTTATTTTGATAGCGAGTACTTGAGCAGAAGAGGGAGAGAGAGGAGAGAGAGAGAGGATCCCAGGCAGGCTCTGCACTGTCAACACAGAGCCCGCCCAACACAGGGCTCAAACTCATGAACTGTGAGATCGTGACCTGAGGCAAAATCTAGAGTCAGATGCTTAACTGACTGAGCCACCCTGGCGCCCCTGTGCAAGTATTTTTGAATAATAGGTCCTTAGTAGTAGAAATGCCAGAACAAGTGGTATGTGCATATTTGAGTAAGTACTGCCACATTTCTCTCAAAGAATCACTGGGTTTATTTTTAAGTTTTAACTAAAACTAGAAGTTTCTCTAGTATGATTTAAAAAAAATTTTAATAAAATTGATGGAATGCAAGATCATGGACACATGACCGTCTTCATATGAAAAAACATTTCACTTCAACAAAAGAAGTAATCTTAGAACTTATGTGTCTTAATTTGGAGGAATCACGTCTCTAGTCCATGAGGAATTTGCTAGGGTAATACAGAAATGGCCAAGTTAATTTTAGCCCAATACCCTTTATTCTTTGTCTTTTCACCTCCAACTCTCGCCTTCCCTCACACCATATAGTTCTCTCTGACACTCTCCCCACTCTCATGCGTTTCAAAGGATTGCTACCAGCTGTGATCAGTTTCCTCTGTAGTCCTCTGTCCTTGACCTGACCCCAAGTCTGTCCATGTTGGCTCTATGAGCTTCTTGTGCCCACCTCCTCCACAAATGGGATTCTCGTTTTCAGAGACTGTGAAGAGTGTTGATGCTCTTAAAAGTTAGCCCAAGTTAAGAGTATCATTTCGTTTGCTCTCCACTCTGTTACTGAGGCTAGTAACTGAGTCTCTTCATACCTCAGTTTTCTTATTTCTAAGACATGGATTATGAAGAGTGCATGTTTCATAAGGTCAGGAGGGTTACTGGAATAAATTTGAATTACTATTATCACTGTCATTGTGAGAACTCAGTTGATGTGAGTTTAGGGCAGTGGCTGATAGTTGAGGAAAATATTTGTGAGCTGTTTTTTAAACAACACCTTTTAAAATAATCTGAGCAGACCATTCTCGAAGCTTGCAAATGTAGATTTCTTTTAATAAATCTGAAGAGTTAGGTTATGTAAAAATAAGACTTTCTGAGAACTTTGCATTTACATACTTATATTTATGTACCAAGTAATACATTTTTAGCTAAGTTACAGAAAGTGACCTACCTGTTACGCACTTTGTGTTTACACTCTGCATTTTTAAATGAGCCTGGAGAGTGTACAACTACCGTATTGCCTTTTCATCCACATAAAACACATGTTAATTTCTGTACATGAATAAGTGTATTACTGAACTTCTGAAGGAAATTAAGTGATAATAAAAGATGAGTAATAAAGTCAGATGAGAGGAAGGTAATAGAGGAGCAGCTATAAACCCTGAAAGGCCTGTCTGTGAGTTCCCTGAGGTATGTGCTGATTGCAGTGCTACTTATTCTCTTCCTTGGCATTGAACTGAAGGGAAGGTGGCTTGCTAAGGGGCACAGGTTGGCACATGCCAGGGCCCCCTCTGTCATTAGCCTCCAAGGTAAAGAAGCTGGGCTGACCTCTCACAGCTTCTGGAGAGGACACCCTGCTTCTGTCATTGCAGTAAGATTACATAGGGCTGACCATTGAGAGTCGAAGGTGAGGAAGGTTCTGGCTTTTGAAACCATCACAAAACTGTAAATTGAAATGAAGGCATTGCCACTACTTTGAAATGAGGATTTAAGGAATAATAAAATTTGAATCTTTTTTCAAGCGTGTGTTTATTCAATGCATGTTGTTTTCCAGCCATCTTCTAATTATGGTTTTTTCTAAAGAAAGACTTTTTTTTTTTTTTGAGTCTAAATCACTCAAGTTTGCTGCCTTGCCTTTTCCCTCTTGGTGCCAGTGGTTGATGTTAGGATTCTGCCTTCAGCTTGTAAGACAGCTGTACTGGTGCTTTTGTAAGCCACAGACTTAACGTTGCCTAGCTTTAGCAGCAGGCACTGAAATTTTAGGAAATGATATTCTTCTAGGTGCCGTAAAAGAGGCATCATTAATCACCTCTACAGTGTTGACATCTGTTGTCTACATTCTGCCTTTATAGATTAAATTTAACAATTTAACCAAATAGCCCTCACTTCTACATAAATATAAAGCATTATTTGGACAACCGCATTGCTAAAGCAGTTAAGTCACAGTTAAGGTGAAGAGGTAAATTAAAGCTTTTCATTTCCTTTTTGTTTGAGTTGTTTTCCAGCAGATTAAGACGAGAAAAGAAAGCATTAAGTTTCTTATTAGAACCCAAAGCTGTGAATAATTCCACATACCAAACATAGCATAAGCCAGTTGTGACTATGTCTCAGTTTCTCAGTTTAAAATTTACAGGATGGTTTGCTGCCGCTTAATGCTTAAAAGCAACTGTTTCCTTGACATGAGACAGATATTTCATTTGGTGTGTCTTAAATATGCTTCATTCAGTACACTGGAGAGGTGGCTCTCTGATGCTTTTGAACCCTGAATACTTTTCAGTATGAAGATCCACAATGTGCCAACATGTTTAACATTCTCTCCGAATATAGAATAGTTCCCCTACCCTGCTGGCAAAGATTCTGAGTCAGTAGTTCTGAAGTGTGGTGCCTAGGTATCTATTTTTTCCACAAGGTGCCTCAGGAATCTTGATATACTCTCAATTTTGAGAACTGCCCGGATAAGGGCGTTTTGATACTCAGAGAAACAAAATCAAGTATCAGACAGGAGAAGCCAAGGACATGACCAAGTGCCCTTTCATGTTTATGAATTCTCTTTTTGCTCACCTCCTATAGTATTACATAACATAGGAGGGTAAATCAAATGTACACATCTCTCGCTGGGAATGAGAGACAATTAAACTGACTTTTTTCACCAGATAATTTTACTTTATCTGAAGGCTTGAAACTTTGAAGAATTAAGCTTTGGTAATAAAATTGCTCACAAAAATTAATTATATAGTTGTAAAAGTTACAGCATTTGTAATTATAAATATAAATAAGGGTAAAATATGATAGGTTTTAAAACAGTTTAATGGACCGTTTAATATACATACACAGTTTCTGGCTCCTGCCCAACTGGGAGAGTATTTAATAGCAAATATATAAATTCATGAATAATGTTTTTCTTTGCATACCTTTCTCAAAGAGGTTTTCTTTGTTAGTAGGTAGCCACTAGGAAGTAGAAATAAATTTTGCAAGTCTACATTTCATACCAGGCTTAGGCAACACTTCAATGCATGTAATCGAGACAAATTAGGATTTAAATAATTAAACTTAAGCATTAAAGTTTACTAAATGAATATGCTCTTTTAGAGAGGTTATTACTGTAGGCATTTAATTTCCTGGTCTATAATGTATAGTATTATATATTCCTAAAGTGTTGAGTTGTGTTTAGAGTAAATTTAGGTTTTATTTACTAATCGGTTGTGTTTGCTTGCATTCTTATTACCAAGTGAGGATGTTTTCTATACAGTCACATGAGAAGATTTGTAGCTCTTATCACCTAATTAATTTTTTATTCCTACATTACAGAATATTAGATTTGAGGGAATGGGAGGGTTGAGGACCTTAAGTGATTTGCTGAAGGAGACATAGTTTTTCCAAACTGTGCCTAAAACTAAAGTCTTCCAAATTCTGATCTAGGATTAGATCATCTTGGCTCACATGTAGACTTTATTAGATTATTTATAGGAAAGTTTTATCTGGGCCATTTTCCCTCTCCAGTGCCTCCCTCCTCCCACATGCTTTTTAAGAAATATGTTAATTCTAACACAGGCATACCAAACCCACCGCCCCCTTCCTGCCCTCAACATGAAAACAGAAAAAAACCTCAGTTTCTTGAAAAACTGAGAAACATTACTCATGTATTTGTACTTTTCTTTTATATGTCTTCCCAGCTAGGCAAGAACAAAAATCTGTGTGTAAATTAAATATTCCATTAAAGAAACGTAAAAAAATCATCATATTTTTAAAAAATATGATGTTTTAAAACGTATTGAATTCCAAGGAAAAATGCATTGTGTAATTCAAGTGAAATAAAAATGATTTCTGGGTTATTCTTTCTAATGCTTTTCTCTTTTAGTATGAGAAAAATAAGAGTTGAATATATCCTGAAGTTTTCATAGAAGTGCTGAATGTTGACCCCTTTGCCACTTTAGGCCAAGAAGACTGGGGTTTTCTCTAAACCACATTGAAATCTACTTAAAATATTTGGATATTTATGTGACAGATAGAAAAGCCAAGTCTCACATGCCTGTGATCCAAGCAATGAAGGGTGGCATGCCTTCTGCTACACAGAACGGTCAGTCCCCATCTCAGTCCTTTAGGGACAACTGAAAAGTCAGGAGTACTGGGGGAAACAACCACTGGGAGGATAGAATTTGACTTTATTTAGTTCAGCTCATTAGAAGGAACAGAGAGTGATAATCAGTAGCTTGTCAGAATTTTCCCCTCAGATTTCCCAGGAGGAGTGTAGCAAGATATTGGGGAAAGCTTAAATATGAAGGTTGCCACCTATCGTTGAGTTGTTTCGGAAAGTCTCTTCTGATGCATTTAAAGAATCTTTAGGGGCTCCTGGATGACTCAGTCAGTTAAGGACTGAGTCAGTTAAGGTACTCTTGATTTTGACTCAGGTTATGATCTCATGGTTCATGGGATTGAGCCCTGTGTGAGTCTCTTTGCTGTCATTGGAGCCTGCTTTGGATTCTCTTTCCCTCTCTCTATGCCCGTTCCCCACTTAGGGGTGCATGCGTGTACTTTCTCTTAAGAAAATAAACTTAAAAATAAAAAGAATCTGTAGTTGTCATTGTGCATTTGTATTTGGGTGTAACTCGATGTGTGTGTCTTTCTCTAGAATCAAGGGGATGTGCTGAATTAGGGGCTCTCAGTCTCTATGGGATACAGATGTAGCCCCAGTAGTTAACGCTTTACATCCCTGTGTGTCCTTAACATCTTCCTGTGAAAGAGAGAAACGTGTTAATAAATGCTTGCAAACATCCCAGTATCTTTCCTTAAATTTATGTTTGATTTAGGGCTGACAATGCCCTCAACGTCTTGATATTGGCAGGGTTCAGCTTTAGCTCCAAGGCTCTGGGATGTATTCTTCAGCAGGGGAGAGAACCATGAGACTGTGGATTTGGCAGTGTGGCTCTGGACAAGTCCTAATCACCCTGAACTTGTTTCTGCTTCTGTAGAATAGGGATCATGATCTTAACTCCCCTCTAGGAGACGTTGTAAGGCAAAAATGAGATAAATGTGTGTGAAAATGCTTTAGCAGTGGTTCTTCTTTGATAGGAATCCTTTTCTTAGGGGAGGAACGTACACATGTCTTTCTCCTCCCTCCTTCTCCCCCTCCTGGTACTTGACTTCCTCATGGAGGCAAAAACTGATTAGGTGTCAGGAAGCAGTGGTGGCATACCAGGTAGCATATATACCTACATGCCAAGTCCTACTTGGTACAACTTTCTCTGTCTTACTTCTGGAAGAACCAGTCTCTCCAGCTCTTCCTACTAGGCCACTCATTCCTGTGGCCATTCTCACTCATTTTCTTTCCTAGTCTTTAAATGTTGACCTTCCTTGAGGCCCTGTCTTAGATGCTCTTCCTATCTGTAGAGCCTCCTATAAAATATCCATTCCCCTCCTTGAGATTGTTTCTTCTCTTCTTGGCTTTCTCAGAGGTACTTAAAATTCACCATGTCTGAACCTGAACTCATGACCTAAACACTGCCCTCCCACCCCCTAACCTGGTCCTGCTCTGATCTGTGTGTCATTGAGTTGTCCGTCATCAGTTGTCCATTGTGTTTAACCCAGAAACCCTTGTCTTTCTTCACTCCCTTATCTTACACATCTCACATACCCACTTCTTACCAAGTCCTGTTGCTTTTATGTCTTGAATTCCTGTCAGATTCTCCATTTCTGTTCTCACTCTTGTTTTTCAAGCTACCATCATCATCCTTTGTATAGACCATGAAAACATCATCCTCATTGTTCTCATGTATTGTTGCTTCCTAGCCCATCCTCCATACTTGAGAGATATTTAAGTACCTAAATATATTCACATAGTTCTCAAATTTTAAAAATATGAAAAGATGCAGTGAAGAGCTTTCTTCCCTCATGTACCTGGGTTACCCATTCTGTGCATATGTAAGGAAATGCTAACACTTAGGCTTTTTCTAAAACTTCATTATTTATATAAAGTTTTTTTTTAAATGTATGCTTTTCTTCAGCTTGTTTTCTTTTTTCATTCAACATCATATCTTGGACTTTTTCCATTGTGTAGTACATAGAAAGTCCCCACATTCATTTTTGTGGCTGAGTATGTTCCATTGTAGGAGTGTTGAAATTGATGGACATTAGAGCAAAACATCTTTGCTATGTAGAGTAATTCATTCTTCTCTTTCGGATAACCTTGTCATGAAGTCCACTTTATTATGCTTAGGGCAGAGAAATCTAAGTTCCTCACTTGCCAGGGCTCTCAAGGTCTAGCCCTTCTTCTCTGGGTTGTCTTGTATTTGTCTTCTTCTCATCCTCTACTTTTGGATTCTATGAATGTAGACTAGCTTTTATCTCCTCTGTGTTCTGTGTTCCTTCCCACCTGGGACTTCTGCCTAAGCTCTTAGTCTCACAAGCCGACCCATTCCTTCCCTTTCCCATTTCTAGTTAACCTCCCATCTACAGAAGGGAAATTTCAGCTCAGTTTCCGTTTCCTAGAGGTGTGCTTACCCTGGCGATCCACAGCCAAGTCAGAGCTTTCTGATACAGTCTTCTGGCATTTTGGTTGCTTTCTTTGAGCAGTTATTATCATTTATTATTATATATTTATATGTGTGATTATTAGATTGATGTTTATCTCATACACTTAAAATAATGTTTCCCATAGAGTGGGTTGCAACCCACTTTGCATTATGAAACCAGTTTTAAAAAATTATGACAAGCGACACCTGGATGGCTCATTCGGTTAAGCGTCTGACTTTGCTCAGGTCATGATATCGCGATTCGTGAATTTAAGCCTCACGTGGGTCTCTGTGCTGACAGCTCGGAGCCTGTTTCAGATTCTATGTCTCCTTCTCTCTCTCTTCTCCCCCCTTGCTCATGCCCTGTGTTTCTCTCCCAAAAATAAGCAAACATCAAAAAAATTTTTTAAATTATGATAAGCTCTTTTTACAAAAAGAAATAGAGAATATCAGAGTCTTTCACTTACAGTAAAGGTCTTTTTTTTTTCCCCCACCATACTTTTCGCTTCAGATTAAAAGATGTGATTACATAAGCAGTCGGATATACAAATGTATTGGGCATGATGTCAGTTATTGTTGTTGGTCTTGGTCAAAAAAGTTTGATGGTAAATTATATGAGGACACCAGTTTTCTTTTTATACATGATTTCGTCCCCAAATTTAGCAGAGGACACTCAGTAAATATGTTGGCCCAATGAGCAAATAAATGAATGCACACCTTTTGGGGGAGATTCCCAGACTCCTTGCCTACCTCTTACGGACTCATGAACCCTGATTCTAAGCAGAATTTAGGGATTGTTTCCTTGGCCAATTCATTCTCCATTATTAGATCATTAGGAGAAAAGAAAAGGAATGTAAAACCAGACTTATAAATGTATTTTTTAAGGGTTGATGAGATTAAACACTATTGACAAACAATTTTTAGATTTAAATTTTTTATACTACTTATAAATCTTAGGCCTTAAATAGCATTTTATTTTTTGAATAAATAATGAAACTTAATTGTTACTTGCCTAAATATGTGGATAATGTTTGAGTTTCTAAGGGAGTCTACATGTAGGGCTTATTACATAGCTGTTATCTTTTGTGTGTGCTTCAGCAATAAAATATTTATGCAGTTTGGCAAGGTGATACTACAACCTGGTTTAGTACAACAGCTGCACTGCCTGTTCCCATGTGGCTTGATTTCCCTTTTTAATCTTCAGTTTTTGTGCAACTAAAGACTATGTCAGCATGCAGTTTATACAGCAGCAGATAGCAGTGAAAGCTTCTTGAATTAACAGTCAAGAGAAATACTCTGCTCAGTTTACTTGGTTTCACATTTTTCTCATGTCTTTGAAAAACAGCTTCCTAACATGTTCTACACAGTAGAGCTTTATAAACACCACGCATTTTATAATAAGACCTTTTTGTGACTTTTTAATTCTTTAGATAAAACTTGTAAACTCATCTGCAAAGGTTTAGTTTCTGATCTTTAAAAAGAAAATATCTCAGTTCTTATAGTAATCTGCATTGTAGCTTAGCACAAATCAGCAAAGTCCTGGAAATAAGAGAATGATTTTTGTATTTATTTTCAGTCATAAGTTTGTATGTATAATTGAAATTGAGATTGGCTTATGAAGTGTGTACACCAAAAGTACAGAATCTTAATTCTTCTCAAATTTATTATCAGAGCCCTTTAGCACAGAGTTTTTATCTAGCATATGTGTTATTTTTTCTTTCTATTTCTAGGTGCTCCTGATCCAACAGCAGGTGCTAGTATAGATGATGAAAACTGCTGGCACTTAGATGAAGAGCAGGTTCAAGAACAGGTTAAACTGTTCCTTTCCCAGGGCGGGTACCACGGATCAGGGAAGCAGCTTAATTTGCTCTTTGCAAAGGTATGATTTTTTTAAAAGAAATATTCTATATATATATACATATATAGAAAGTATCTATATATGATTATGTGTACACTAGAATAAAGGCTTCTTTTTTATTTACTTTTTTAAAGAATAGAGTATGAGTTAATCAACCAATTAGAAACTATTATGTTGTAATGCATTAATTTACTTAGGTGTCCTTAGACAAGATGTGGAGCATTTTTGTTTCTCTTGGTTCCCATTACTAAAATGGTAACAGCTTATATACAATTTTGAACAACCTTTCAATACTCAAAAGTAAATAGCTTAATATTATTAAAAATGCTATCTTTTCACATTTTTACTTTTTCTAGTTAATGTTTCAAGTACAGGATAACTTTGAATACAGTCCCTATAATGTGCTTTGTATATTTAGGGTTGTTTTTTTTTTTTTTGAGGTTCCAGAGTATCTCTTTTTCTAATCCATATTCTGTAAATTTTACATAATTATTTTTGAACAGTTTATACATGCATATGAGATATTATAAATTTAGTTTAATAATGTTAGTATATTTAAATTAGATTCAGAAGCATGGACTTTGGAGTCTTACAGACCTAGGTTTAAATATAAATTCTAAATCTTACTGAACGTATGAAGTTTGGCAAGTTATTTAAGTCCATTTCCTCATCTTTAAAATTAGTTAATGATAACATATCTCCTCAAGTTGGGATTAAATGATAATTGTGTCTAACATGTCGCTTTAGCCTTGGTAAATGTTAATTTTCATCACCAAAATTTGGTGGCCTAAGAAACAAAGGTATCATTGTTATTAGTTCTGTGTGAGTAGATGCTCTGTCTGTTGCTTTATACAGAACTTTTGCTGTCCATAAACACAATTCTAAATACGGGGTAAAATGCTTTTTTAGTAATATTAAATCACTGTCTTTTTATATTGGATACAGCTACTGTTCTGGGTCATGTTTCCAAATTGATTTTAACAGAAAAGATAACTGATTAATACTTCTGATAACTCACTGATACTTGTGTTAAAAAGCTTTTCTAATATTTATAATAATTGCATTTTTTTAAATTCTGAGAAATTACCATATATTCTGTTACTGGTTATGGCCAGAAAATAGTGTATTCTAATTAATCAGTATCCTCTTGCTAAAGATTTATCTCATTTACTATATAGATTGCCAATTTTCTGAGAATTAGATTACAATAAAATACATTTAACCCTAAAACTACTTCACACATGATTTAATCATCATTTGGTAATTAATAGGTATGTCAAACTCATGTAGTGGATCAGAGTCTGCCTTCTGAAAATTAATCACTATTAGACTAGAGATGTACTTGAGTGTTGCTTGATAGTTGTGGTTTATATGCTTAATAGTAAAGCGTATATTTTCATTGCTTTTGCTTAATAATAGGTTAGACGTTTTATCAGGAAAATAAACATTAAATCAAATCATGATGTAGTGGTAATATTAAAGGTTTGGCATATTTTGATACTCAGGAAAGATTTCATAGATTCTTATGTTAGTGAATAGTACACTTTGGCCTAGTGGAAGCAAAGTGAAAGAGGTAGTATTAGACTGGCCTACAGCTGCTATTTTTATTCCTGTAGATGATGTACACATTATATATGCCGTATGAAGTAACATCTAATTTTGGAAATGGAATAACTTTTATTTTTTAATTTTTTTGGCATAACTCAGAGTTAAGACAGATCTGGGCTCTGATCCCAGTGATTCCTCTTGTCCTTTGGGCAAGTTACTTCATTTCTCTGAAGCATGGTTTTATAATTCATAAAATGGGATTATAATCTGGCCTACTTTACATAGTTATTGTAAAGATTACCTGGTAGGTATAAAGGTGAAATTCTTTAGCATGGTGTCCAGTAAACGGCAACTCCCTTTCTTCCTCCCAGTCTTCATCTGTTCATGACTTTTTAGTGCTTCCATATTGGAAATAACTTTTTAAGATTATTGAAATAATCTTGGAAGCACATCATTTGTGATTTAGTGTAAAAGTGCTTTTGAGTTCTTTATAAGGCTCAAATGTAAAACTTGTGATGGGGTTCCATTACTTGTCTGGGTACAGGCCTGTCACAGGATCTGTTGATCTTGAGGTTTGGTCTGCTTAATTGAATATCTGCCATTTCCTCCTTCATTTGCCTTTCACATAGAATCTTGAATAAAAGGACCCCCTCTCTTTTCTGCTCCTAATGACCTTGCTCAAGTAATAGTAGGGAGAATTGGTGGTGTTCAGCTCAGATTCTTGTTTGTTGAACACATAGCAGTAAACATTTTGGGATAGATTTGTTTAGGGTTTTCTAGAAACTTGGTCTCGTGTTTCTTTTCTTCCTTTTTTTTTTTTTTTTTTTTTTTTTTAAATTTTATTTGGGGAATTTGGCATAAGAGTAGTGGACAGAGCTTGAAGTTCCAGCTTTGAGAGGCTGATTTAGCTTACCAGGTTACAGGTTATGATTTTGCTTCATGCATCGCTCATTTAGAGCAAGAGAATTCTTTAACCTGCAATGCAGTCCATTTCCTTTGACCATTGCAAAAAGAGTCCTGAGTAAACATAAAAGTATAATGTTGCTCTTCTTGTCAGAAAACTTTGGTGTGAGAACTTAACCAAAATTCTGATTTATCTCAAAAATTGAAGGACTTCACAACTCTGGAAATGTACTAAAAAGCATTGCATTGTACAGTTTAAATTGGTGAATTACATGGCATGTAAATTATGTCTCAATAATGCAGTTTTTTAAAAACAGAAAGATAGATGCTATTATTATAAACATTACTCATTCGATTTAAAGATCACTAAAGAGTTATCAGTAGATTTGCTTTTGGCTCTTCTATTCTGATGGTGAGTACAATCAGTTGGAAGAGTCGGGAAGGTGCCAAATGATTTGTCTTGTTTAATTTGGTATGTGTATGTAGGCTGGCAAAATTTCTTCTTTGTAATTGGGAAGGTAACCAAATTTCCTCATGTGGATTATGAAACATGATTTTTAAAAATTTAAGTTAATTCTCTGATTAAATTGCCATTTAGGATAGAGACCAGTTTTTAATAACTTTTGTTTGCTTAAGAGGGCTGGTGTCAAAAATTACCTGCCCTGGACCCCAGAGAAAGAAATAAAGTGGTCTGTTTCTATATTGCTGTGTATTTTTGAACACTTTTCTAAAGGTCTGTTTTTTTCCCCATTAGGTGCGGGAGATGTTGAAGATGAGGGACTCTAATGGGGCCCGCATGTTGACGTTGATAACAGAGCAATTCATGGCTGACCCTCGTCTGTCACTTTGGAGACAACAAGGCACTGCAATGACTGACAAATATAGGCAGCTCTGGGATGAGCTGGGTAAATACGAGTTTCCTGATGGATTGCCATTGAGTTGTGTATGGGTAAAGATCATGGTGGAGCATTTAAATAGCATAGTCAGTGTGTTCCTGAAGAGAGAGCTGCTCTATATGGACTCATATATTTATATGGCTCATATATAATTGCCATTATATACTGGTTAGAAGAAGGAGGACTTGGGCTGGCATTTGCAGGAAATAATTTTGGGAGAGTTTGGGGGAATGTCTGATCTTGAAAGCAAGCATAGGAATCTGCCTTTAAATATTTGAAAAAAGAAGCCATATTATTTTAAAATAGTTATTTTGTATAATAGAACTAGTTACTTATTTCTAGAATAATACTATAATCAATTCACCAAAAATTTGGCTTTTTTCCCCCTTTGCCTACATTAACAGTATCAGAAATAGTTTGAACATTTCTCTTTTGGGTACTATAGACTTAGATGAACTGTTGATGGTCAGAATGGAAAAGATATATCAAACTATAATTTTTATTGCTTCCCAAATCTCTGTGATGAATATATAAATATAGCAGGTGATTGAAAAAAATGAGAAATCCACTAGTCTCATTCCCTGGGAAATTTGGGGGCTTGAATATTTTTACCCAATGGCCTATTGCTTGGGAATTAACAAATGATGCATTTGTTGTCTTTCTATTAAGAAATCTGCATGGAACAATGGAGTTTTTGACAAATATCTCAGTGCCCATATTAATTTTATGTTTTGGATATGCTTACTAGAAGATCCTAGTTTCATTGAAATTGAATAGAATAACTCTTCATATCTTCACCTTCTTTCTCTCTTGGCTAATAATACACCACATCCTGCTGATTGATCCCATGTTAAGTCTAGTCCAAGGGAAACTGTTGTTTGTGCAATGATTGTAATGATTGGAAGGGACCTTTGAAGTGAAGTTTTTTTATGGGTAAGGAAACTGATTTCTGGGGAAGTTCAGGAGACTTCCAAAAATGACATTGACTGACTTAGGGATATGTAACAAGTTGGTAGAGAATTGGCCATTAGAGTTTCTTCTTTCCTGTTACTAGGATGTATGTTCAGAAACTTGGTCTGGATGACAACTTTTTTTTTTTTTTTAACAGACCTGCTACTTGCTACCTGTTAGATATTTGCTGACCTTTTCCCCTGGTATTTTTATTAACTGTCTTGTAATAATTTAATCTTGGTACTTTCCTTGGGTCACCTGAAGTAATGGTTAGTGACCTCTAACCCAGTTAAAATTAAATCAGTCTGTAACCGTAGTAAGTGTTTCAGTATATTAGAAGAGTGTTTGGGAGCATGGTCTGGTGACTGGAAAACACAGTGCAATGTGAGGTTTAAACATGTTTTTATACAATACTGAGTGATAACACTTTTCTAGGTTAAACCCTTTTGAGTTTTATAAATCATCAGTAAATGTTGAATTAATTGGTTGGTTTATGACATTCATAAGGACTACCATTACAAAAAAGCTAGAATGAAGGGAATTATTTAAATAAAAAATTTTGGATCAATATTAAATGAATAACATTTTTTTACAATTTCTGAGAGAGAGAGAGGCAGTGTGAGCAGAGGAGGGGCAGAGGGAGAGGGAAACACAGAGTCTGAAGCAGGTTCCAGACTCTGAGCTGTCATCACAGAGCCTGACGTGGGGCTTGAAACCATGAACCATGAGATCATGACCTGAGCTGAAGTCGAACACTTAACCGACTGAGCCACCCAGGAGTCCCTAAATGAATAACATTTTAAGAGCTTTAGTACTGGAGGAAATTAGAATTGGNTTGGTAAAAAAAAAAAAAAAAAAAAAAATGCAACTGATATAGTTAAATAAAACTTACAGTGTTCATATTTAATCCATTAGTCACATCTCAGCTTTTCCAAGTTGTTTTGAAAATTATGTCCCTCAGCCTTCAATCTGAAGTATAAATTCTCATTAAGTGAAAGTTTCCCACCAGCTTATTCTTATTATACACTGTGATGAACTGCTTTCTGATTATGGTCCAAGCTTTATATTATTCAAGTTTTTTGATTTCAGTCCAGGATGAAGAATACATTTTCTTGCCATGTATTTTCTTTTTTCCCAAATCACCCCTCCCCCCAATCATTACTAGACTACTGTAAATTCTCTTGTGTACTCTGATGGCAAGCAGAGGTCACTAGCCATTTTAATGGGGTCTATGTTCTGTGAAGAATCCCATGTAGAAGTAACAATAACTATCATATCTTAATATTCATTCACCAAAAAATTAACTAAAAGTTGCTTCTGGACTACAGAATGAAAGGATTTTGCTTCTTAATAAAATGGGAGAATTTGACTTTGTGCCCCTGCACAGGGCTCACATTGCTTCAAGGCTCTGCTTTGGAATTAAATGCTGAGCACTGCCAGATGCCAGACATTGAGAAGAGGCTGAGTTTTGTCGGCAAATGGGATCTGCAAGTTAATTGGTGTTTTCTGCAGGCTTCTGGCTGTGAAATGAAATTGGAAGCCCTTTAGCCACATGGATAATACAGGACCTGAATACAAATGTCACATGTCACCATCAGGACCCACTGTGAGACAATAGTGTTCCCACTCCAACACTGCACCATTACAGATCATTTAAATATGGGGATTACATTTAAACTAAAAGCCCCATTTGCCTTTTACTGCAATTTAAATGTCCTCTTAGCAAAAGCTAAGTGACAAATTAAATGAAAAAAGTGCCCACATTTTTAAAGCTGTAATGCAAAACAACCTTTTATTGCTTCTCATGTGCCACGAATGAATCATTATACTTGTCAACCCTAAACCAAGCCATAATTGGAGCAGCTACTGTTATCAAAGTGGGGCCGCTCTGTGACAGCTTAATAAAGCTGAAACTGTTAAATTAAATCTCAGATGCTTAACTCCTTAGCACTGGTGAATTCGATGGGTCCATTTCTGGCAATGGCCAATACACCAGGAAAAAAAAAAGATTCCTGGCATGAAAGCCTTAATCTGATGAAAGTGTACAAGTAAGACTGTCTTAGCCAAGTAACTCTGCTTCTTGGCAGAGGTATTATGGAGGCATCAGATTGTCGGCCTGATTACAAAATTTAATTTTTTTTGATAGGATCAGATATTCCCCTCCCCAATATTTACAGCTTACTGAGTATATGTGATTTATTAAAATTTAACTCTTGATGTTTCAAAATTAGTTTTAAAAAATAATATATATTCATATAACTTTGTCTCTCTTTCAATTAAGTATATACAAACTTCTTTGGAGTAGCAACAGGCCCGATCTCTCTTCCCATCGGGTACAGAGGGATTAATTACACTCACTTCTTCTTTTCTAAAATAAGTGCCTGTGATATTCATTTGGTCTGAGTTAATTTTTGTGATTTATTCCCTGATATTCATAATGTAGTATGAAATAAATACAGATACATACTATTAAGATCCTGTTCAGTGCATCTCATTGCAGATACATTATTCTTACATATGAGTCTTTTTCATATATTAATTAATACTTTTTCTATGTAATGTTCATTTTCTGAACCATATGGCAGTCTTCTCAGGGTGAGTGTGGTATCATAATCAGCAAAAGAAAATGTATACATTAAAATCTTAAGGGGCGCCTGGGTGGCTCAGTCGGTTAGGCGTCCAACTTCGGCTCAGGTCATGATCTCGCGGTTCATGGGTTTGAGCCCCGCATCGGGCTCTGTGCTGACAGCTAGCTCAGAGCCTGGAGCTGTTTCAGATTCTGTATCTCCCTCTCTTTCTGACCCTCCCCTGCTTACGCTGTCTCTCTCTCTCAGAAATAAATAAAACATTAAAAAATTTTTAAAAATTTCAAATTAAAAAAAATAAAATCTTAAGACAGTAGGTGCCTGAGTGGCTACGTAGGTTGAGTGTCTGACTGTTGATTTCACCTTGGGTCATGATATCATGGTTTGTGAGTTTGAGCCCCACAAAAGGCACTATGCTGGCAGTGCTGAGCCTGCTTGGAATTCTTCTTCTCCCTCTCTCTTTCCCTCCCTCATCCCTGCTCACATGTGCGTGTGCATGCATGCCCTGTCTCTCAAATAAATTCCAAAAAATAAAATAAAATCTTAAGACAGAAAGCCCGTTGCAGTGATAGAAGGTACATATTTGGTAGAGTTATAGAATATACACCTTGTTAGTTACATTCTTTATTCTATGAAATGCAAATTTTCTAGAAAGCAGATCATAGAAATAAACCTTAGATTGCAAAGAACAAATCCAGTGTCTAATGGTGGTGAGCACACCTACTGTTAGCCCTAATGGCTGTCTTTTCAGCACACTTAATTACCATGAAGGTCTTTAGGGATGAGGGGCTATATTGTAACCTCTTATCTATGTTGATGGGTCTCTTTCCTTAAATGTCTTCCTAGACTGTAATTTTACTTTTACTTCGTAAAACTATAGGTTGTAGCTGCCAGTCTATTAAAATCTAATTAAAATGGATGTCATTAGAGGAAACAGTTAAATAAGATTTAATTACAGCTTTATCATAGGGAAAAATTCTTAAATTTTCATTTTCAAGTATTATATATGTGTTTTTTCCCAGAATTTTAAATACTTTCTCTCTGAGCTGAGTCATGTGTTTTGCTTTCTAGCATGTCAACCTTGCTTTTTAGGGAGAGGCTGAGCTACCATTGCAAGAGCTTTGCTACTCTGAGCTTTACTCACAGTTCATAAGAACAAGGTGTTATCTTTCAGAATTCTTTTCCAAGGGTTTGATATGGGGGTGCCACACTGGCTCAGTAGGTGGAGCATGTGACTCTTGATCTTGAGGTTGCTAGTTCAAGCCCCACAATTGGGTGTAGAGATTACTTAAAAATAAAATCTAAAAAATAAAAGTTTGAAATGTATACCTAATTCTGTGTGAGCAGAAATAGTCATAGTTGGAAGTTTCTTTCTCTTTTGAAATCTGTTGTAAGGTTAGTTTGACCCCTGTTAAGCAGCAACTCTAGTATTCCTTGGTAGGGTACTGGTTAGATTGAGTGGGTGTACAGATTCAGGGTGCATGGAGTCGCAATAAATCTTTGTTCAGCAATAGAGAGCTTAGCCTCTCATTCATCCATTGAGACTGAATTTGTTCCAAATACTAAAAATTACCTACTTCGTGGACTCAGAACATTTGTCTCATCTACCACCTCAGACCCAAGTAGTCTTGTCTGTGGGCCTCTTCGGCACCTACCCACATTATTCTTGAATCATATGCTTAAGTCACACATATAAAATGAAGCTCTAAGTGACTTAGAAAGGCTTTTGTGCACATTCAGGAGAAATAAGATCCTAAAGACTCTGCTTTGGAGGTCATTGTGGAGAAGTATCTGAGAAATGCCACCTAACATCTCCAAAAGGAATAGGCTTAATAATTTCATCCACTGTTTTGAGCCACTACTTAAGTTTATATGATAAATTCAAATCTAGGTATTCCAAAGTTTGAAGCTGATGGTGGTTAGTGAATGTCTGAGGAGTAACTGCTTTTCATTGCGAACTTGGAAGCATTCCAATGTGGTTTGCCATAGAAGTAGTGTTCTCTTCGCTAGTGCCATGGAGAAAACAGCAATTCTCAGAGCCCCCTTGCAGCAAAAAGTTGTCAGGCGCAAAGCTGGAAACTTTTATATGTGCTGCCGATGCAAGCGCCAAAGTTGGAAACTTCTATGTAGCTGAGTGTACAGTGTAAACCTAATGAATTACACGTTAGGGGTTGCTTCTCACCTGCCAGTTTGTCTTCCCTGGCCGTAAGGAGAAGACACCTTTACCATGTAAACCATTTCAGTGACTTGTCGTTAACCCTTCATTTCAGAAGTCTTATTGGGGTTTCTCTATCAGTATGTATTAAGCATTTGCTATGTTCAGCACCATACATGTATTAAGTGTTTGATTTTACTGTTGGTGATGGTCCTGGCAGTAAGAGGGAATAAAGGGATGGAACCTTCAGGAGACAGAAATTAGAATAGGCATGACTGAACTGAGGAGCACTTTGATAAGGTAATTTGTTCGCATATTAGTACAAATACTTGTGCAGACTGAATTTAACATGTTTTACAAGATGTTCATGGAGTCAAATTGTTAGGAAGTAGGAAGTAGTAGTGAGAAGGAATAACATAAACAAAGACAGGGAGGAACTCAATGGGGGAGGGTTATAAAGGGTGCAAAATCATTATCAAAAATGTTGTCTTCAAGATTTTCAGTCCAATTTTATTGTCCTTTGTTGTTACTCCAAAGGGAGGTAGGAGGGAGAGAGAGTAGACCTAGGATCTAGATATTTGCTGTTTTATTTCCCATTTTAGTGCAGCTACTAAAGATGACATAGACGTCAGCACTTATTTATCTGGCACTGTGCTGAGCACCTAATGCATGCATTATTTTTTTATTCTTAATCCGATGAGATAGGTATAATTATTTGCCCTCATTTTGAGAATACTGGGGCGTCCGGAGACTAGATAACTTACCTGAGTTCATAGCAGCAGAGCAGGAATTTGATCCCAGGTCAGTGACTTTAAAGACTTAAACCACCAAACTGGATACCATCCTCACTTGTTTTAGTTTGCCTCTCTGCTGAGTGGTCTCTGCTCCGAGCAGAGCCAGAGCAAGGTGGAGTGCAACCTAGATGGCAGTAAACCCTGTAAACACTGCATGGCCTGGTCTGCCCACCCATAGTCCTGCAGGGCTAATTACAATCATCAAAGCTTACCTACTCTAGTTGCTCATCTTCTTTTCTAGGGACCCTCTAAATTCAGCTTCTGAAAAAAAAAATACAAAGTAGAGGAGCCAAATACATGCTATTGATTGAGAACTGTTATAATAAACTTATGCTTATCACAAAATACAAAGTACGTAGTGGATATGGGATACAGTTGAATTTTCGTTTCGTTTTCAGGCACCTTTGCTAAGGAGCCAGTGAGATCCTTAGGTCATGGTCTTTGTCCTGGCCTATATCAAGCCCTAATGATAACATGGTTGTCAGTACTTGTTTATGTCCTGTGGTCTGTAGCTCTGCAGATCCCTCCTGCACTTGGGCTAGGCTGTCCTGCTCTGGAGTGGGGTTATACTTCCTGTTTCAGTCTGTGGTTTTCCCCTTATTATTCATAGCTCCGTCTAAATACAGAGGCCTTGTCAGTGTATCGCTCCGGAGGCTTCACTTCTGTCCAGCTGTGTTTGAGATGCCTGTTTGCTGCTGATTCCTCACTGTCTGGGCCTGTTGTATTTCTCTTTTGTATGGTCCTATTGCTTTCCGTCTCTTAAAACTGAGACTTCTGTTTTCCTGGGTCAGAGGCCTCTGGATTCTGCTCTGCTCTGCTCTGGAAATGGGAAGACGGATTGTTCTCTAATCCTTTAAGTAGGCAGAGTTAACTTCTAGTTTGGGTCAGAACTTAATCAAAAGGGAGAATGTATATTTCTTTACTTCCTATGCAGTGCCATCAACCATCCTTCTCTTGAGTGCAACTGCTAGGGTTTAATTATCCATTCATTACCCATTTATGGGAAAGAGTGGAAATAAGGAGAAAAAAATTTTTAATAAATATTAATAGGAAATGGTAGCTTCTCAAGATTAAAAGAGATCTTTACAGACCAATTATCTAACCAATTGGAGATTCCTAATGATTGTCATTCTCTAAGTTATTTAGGTGTACAAGTAGATAATTTGTAACAACACTTGGGGATCACCCCCTGTGTATTTTTATGAAACTTTGTTCTAAATATAGACCATAGAGATTTGATTAGGAGTTAGGATGCCTATGACTCATGGTAGTACATGTTAGGGTCTTATTTTATCTATGTAGTGTGTTGGTAGCATCATTTGTACCAAGGATGAGTTCTGGTTTCTTTATTGTATGTAGTCTTTATCAATCCATTGGTAGTAGATATTGTTCTCATATTAGCACCCACTAGGAGTGTCAGAGTATTGGAATGAAGTGTCTTTTTCTTCCTCACAAAAATTCTAGAAAAGTTTTCTTCTCTTTCCATTTCCTAAGAGTTAGTTTTGCACTTTGCCCTCAAGAAACTGCCACCACAGGGAAGTGCAGCCGGTGGCCTCCTTGCTCAACTGTGGATCTCTAGAGGTCACCATCACAGTAGGGTGGGGGGAAGTGAGAGAGTGGGAGGGAAGGAAGGAAGATGGGCTAGGGATAATTTCCTCTCATCACTTCTTACCTTGAAGTGGCAGCACACAAAAATTAATGAGGTCTGAGAAGCCTCATTTAAGCCCTCTGAGATTCCCACGGCCTTCATGGGGAATCGGAGATACCAGGAGCCAGACTGAAAGAAGCAGAAGTCATGGAAGAACTGAAGCAGCCACTTAGGCTGCTCTCTGTGGGTGCCATGTAGAGCAAGGTGCTTTACAAATGTTTGTGCAGTTGATTAAAGCTTAAGTGACTCAGTGAGGGGCAGGAGAACGAAGTAAATGATGAATGGGTGTCTCTTAGACAAGGGGTGTTCAGCTGTGCCTCACAGAGCCCCTGAAGTGGGGTTGGGAGGAAGTGAGTGTGGATGGGGGGAGGCAGGTACTCTCTATCCCAAGAGCATCTTCCACCACTTGACACATAAGCATTCTATTAAGATTTCTTTAGAACATAGGGTTCTAAGATTGACAATACATGCTGGATTCTTATTATCTTTAGTAGGCTTTTAAATAGCTTCTCTTCTTAAAGGTGTACCAAAGAATGACTTTTATTTATATAAATAATTTTCTCTTTTGTTTTAAGGAGAAGGCAGTGGAAACCATTTTAAGGAGAAGCAAGTGAATTTTTGTGAGGCTGCTGTAAGCTTATCTAACAGTTGCATAACACTGTTTCAGTGTTTAAAAATTCCAAATTGGAGGGGTGCCTGGGTGGCTCAGTCGTCTAAGCGTCCGACTTCGGCTCAGGTCATGATCTCATGGCTTGTGGGTTCGAGCGCCGCATAGGGCTCTGTGCTGACAGCTAGCTCAGAGCCTGGAGTCTGCTTCCAATTCTGTGTCTCCCTCTCTCTCTTCCCCTCCCCGCCTCAAGCTCTGTCTCTGTCTCAAAAATAAACATTAAAAAAATTCCAAATTGGAATAAGAATAATACGCTGTCTAGTAAATACAGGTGCCTTCTGACATTTAATTGCTTGGATGAGTTAGTAACTGGTTCTAGGTTATTTTCTCAGGCTCTGATCTAGAGATGAATAATGAGGAGTAGTGGTAGTAATTGCCCAAAATGTGGCTAACTCAACCCAGTCTCCCTGTCTCTTATTGCAAAGATAACCTTTGAAATAGAAATTCAAATCTTTGAATTTGAGCTATGTCAGCTCTATTTTCTTGACCCTTGGCTGTGTTTCCTAGCCCCTTTCATTTTGGGGTATCGTAGTAAATTTCAAAATTGTTTTGGGCAATCCTGGAGGAGAGCATGACCATTCATCAGTTAGGAATCAGGCTTAAGTAATCAGCAACCTTGAAATGGCTTAGATTGGAAGCCACAGTTTCTCTTTATGGATGAGCATAGGCTGAGGGAGTTGGGTAGGAGGACTGTAAACAGGGTACTTGGGTCCAATGTAAGTTTGGAATTTGGAGAAAATCCTGTTAGGAACAATGCTTTCAGAATGTTGCCAAGAACACAGAAGTGTGACACCCCAGCTCTCCAGCACAGAGACATTTAAAGATGATCGTGTATCTGGTAACCTATTCACCATACATACTGATCATACACAGAGGATACACTTTGCTAAATGTTAGGGCCCTGTGTACACCAATTAGACTGAGAGATTTTTGTTTGTTTTGAAATCATTTAAATCACTCACTGTCCTTAATAATCTTGTCAGTTACTGTCTTTTGGGAGCATTTAAACTAATTCCAGAGCTACCCTTTTTCATGTCTATATTAGTGTTTATGTGATAATCTCATCCCCTTTCCCCCTTCTTGTCCACTAATTACTGGAAATGACACTTTTTTTTAATAGTTTATTGTCAAGTTGGTTTCCATATAACACCCAGTGCTCATCCCCACAAGTGCCCTCCTCCATGCCCGTCACCCCCCTACCCCTCCCTCCGCATCTGCCCTCAGTTTGTTCTGGGCATTCAAGAGTTTCTCATGGTTTGCCTCCCTCCCTCTCCCCCACTATTTCTCCCCTTCTTCTCCCCCATGGTCCTCCATTAAGTTCCTCCTGAACCTCCTATACGTGCAAACATATGGTATCTGTCCTCCTCTGCCTGACTTATGGAAATGACACTTTTTAAAAAGCTGTTTTCCAGATGCCTGGGTGCCTTAGTCGGTTAAGCGTCCGACTTTTGCTTAGGTCATCATCTCACGGTTCGTGGGTTCGAGCCCCGCGTCGGGCTCTGTGCTGACAGCTCAGAGCCTGGAGCCTGTTTCCAATTCTGTGTCTCCCTCTCTCTCTGACCCTCCCCTGCTCACGCTGTCTCTCTCTCCTAGAAATAAATAAAACATTAAAAAAAAATAAAAAAAATAAAAAAGCTGTTTTCCTGTACAGGTGAAAAAAATGTGCCTGGCATATAGTTGGTGCTTAGTTAAGTATTTGTCAATAAAATAGTGAAGAAGTCATTGGAGTGTAATGCTAAACACCTATTTGGAAGCCTTACAAAGTTGAGTATTTCTGATGTACTGAGAATAGTGATTGAAAGGCCTTAATCTTCATCGTGTCTTCAGTTTCCTTCCCCTTCTGGCTTATCTCGCCCTCTCCCACATGCAGGTGGATATTCATGGGTGCCTGTGTATGCATGAATGCATGTGTATGCACGCGTGCGCACACACTCGTGCACACTGAAATACAGTTTAGAGTACAGAAGGGCAGTGATTCCCCCTTGCCATCAATGCTGCAGGTAATCTATTGCATTAATCAGCCAGCCAGTGGGAAATGCATGGGGAGTGATTATACTATCATACACAATACAATCAGCATGAAGCACTTGTCAAGACCAATACATCAAAGTTTAATTCAGTAATAGAATGAATTAGAGCAAAATGAAACATTCTGTTCTCCAGGAACTCAGCACTTATCACAGGTTCTTTCTCAACTCTGTAGAAAAATCAGTGCATTAAGAAACTTTTTATGAATAAAATTGAAGTTCTCTTATGTCCGAATATTGCAATCCCTTTTTCTGGGACTTGTTATACAAGTCTAGTGCTAAAATGTATTCATCAGTATTCTATAATCATAACCGTTGGTAAATTTGATTATTTTTTTGTGAGGGATCCTGATGATCTTCTGTCCTAAGTTGTTGTTTTCCATGGTTAAGTGAAAGGCAGTCCTTGTCCTACTAGCTCAGGGAAGCACTTGTCCGTAGATATAGCTGGTGGCCAGTAGAGTTCCTTACCAGAAGGCAGATAAATTAACAGTAACCTGCTGTTTACATCACTTTATGATAGGTACTGTCATTAGGAGCTTATAGTCTAGTTGGGAAACAAAAAACGAATAAGGGAAAAATAAAAAGCAGCCCAAAACCACCTAAGACAACTGAAGAAATGAAGTTATATAATGTAGTACCTGTTTCAGAAAAATGTGAAGACCTAATATGTTTCATATTCTGAATCAGTCTTCTTTGTCATTTTATAACAGTCAAATATAATATACCTAACCAACCCTGCTTTTTCAAAGGGAAAGATAACAGCTGATCAGGATTGTTGTAGTTTCCAAAGCCTTAGACTGGAATACAAAGAAGACTTATTGAAGTCAAGTGGTCTCTAAGTATGTTCTGATCCGCATGTTTACCAACTTTGTGTCCCTGGACAGTTCCCTTATTTTAGAGAGAACTTCAGTTTCCTTATCTGTAAAATGACCATAATGAGGATTCTTAAGGCCTAAAGTAAGATGATTAGATAATGCACTACATTTTCTTTCTCATTCCAAAGGTCTTTCACCTATGTTGGGAAAGTGGGCCCAATGGGAAGGTAATAGGAGAGAGACATCATGAAAACCCAGGGAGTCTTTTTCAGAAATAGATTTATATACACTTGGACTGTTGAATGAATTGTGGAACTGTTTGTGGAGACAGCTTAGTTAAGCAGCCAATGCAGAGTGCATGGAAAATGCTCTTGCAGGTTACCACAGTTCACATTCCTTCCCCTCACTAATAACACTGCCTGCCCTTTTTGCGTACGAAAATAAGACGTTGTCTGTCATTGTAGCTTTCTCTCTCTCTGATTTTTCCTATCTTTCCTCCCTCCCTCAAAAAGGAGAATGGTGATGAGTGGTGGAAGAGCTGGCTGTGGCCTTTCCTATAGAACCAGATTCCCAGTAAAGTCAGGCAGGCTCTTTTTGGTGAATCTTGCATGTTGACCTGACAGCATTGACAAATCAAATGTAATAGAAGACTGCATATTAGATGAGGGCCACAGGTTTGCCTGTAGGAAACATTATCAAGGCTACCTGTTAACTGTTTTGGAGTATCTGGCTTGTTTTCTTTTTTTGCCAGCAAAAAGATGGTTATTTCATTCAGTCTTTTCTCAGAGCCTAGTTAAAATAATAACTGATTTTCTGCCTTTTGGCTTAAGAGTTAGACCAGCTTGCGGCACCTGCGTTGCTCAGGTGTCTGATTTTTCGACTCAAGTCATGATCTCACGGTACGTGAGTTTGAGCCCTGCGTCGGGCTCTGTGCTAACAGCTCAGAGCCTGGAGTTTGAGACTCTCTGTCTCCCTCTCTCTGTTCCTCCCCAGCTCACGCATGTTCTCTCTTTCTCTCCCTCAAAAATAGACAAAATAGACAAAAAAGTTAAAAAAGAAAAAAGAGACCTGCTTGACCTAAATGATGTCAAAAACTCTCTCTGTACAGTGTACCTGAGGTATTATTTTGAAAATTTCCCCAGTAATGTTTTAGTGCATTCAAAAGTAGCATACCAAATTTAAAGTAAGGAGAATGGTTTTACCAGTTAAACTTATTTTTCACACACTAGTGACTAATAAATTAAGACTGAATTGTACTGAGAATACTATAATTAGGGTCACAGGTTTTGTGTGGTCTGACCCAAGAAATTTTGTGACTATAGTTTTGGTAGCACAACTAATTATATCAGTGATCTCCTATTTGTAACTGCAATTAGGCATTTCATGGCCTCTAAATAAGTATAATTAGTTAATTGGATCATGCGTGAAATTCTAGCCTCTCATAATAGCCTCTGAGAACAAAAATAAATATGATAAATATTATGAATTGTTTTATAACTGTGGAATCCTGGGAAATACCACAAGTAATTGTTTTACTTTGTCTGTTGCTCTTTCATAAGAATAAACATGCTATTGGGGCGCCTGGGTGGCTCAGTCGGTTAAGCGTCTGACTTCGGCTCAGATCATGATCTCACGGTTCGTGGGTTCGAGCCCTGCGTTGGGCTCTGTGATGACAGCTCAGAGCTTGGAGAGCCTGGAGCCTGTTTCAGTCTGTGACTCCCTCTCTCTCTGACCCTCCCCTGCTCACACTGTCTCTCTCTCTCTCTCTCAGAAATAAATAAAACATTAAAAAAATTTTAAAAAAAGAATAAACATGCTATTAAAAAGTAGAAATTAAACTATGTAACAGTCTTCATTCTCTTCCATTGAGGCAGTGAGAATAGAGAATCACTAACCTTTCTTCTCACCTTTAGAGAAGGTGGCATTGGCTGCCCCTCTCCTCTGCCTTTTACTGCCCACTTGGCAGTGTGCCTCTGCTGCTCCCTTAGCATTATACACATTGTGTCTTCTGGAAAATAGGGAGAAGAACCACATTTATCAAAAGTGCCAAAGTGTCTTTTATGGAAAATATGCACCTTTTATTTTAATTACTGAATTGATTTGCATATTAACAAAAAAACATGAAGTAGAGGGACTTTAAAACAAGTGTTATTGACTCTGGAGGGTACCACTAGAGAATGGCCAACTCATTTTTTATTCAGTCACAAATCATAATGCTCCACCCAACAGAGTACACCCCGCAGGCAAAGAACACACTCAGTTACATGCAAGTGCATTATCCTGGAAATGCTGATGTGACTGTATTCTAACAAACCTCATAGTAGATCATATTTTCAGAGAAAACACATTTTTTCTGACTTGAATAATCATTCTTGAATTGTAAGTCAAATTTTGGTTGTTTATCTGTTGTTTTAATCTACAGTGGAGTTTCTTGTTTGCTGTGACTGTCAGAGTCTTGGAAAATGTAGTTTTCTTTTGTTTAATTAGGCTCTTTTAAGATGGATCTGTGTAGGTTTTTGTTGGGGATGCTTTCTTTACAGGGTAGAGACATGTCCTAAGTACAGGAGAATACATGGTTAAAGTACAGGACCTTGTAGCTGTGCCTTTAAGGTTTCTTCATATTTTAGACAATTATATAACCCTTTAATATTACGCTGCTAAAATATGTGGAATAAAATGATGATTCTGTCAAGAGACAAAAATGATTAATCTTGGGATTTATGTATGCATAGCTACATACACAAATCCTAACTTAGAGAAGTACTTTTTGACTACATACATAGGCAGAGGCTAAATACCTGAGTGTTGAGAATATTGGTGTTTGGGGAGCCTGAGTCTCTTAAGTTTCCTTACCTGTAAAGTGAGTTTTTGTGATGTTGAAACTGATCATGTACGTAAAATACTTAGCGCAGGGTTAGTGTGACATGAATATTCAATAAACGGCAGCAGTTACTGTTAGGTGGATAAGTAAAGATGCCGTTCACTTTTAGAACTATGTTAGCTGAGCTAGATAGAGTGGTTTGTACCCTAAAGACAGGCGTTTTAAAACTTTAAATGTAGACTCTAATTAGAAACCTAACATGTGTAACTTGATATTGTTAGGATTTTCCTTGAAGGGATAAAAATATTAGCATACAAACCAGCACTTAATATTGCACTGTGTGTTGGGGTACTTTTTATGCTGTTAAGTTTTCATAATGACCTTTTAAGGTTACTTATTTATTTTGAGAGAAAGAAAGCGCAAGCAGGCGAGGGGTGAGAGAGGGAGAGACAGAATCTCAGGCACTATCTGTGTGGAGCCTGATGCAGGGTCAAACTCACGAACTGTGAGATCATGACCTGAGCCCAAGCTGGATGCTTAACCTAGTGAGCCACCCAGGCATCCCAACATTTTTTTTTCCCCTTTACTTGCAGCTCTTTCCATATGTTCAGTGGTTTCTTAGGGTTTGATTAGTTTAACAACATTCTCCTACTCATTGGAAAATAGCTTAGTTTTCCATTTTATAAGCTAGCAGGTTTATAATCTTCCTGGTAATTGTGATAGATTAAAGATTGCCTTAGATCCTTTGCTACTCTCTCACTGAGACATGGGGTCTTTGTTTTCCCCCCTTTTCCTTGGTCAACTTTTAAAAAAATATTTGACCGGGGCGCCTGGGTGGCTTAGTCGGTTAAGCGTCCGACTTTCGCTTAGGTCATGATCTCGCGGTTCGTGGGTTCGAGCCCCGCCTCGGGCTCTGTGCTGACTGCCAGCTCAGAGCCTGGAGCCTGTTTCAGTCTGTGACTCCCTCTCTCTCTGACCCTCCCCTGCTCACGCTGTCTTTCCCTCTCTCTCCTAGAAATAAATAAAACATTTAAAAAAAAAAATATTTGACCATCAGAATATGGCAGAATAGTTGCTGGGCCAGTTTCTGGGCCCAAGCATTTTAAGTGACTAGCAGCAGGTCTACTTCCTATCTCGTAGAAGGTTCCATCTTGGGTCCCTGAGTTTTCATGTAAGAAGTCTGGTTCTCCTGAAGCTGCCATGCTCTGGGAAAGCCCCTGCTCTCCACATGGACAGGCATGTTGAGGCAGGGGGAGGGTTAGGAGGAAGGCACTTCTGACTTGCAGAATCATGAAATACAATGGTGTGTTCTGTATTAAGCCAGTAAGCTTAGAGTAGGTTTTTACTTCTGTCTGACAGTGCTTCCTGCTTCTTCTCATGGTTAGTTTCCAAATGCCAAATTTCTCCAGCAGTATAGGATATAACAATGTGTGAAAATGAAGTTCTGTGTTTCAGTTTTTCCCTTAAGTTGGAATAAGTCAGATGGTTGTCCGAATTGAATATTTATTACTAATAAGTAGGGTACCATGATCTTAACATATTCTGCATCTCCATTTTTAATGGTTTTTTCCTACAGTAATTCTTCCTCACCATCATATTTTCATAATTTCACCCGGCTTGGCTTCTGGATTTTTCTCATCTGATGATAAGAATTCGAGTTCAGCTAACTTTTAATTTTGCATTCCTGTAGAAGACTATGGAACCCTGGGTGTTGAAAATGAAAAAGGGAGACAGAGTGTATGGTAGCTATAAGTTTCAGCAGCTGAGGAAGGGGGTCCTAAAGGAAGAATAAGCACACACTTCAGTGCTGCACTCTCTGTCCATCCATTGGCATGAAGTTACCATGGGCAGAGAAAATGTTACATGATGTTGTAAGGATGGGGATGAATTTGAGAAATGCCTCTTCCATGGGAGTAGATAAGGACAAAACTACCCAAATCACCTCCGACCTCTAAGCGCCCCTATGCGCCCCAGTTGGCCCTGGGAAGCTGGAGAGAACAATGCGTGCAGGAAAACAAAACACATTTAAAAGCCTGTCATTGAAACTGAGGCAGGAGAGACTAAACGATAGTTCCTGCTAAAATCACACAGCACGTGGGAATTAATTTATTTATAGGAACCCATTTTTACTAGCTTAAGTGTTCAATGTCAGTGGTATTTTGTTTCTTCAACGTTGAAGTCTTCTACACAAGGGTTTGCAGGGACTGCACCTTTTGGAGCTGAGTGAACTCTGCACTTTTCAAACACTTTATATATTATCTTAAGTCTAAATAGCCCTACAAGGTAGATGGGAATTATTATCCCTATAGTTTAAATAGGGATCTGCCACCTCAAAGACACTAAATGTTAGGCTTGCCTGGGGCATATTGTGTCCTTTCCGGATCAGAGCTTGTTGATCCATTTCTTCTAGTTGCCAATGTAAAACAAAGGATATGTGAGGTGGGGCAAAATGGTAGTGATTTGTACATCTAAATGTTTGATGGAAAAGACAGGTTTTTGGGGAGTATAGAATTCATTAATTCTTGTTACCCACATTTTCTGGGAGTATGGGTACTTGTCTGTTGGCACTATTACTGCATTGCTGAAGTAACCAAAAAGGCTTTTGTGATGATTGATCTTCTGCCTCTGTGTGTCTGCCCATATTTGCTGGTGACTTGGTCAGATAGGGGATGTCAGCAGGCTAGGACCACTGAGTGGATTGCGGATGTTCACCTTGGGCAAAGAATACTTTCTTTTCTTCTTCCCAGCAGAGTTGCCTTCCTAGTTTTGGTTTACTTTGGCTTGTACGTTATAGTGCATCTTTTTGGTCAAGTGCATCTTTTGGGCACAGGGTAGGTGGTCTTCTGGAAAGAAGAGTAAAAGCATGCTGGATGGTTGGAAAAAGCTAGACTCGAGCCAGAATGTGCTGTGGATAATTGAGAAACTGGATGATGTACACACCAGTGATTTGATAATTGCCTGTATACACTTTGAGGCATTGAAGCTAGGAAAGCAATTTAAAGGTATTGAATTTGTTTCATTATAAATCATAGCAAATAGTTAAGCATCTTTTGTGAAAGACCCAGTCATACCTTTATAGATGTCAGATCCTCTGGTAGGTGCTGGAAATGCTAAGTTCTCACTAAGTTCTGTGTTGTATTTTTGGTTGAGTCCTTAAAAGGGTTACTAATATTTCTGAGGGACAGCAGAATGAAGTGTTTAATTATTGAAGAGCTTTATTTTTAAAACTACAAATGTTTCAGTCATGTATTTGAGGGAGAGATAAATGCCCAAAGTGGAACTCCGAATTAATAAAATTTGGAGAATGACTTACTCAATTTGGTTAATTTGGTTATTAAGGCTAATTACAGGTTTTGTCTTGGTGACTGTTAAGATAAAAGACAATATCTATTATAGTTCTGAGCTTGAATCTAACATTAAGAACATCCTTTCAAGATAAAACCTCTTTTTGGGAAGGTGAGCAATAAAAGAATGTTAGAGGTAAATTAATAAAGCCTTGGTTTAAAATTTTTTTTTCTCATTCTGCAAAATGGAAATTTTCTAATTAGAGAAATGTAAGCACAAAAATCTAGGATGGATTTCTGTTTTCCTCAAATCATAGATGGGATCATGACTGAGCTGAAATCAAGAGTGAGGACACTCAACTGATTGAGTTGAGTGTGCCCCAAAAGAACATTAAAAAAATTTTTTTATTTAAAGATTTTATTTTTAAGTTATCTCTAACTTGTTTAGATACCATTTTGATTTGGCTCTTGCTTCGTGACATGTTTCATTTGAAGCTGGATGGCTGTATTTCATATGAAGCTGATTGTCCTGTTTCTGGGCATGGGAAAGGCACAGGATTAATAAGGTGGTGGCTTATGCAATGTCCGTTGGCTCAATAGAAGGTTCCTGTTGAGAGTGCACCCAGACTTAAATCTTTGGAGTACCAGTAGACAGTATTGTTTGGTACAGATATTATGTAGCAACAGCTTTGTAATTTACCTACCGTAAAATTGTTACTGTAAAATATATACTACAAATATTTACTATAAAAATATATAGACCTATACCTATGGTCTTGGGTCATGATGGAGAGTAGGTCTGCCATTGTAGTATCAAGCTGGTGGCTTAGGGATATTTGAAAATAGTATTATAGTGCTGCAGGGTTCAATAAACTGGGGTTATTGCAAGGTGATACAGTATGTGAGAACAATGGTGGAAAAGAAGCATTAGAAAGCTTCCTGGGAACCTTTATAAGGACAGCATGATTTTATTAAGGGAGCGCTGTACCTGACCATGAGACAGCAGATTTTTGCCTAAAAAGAAGTGGACAGAAGAGGAGGATAAGTTCTACCCCAAACCATATTTGAAAGAGATTATGCAGGAAAGAAGAGAAAGAGAAACGGGCAAAGAAAGAATCATGTAGTTGGAATCTGTGGTTGCAGCTGCTTTCAAAGTATTGTTAGGAAGTTGGTTAAACCTGAAATGTACAGCTCAGAACTCTTAGGACTGCAAATGTACTACTTTTAAATAAATGTCTATTGTAATTATTTTTAAAAATACATACATCTGAATTTCTTGATGTACAGTGTTGAGTTTTATTTATTTATTTCTGATTTTATTTTATTCTAATAGGTGTGTAGTGGCATCTTGTATGGTTTTAATTTTCATTTTCCTAATTAATGATGTTGAGCACATTTTCATCTGCAGTTTACTATTATATTTTATTTCATCGGCAACATCTTGTTATAAATGGTTCTTTAGATCTTCTTTGATGAAGTGTCTTTGGAAATCTTTTGTCCATTTTAATAGGGCTGTTCATTTTCTTGATGAGTTTTGTGAGGACTTTTTCATATTCTGGATGCAAATCCTCTGTCAAATGTATGATCTGCACATATTTTCTCTCAGCCTGTGGCTTATCTTTTCATTCTCCTAACAGTGTCTTTTGTAGAGCAAAAGTTTTTAATTTTGATGTTTGCTTTCTCAATTTCATCTTTTATGGATCTTGCTTTTGATACTGTATCAACTTTACCTTTGTTTCACCCAAGGTCTTAAGAGTTTTCTTTCCCGCCTAACAAGTTTTATGGTAAGGCTTTATATTTCGGCATATGATCTATTTTGAGTTTGTTTAAAAACATTTAGTTGGGCTAATTCTTTAATAAAGTTTTTGGTATGGGTTTAAGTTCACTTTTTTCACAAGAATATCTAATTGTTGCACCAGTTGTCAAAAACATGTATCTTTTCTCTATTGAATTGCCTTTGGACCTCAAATTGACCATATTTGTGTACGTCTATTTCTGAGCTTTCTAATCTGTGTGTCTTTCAGCAGTTGTGCATTGTCTTGATTACTGTAAGTATACGAAGTTTCAAAACCAGCTACTATAAGTCTTCCAAGTTTGTCCTTCTTTAAAATTGCTTTGGTTATTCAGTATCTGTTCTTGTGTCTTTCATGTACACACCAACCTGCTTGGCTTTTGAGTGAGGTTGTGTTGAGCATATAGATCAGTTTGGGGAGAATTGATAAAATTGTTAAGATTTCTAATGTATGAAAATAGTAACTTGCTTTTTAAGATTAATTTCTTTTGTCAGTATTTTGCTTTTAGTATAGAGACTCTGCACATGTTTTGTAAGATTTTTAACTAAGTATCTCATGGGTTTTTTTGGTACTAATATAAATGGTACTTTTTTGGTTAAATTCTAGCATATAGATTTACGGTTGGTTTTTGAGTATGTTTTATTTTACAGAGAGAGAGAGAGAGAGCACGCGCGCGCATGAACAGGGGAGAGAGAGAGTATCAAGCAGGCTTCATGATCAGTGCAGAACCCAAAGCGGGACTCGATTCCTTGCACCAGGATCATGACCTGAGCTGAAATCTTGAGGCAAACACTCAACTGACTAAGCCACCTAGGCACCCCAATTTTGAGGGTTTTTTTTTGGTTTGCTTTTTTGCTTTGAATTTGTATCATGACCTTTGATAAACTTACTTATTAGTTCTAGGAGCATTTTTATAGATCACTTGTCTGCAAATAGAGTTGGTTTAATTTGTTCCTTTCGTATCTATGCATTTAACTTCTTTTTCTCACATTTTTGGCTTTGCTGAAATTCCCAATGTAATGCTGAACAGGAGAAAGAAGAGCAGACATTTTTGCCTTATTTTGATCTCAAGGAAAACATTCAGTCTTTTGCCATTATGATGTTCATGTAGAATTTCTTTCGCAGATGCCTTTATCAGGTTATTTTCTTTTCCTATTTTGTTGAGAGTTTTGTTTATTATGAAGGAATGTTGAATTTTGTCACTTGCCTTTTCTGTTGGAAAAAATTACTTTTTCTACATCTTTTGGAGATAGTCTCCCCCTTCCCCTTAGTCTGTTAATATAGTGAGTTTTGCTGATTGATTTTTAATGTCTTAAACTGACCTTGCATTCCTGGGATAAACCATACTCGGTTGTGGTCTATTTTCCTTCTTGTACATTTCTTAATTACACTTTCTGATATTTTATCGAGATGTTTTACTTCTGTGTTCATGAGGGATATTCATCTGTAATTGTATTTACTTATATCTTTGTCTGGTTTTGATATCAGAGTAATGCTGGGCTCTAAAAATGAGTTGGGAAACCATTTCCTTTTCTGTTTTCAGAAGGATATTGTGTAGAATTGTAATTCTTTCTTTCTTAAATGTTTGGTATAATTTTCCAAGGAAACCTCTGAACCTACATTATTAAAGATTTTGAATCGCAGATTTAATTTCTTTAATAAATTTTATTATCCAGGTTATTACTTGTTGAGTGAACTTTGGTAGTTTGTGAGTTTCAAGGAATTTTTTAAAAACTTTATCTAAGTAGTAGAATTTGTAGGCATAAAGTTGTTTATAGAATTCCATTACAAGCCTTTTAATGCCTCTCTAGGAACTGTACAGATGTGCCCTCTTTTATTCCTGATACTGATAATTTGTCCTTCTTTTTTCAGTCTGATTATAGGCTTATTGATTTTATTAATCTTTTTACATTTTTATTTTAAAAATGTTTTAATCTTTATCTTTGAGAGAGGGGAAGAAACAGAGCGTGAGCAGGGGAGGTGGAACAGAGAAAGAGGGAGACACAGAATCTGAAGCAGGCTCTAGGCTCTGAGCTGTCAGCACAGAGCCCAAGGTGGGGCCCGAACCTGCAAACCGTTAGCTCATGACCCAAGCTGAAGTCAGATGCTTACCCAACTGAGCCACCCAGGTGCCCCTGATTTTATTCATCTTTTTAAGGAACCAGCTTTTAGTTTCACTGAATTGGAGGGTGCAGTTTTCAATTTAATTGATTTCTGATGTCATCTCCTTCTTGTGCTTGCTGGCTTTTGCTTTCTCATTTTCTTAAAGTGGTTATTTAGATTATTGCTTTGGGATGCCTGGGTGGCCCAGTCGGTTGAGGATCAGATTTTGGCTCAGGTCATCATCTCCTGGTTCATGGGTTTGTGCTGACAGCTCAGAGCCTGGAGCCTGCTTCTGATTCTGTGTCACCCTCTCTCTCTGTTCCTTCCATGCTTGTGGTCTGTCTATGTCTCTCTAAAAAATAAACAGAAACAAAATTTTAGATTCTTGCTTTGAATCCTTTCTTTTTTCCAGTTTATGTATTTAATCCTGTAAATTTCCCTCTAAAGTCTTTTCAGCTATAGATCACAAATTTTGATGTTTTATTTATATTTTCATTAGGTACAGAATATTTTTTTTAATTTTTCTTATAACTTACTCTTTTACTCATGAGTTACTTATGTTATTTAGTTCCCAGATATTTTCAGAATTTTCCAGATATCTTCCTGTTACTAATTTCCAGTTTAATTCTTTCACATCAGAGAATATACTTTGCATGATTTTAGTTCTTTCAGATATGTCAAAGTTTGTTTTATGGCATGGAGTATGGACTATATTGATGAATGTTCTTTGTGCATTTAAAAAAAGTCGTATTTTGTTTTGTTTTTCCTACTAATGGTAGGTGGAGTTTGCTATAAATATTAGTGAGGTTAAGTTGGTTGATAGTGTTTAGGTATTCTTCATCCTTATTAATTTTCTGTCTGCTTTTCTTAGTTACTGAAAGAGGAATATTAACGCATCTAAATATAACTGAATTTGTCTATTTCTCCTTTAAGTTCTGTTGGGTTTTGCTTCATGTATTTGAAGTCTTCATGTTGGGTTTAGCTTACTCATTTAGGATTCTCATGTGTTTTTAAAGAACTGACCCTTTTATCCTACATCTCCTTCATCCCTGATGTAAGTATTCCTTGTTCTGAAATCTACTTTGATATTAAAATGGCCACTTAAGCTTTATTTTGAAAGTTTTGCACAGTATATCTTTTTCTGTTTAATCTTTGTCATTCTATTTAAAGTATCTTTCTTATACATAGCATAGAGTTGGGTCTTGCTTTTTAATCTCATTTTACCATCTCTTAATTTGTATGCTTAGGCCATTTACATTTAATGTAAGTATTGATGTAGTCTACCATTTAATTATTTGTTTTCTGTTTATCCTTTTTTTTTTTTTTAATTCTTTATTCCTTCTCCTGCTTTCTCCTGTCTTTCCCTGGATTGTTCTAACCTTTTTTAGTATTTCATTTAATGTATTGTCTTTTTAGTTTGTATCTCTGTATATTTTTATGGTTTTGGCATTAAACATGCCTAGCTTTAAACAGTCTATTTTTAGTTAATATTTTGCCACTTTAAGTAAAATGTAGAGTCTAACAACCTTTATAGGTTCCTTTATTCTGCCCTCTTTATGTCATAGTTTTTAAAATGTATGTTACATCTACATATATTTAAAATGACATAAGGCAATATTCAAATTTATTCTTTCAGCAGTCATACCTATTTTAGAGAACTTAAAAAAGACAAGAGTAGTTTGTTATAGTCAGATATTTATTACTATTATTGTTCTTTCTTTGTTCTTAAAACCTCACTTTCCCTCTGGTATTATTTTTCCTTAACCTGAAGATCTTCCTTTAGCATTTCTTCCAGAACAGGTCTTTTAGCAACAAATTCCAGACAGTATTGTTTCAGAGAGTTGAAGATACTGCACTTCCCTCATTGTTCTCTGCATATATTTTCAAACACTACTGACTTAGTGAAAAAAATGTTAGTTGAATGAAGACTTACCCACAGTGTTCTTTCACCTACTTGAGTATATAACACTTACCTTGTACTTAGATGCATGTGTTTTCAAACATTACTAACTTAGCATTTTAGCAACAAATGCTGTTAGCTTTCCCTGATATGAGAAAACCTTTATTGCACCATCATTCCTGATCAATACTGTTGCTGGATATAGAATTCTAGGTTGACACTTTAGTTTCTTTGAACACTTTGAAGATCTTATTTCACTGTCCTCTAACTTCTAAGATTTCTGATGAGAAATTTCTAATTATTTGAGTCATTCTTCTATGGTGTTTTATTATTCTTTCAAGATTTTTTTTTCTGTATCTTTGGTTTTCATTGATTTGATTATGATATGTTTGGGCATGGCTTTCTTTGAGTTTACCCTTTTTGTGGTTAGTTGAGCTTTTTCATTCTATAAATTCATGTATTTTCCCAAATTTGGAAGATTTTATTCATTATTTTTTCCCACAGTTTTCTATATCTATGTCTCATCTTCTGGGACTCCAGTAACACAAATGGTACTTCTTTTGATGTTTTCCCACTTGTCTTTAAGGTTTGGTTCCTTTTCTTCTGATTGATTTTCTCTGTTCTTCAGATGAGATCATTTCTATTTTCTCATTCACTAATTTTTCCCTCTGTCATATCCATTCTGCCATTGATCCTATCTAGTGACTTTTTTATTTCAGATATATTTTTTAGTTCTAAAATTCCAATTTAGTTTTTTTTTTAATAGTTTGTCTTTTACTCATTTCAGTAGTGTTTACCTTCTTCTCAAGGAGCAGAGTTATAATAGTTGCTATAAAGTCTCTGACTGATCATTCTCACATATGGTTTATCTTGGTTGATATCTGTTGATTGTTTTTTCCCTTGAGAATTGATCACATTTTCCTGTTTCTTTGTAAGCCAATAATTTTGAATCCTGGACATTTTGCATACTGTGTTGTGAAAATCTGAGTCTTATTAAAATCCTCTGGAGAATTTTGTTTTGTTTTTGTTTTTTAAAAACATACACTTAACATCCAGGGTAGATTCAGACCATAAGTTCTGTTTTACCTTCTTTGAGTGACAATATCAGTAAAATTTTCAAAGCCTTGTCTCTGTTGCTTGGCATCTGCCCGTGCACAGGACTTGGGCCTGTTGCTATATGGTTTTTAGGGGTCTTCCTCTTCAGCTCTTGATTGTGCGGAGGGTCCCCTTTTCCTGGTTCTTTCACCAACTAGATGATATTTCTCTCATTTTTGCTGTATGTGCCTTAGTTCCTGAAATGGGACTAATTTTCTGTCCAACCCAGGAGACAAAAGAGGCAAAAAAAGTAACATGTGATCAGCCTCACATGGCTTACTTCTTAAAGTTTTATTTCTCCAGTCTGCTTGTTTACTTATTTTTGGAGCCCTCAAGGTGCTGCTTTTTTGTACTTTTGGAGAGAGATAAGTAATAGTGGGTTTATTCCATTTTAACTGATGATGTTTTATTTTTAATTGGCATTTAAAAGTATAAAAATGTCATTTTTAAATACCTGTGGCTTAAAAAATTGGTTGTGGCAATTTTAATTTTCTTTTGGTAAAAATTATTTGATATTTAAAATACCAGATTCTGTAATTGAAGCAGCTTGCTATTTTTATTTTATTAAGTTTTTATTTTAATTCTAATATTGTTAACATACACTGTTATGCTAGTTTCAGGTGTACAATATAGTGACTCACCAGATCTGTATGTTATTGGTGCTCATCATGTTAAGTTTGCTGTCCAGTCCCTGTGGCCTATCTCACCCATATCCCCACCCGCCTCCTTCCCGGTAACCATCAGTTTGTTGTTCTTAGTTAAGAGTCTTCTTTCTTGGTTTCTCTTTCTCTCTCTCTCTCTCTTTCCCTTTCCTCCCTTCCCCTCCCCTTTCTCCTCTCTTTTGTTCATTTGTTTCATTTCTTAAATTCCATGTATGAGTGAACTCATATGATACTTGTCTTTCTCTGACTGATTTATTTCACTTAGCATTTATACTCTCCTTTTCCATCTGTGTGGCTGCCAATGGCAAGATTTCAGTGGGTTTTTTTTTAAGGCTGGATAATATTCCTGTGTGTGTGTGTGTGTGTGTGTGTATTACATCTTTACCCATGTTATCTATTGATGGACATTTGGGAATCTTGTTAATTTTATATGTGAAAGAATGTAAAGCATCTCTTTTGGACAAACAGAACAAGCAGTGATCATTTCTACCTTTATTATTTACTTGGCTAACACAGTTGATTAAAACATACATGGATACACACATGCACCTTTTTTTTTAAATGTTTGTTTATTTTCAAGAGAGAGAGAAAGAGACAGCGTGAGCAGGGGAGGATCAGAGAGAGAGGTAGACACAGAGTCAGAAGCAGGCTCCAGGTTCTGAGCACAGAGTCCGATGCAGGAGTCAAACCCACAGACCAAACCATGAAATCATGACCTGATCTGAAGTCGGATGCTCAACCAAGTGAGCCACCCAGGCACCCCACACAAATATCTTTTAAAAGAAAAAAACATTATGAATGAGTTTGAAGTACTAGAATCTGTCTTGTTTTGAAATTAGTAAAGTAAAACTTGAAGTTTTGTTTTGTTTTGTTTTATTAGAGAGAGAGACAGCATGAGCAGGGGAGGGTCAGGGAAAGAGGGAGACACAGAATCTGAAAGAGGCTCCAGGCTCTGAACTAGCTGTCAGCACAGAGCCCAACGCGGGGCTAGAACCCATGAACCGTGAGATTGTGACCTGAGCCGACGTCGGACGCTCAACCGAGCCACCCAGACACCCCAAAACTTGAAGTTTTAGGACTTTTTGAAGTATTTGTTTGAATTAGCTACTTAATTCGCTATTCAAATTATGAGTTATGCCTTCTAAATTCATTATTGCAGGGTGCCTGGGTGGCTGAATCAGTTAAGCATTTGACTCTTAATGTTGGCTCACAGTTCACAAGATTGAGCCCTGCGTCAGGCTCTGTGCTGACAGCCAGATTCTCTCTATCCCGCTCTCTCTGCCTCTCTCCTGTTCACCTGTGCTTTCTCTCTCAAAAGTTAATAAACTTTAAAAAAAATTACTTAAAAAAACTAAATTCATTATGGTTTTTCCCTTGAAAAACAAGTGAACTTTTGATTAATGTTTAATGATTTCACTCACATCAAGACATAAATTTAGTGATTTCATTTATAATAAGATTATTTTCTCAGATGCCTGGATGGCTCTTAAGCCTCCAACTTCAGCTCAGGTCATGACCTTATGCCCTGTGGGTTCGAGCCCTGTGTTGGGCTCTGTGCTGACTGCTCAGAGGCTGGAACCTGCTTCGGATTCTGTGCCTCTCTCTCTCTGCCCCCTCTCCTGCTCACACTCTGTTTCTCTCTCAAAAACAGAATAAACATTTAAAAAAATTATAGGATTAATTTCTGGTGAAATCATTTAGGGCAAAGTATGTTTTTAAAATTTTGTTTTTAAAAGATCTGTTGAAATATACATGGCATTAATTTATGCATACTAATTTAAAAACAATAAAATTTGGAAAGAGTAGGAAATTATTTATTTGTGTCCATTGTATACCTTTATGATTTTATTGTAAAAAGGTAATTTTAGAAGTAAATTTAATTTTTGTGCACAGAAGAAACATGAATAGTGCTTTGTTACAGCATTCATATATAAAACCTATTTGTAAATCAAAGTGGTTAGCTGGACTTTACTTCTTTTTTGTCTTTTTTGTCCAAAATGTCACACAAATAGGAAGGTGATACAGTTAGCATTTGAAATATCTTTCATCTTTGTATGTAACTGTGTTTGGATCTTTGGTTCAAATCAGGACTCTGTTGTCCTCCTTTCCATTAAATTTCTATATGAGATTTGTGGCTTAGATTAAGGAGAGAATGGTTTTGCAAAAATGGCAGACCTAGGTCCATTCTGAAAGGGTTTAAAATGTATCATTGGGTGTTAGAATTGGAAATTTTTGTGATTTTTGAAATTTACTTTCCCCTCTCCCTTTAAATTAGGTGCTCTGTGGATGTGTATAGTTTTAAACCCCCACTGCAAGTTGGAGCAGAAGGCCAGTTGGCTAAAACAGCTGAAAAAATGGAACAGTGTTGATGTCTGTCCATGGGAAGATGGAAATCATGGCAGTGAATTACCCAACTTAACGAATGCTTTGCCTCAGGGTGCAAATGCTAACCAAGGTGAGTCCACAGTAATATTTTGCTCACTCTGTATCCACTTAATTGTGCATATATGTTTATAGCGGTGACTTATAATATACATGGGAAAATTATTTTGCCCACTAAGAATTTACTACAATTCAAGGACTTAGTGTTTTCTCTCTGAATGTATTTTAATTTTTACCTGATATCTTGTGTATGCTTTTTCATATTATCAGAATATAAATGGATGTTATACTTTTATGTATTAGAATGTGTTAAAATTCGCTATTATTTTGTTTGAAATAATGTAAAAAATCATGGAATAAGGAGGTAATATATTACCTTGTACAACAAAATATTGACAGGCTTGAGAAACTATTTTATCTCTTTTGGTGCAACCCACTTCATTTTTGGGTTGCTGTGTAATTTAATAAGTTAAATTTTGTTAGTTTTAAAATATAGCAATTAAACATTTGTGACTGGGTTGGAGAGGCGTGGGATACTCTTGGCATTTAGAGTAGGAAAATTCTTTATTGTAAAGCATTATCTAGCATACCTGTTCCCACCTACTATAAGCTGATGGTGTCCTTCAGTCTTTGGGACAACTAAGAGATACTTCCGGACCTTTCCAGATGTCCTGTTAAGGACCTTTGTCTTTCATTTCTGTGCTCTTTTTTTCAGCTTCTCCCTTTCTATTGGATCTACTCATTTAGCTCAAGCTCCTCTCGTCTTCAAAAAAACAAAAAACAAAACAAAATACCAACTCTTTTCTTGGCCCCATTTTCCCTTCGAGCTCCTCTACATTTTTCTCCTGTCTTTCAGAACCATGTCCTTAAAGAAATTAAGTCTTACAAATAAAAGTTTCATTCACTTACTCCTGTCACTATTTTTGTGTGATTTTGTGTTCCTGCTGTCTTTTTTGGCAGAGGAGATGACGTGGAGGATTTGACAGACTATGATCAATGTAAGGTGGGAGTCAAATGATGTTAGAAGGATTTAGAATACAGATTGTCCTTCTGTAATGTGCTAGCCCCGTGTGGAGTTGGTACTATTGAAAGAGCTGGACATTGTGTTGAGTATGAATGTTAGCATAGTGTTTTTAGTATCTACAGAGAATGAAAATAAGGTCTGTTACTCCATAGGGACTTGTCTAATCAAAAAGAAGTTTTAGGGTACACCTGGCTGGCTCACTCAGTAGAGCATGTGACTCTTGATCTCAGGGTTGTAAGTTTGAGCCCCATGCTGACTGGGGAGATTGCTTCAAAATAAAATCTTATGAACAAAAGAAGTTTTAGGACTTGGAAGGGATGCCTATCTGCTTCAACTTTGTCTAGAAATATTTGCCTTGGGAATTCTGTATTTGAAATCTGTCATATTTTATTGGCCATGATTATTTTAGTTCATAACTTTCAGAGAAAATTAGCATATCCCAATTTCTTTTCCAGAAGCTTAGAATTTTCAAGTTTACAATTCAATTGATTTTCTTCCATTGCTAGGAAAGGGTATGCCTATATCCATAGGTAATTACTTTAATCTCCTTTTACTTAACTGAATGTTTCTCTTTGTTTCACTTCCCACCTGCTTTTTGGGACCGCCATCCTGACATTTTACAGTTTATGTTTTACTTTACATTGGTTACGTTCCCTTTGATTAAACATAAATATTTTGTAGACTTTAGAAAGCCTTTAAGAAGTGATCTAGCCTTCAGATGAAACTGCTTATTTCATTTATGATTTGGTCTGGGGATATGAAGTTAGAACCTAGTTTCTAAGGGTGGTATTTTTAGCCTTTGGGCCTAAAGGCACCAGGGTTCCTGTTTTTAGCAGAATATCCACATCCTCCAAGGGGCTGTCAGCAGAGACATCTCTGCAGACGGACTCTGATGTTCACTCTTCAGTACTTCTGCTGGCATGCTGAGCAGGCTCGGTAGGCGAAGACAGCAGAACCCAGCAGCCATATCATTGCAGCTGGGTGGAGTGTGCACACGACACAGACCTTAGGCAGAATTGGATGTGCTGGCACATTGGACTGAACGTGAAGGTGGAATCAGACCTCGTCTTCGCTAAGATTGTTACAATTAATTAACAACAACATTCAAATCTGAACTCTTTGAAAGAGTGTTGTTTTTTTTTTTATTATATGAGAATGGTAGCCAATTTTTTTATTTTAGTTTTTTGATAAACGAGCAAATGGTTCCCCCCTTTGTACTTTTATGAATTTCCCAAATTTTCTTTAATCAGCATGTATTGATATTACATACGCTTCATTAAAAAATTTTTACAAATTTGTGTATTTATCATTTTGAAAATTTGGTTAAGATAATCCATTTCTTTTCTCCATCTTTTTGCAAAAATAAAACTACAGACGTTATGATTAAAAAAGACCATAATTTTGATATTAATGAAACAAACTTTTTGTTGATCTTTGTAGCCATTGTCTTTGTACGTAATCTTTATTTCCCAGGTTGTTAGAGACAGTTTTATATATTACATTTTCATTTAGTTGTTATTTCTTTTTTTTTTTTTTAATTTTTTATTTATTTCTAGGAGAGAGAGAGATAGACAGCATGAACAGGGGTCGGTCAGAGAGAGAGGGAGAAACAGGCTCCAGGCTCTGAGCTGGCAGTCAGCACAGAGCCTGACGCGGGGCTCGAACCCACAAACCGCGAGATCATGACCTAAGCGAAAGTTGGACGCTTAACCGACTAAGCCACCCAGGCGCCCCATTTGGTTGTTATTTCATTAATATTTAGTCTTTTTTGTTAGACTTGGTTTTATTAGTCTTCTATAGCTAACCTTACTATTAAAAGTGTGGTATATTCCTATACCTTTCGTTTTGTTCATACAGTCACATACAAACATATGAAAAGTTAAGATTTTTGCTATATTTATTTTTTATTGTAAGTGTTTCTTTTTGAAAGAGCGAGTAGGGAAGGGGGAGAGAGACAGGGAGACACAGGATCTTCTGAAGCAGGCTCTGCGCTAACAGTTTGATGTCAGGCTCGAACTCACAAACTGTGAGACCATGACTTGAGCTGAAGTCTGATGCTTAAGTGACTGAGGCACCCAATCGCCCTGAGATTTATGATTTTTTGTTTTAATAAACGGAATCATACTCCACAACTTACTCTTCTTAAGTGATACCACAGTGAGCCAAATTGACAAGTAGAACTCTAATTCTTTTAATACATGCATAATACTAAGTTGCTTTTTTAAAGTCTTTTAGTTTTAAATTCTCTTTCTGTAATTTGAGCAGAGCCACTGAACATGTACAAAATTTGGACTTTGGAATATTTAGCCAGCTGATGGTCACGAAACCAGTTTTTTGCTGGGTTAGGGGTATCTTTACTCTGCTCAACACAAAGCCCCGATAGATTCAAAGGCCCTTAAATGTAGCGCCCACTCCTCTTTGCAGGGTGGTCGTTTGCCCACAGGGACAGATAGGTCACTATTGATGCCTCACAACTTCAGTCATCGTACATTTTGGTATGTCTCCCGTTTAAATACAGATATCTAAGTTGACCTGAAACCAAGCTAAAGTAATGTCTCTTTCTGGTGAAGACCTCTCAGAAGCTTTTCACAACACCTGAAACAGCTGAGTTTGGAGTGTGGGTATTTATGTTTTGATCTTGACTGCCATTGCCTGGCTGTGTGACCTTGGCAAGTCACTTTACTTCTCTCAATTTTCAGTTCCATCAGCAGAATAGGGGAGTTGCACCAGAAAAGTTTTCAGAGTGCTTCTCAATTTGGTTGTTTTGGTTTTTATGATTCCCTTTACATCTTTGCTGAGCTGAAGCTCCAGTTTGCTTCTCATTTAGTTAAGCTTCAGTACAGTGAGGGGGGATACTGGAGCTAAGTAAAATATACATAAGAATAGTTTGTTGCCCTGATTTTCAATTGAGGCTTGCTAAGGCTTGTGCCACAGTTGAAGGTAAGTCTGGAGTGGGGACCCAAGTGTGCGATTGAGGTTACAGGATTGGAACCATGTCATCCAGAGGGACTGAATAATCCCAGGATTTAGGATGAGAATATTCTTTATTCCCCAAACATTTCTTTTCTCCGTCAGGTCCTGAACCTTGAACCCTCTTCGGAGTGTATGCTTCTGCTCTTTTGTGATGCCCCGGCATACACTATGCTGGGGACATCACACCAGCCATGGAACCTGCACAGGAGTCAGGAGGCAGCCTGTAGGGGCAAGGTAAGTGCGCTGGTTTGTTTTGTAGCTATGTTGTGTGGCTTTGTGAAATGTTAAATATATGCATTTATGCCCTTGGGGATATAAAGTGGCATTTAATCATTATATCCCAAGAAGCATAATAGTTTTAATTGTGCAAAACCGCACAATATAGTTAAAAAATACAACCAAAAGCACAACCCTTATGCACATCTTTAAAGGCTGATTGCATCTTCCTGAAAGGTTCCATGGCTGGTGTCGCATCTCTTGCATAGTGTTTGTGAGAGCTGTTGATCCCATCAGGGCAGCCCACCACAGCACCTCAGAAGTGGGGAGCAGTGAGTTTTCATGTGACTTTTGTGCCGAGTGCCTCCTTTGAGTGTATTTGGCATGGAAACTAGACTTGACCCTTCTTTTTGCAGGATGCCTTTAACCTTAGCTTTGATGGCTGCAGAGTGTTTGTGTTTGATAAAACAAGTGAGTGGATGGTGGCTCTTTGGGCTGACTTGCCTTCTAGTACTTAGGACATGAGATTATTCACCCTTCATCCTTCTGCTTAGGGGGTGCAGGACAGTGTGTGTGGGTGTGTTCATGAACATCTGGCTACAGAATGGTATGACTGATTTATACACATGTGAATAATAGCTGACACGGCTTTCTGAATTGTGGAAAAAACAGATTCATCGAACAGGCCACATCGGACAGTGTTCACCCGAGCCATCGAGGCATGCGATCTCCACTGGCAGGATAGCCACTTGCAGCACATTATCAGCAGTGACCTATACACCAACTACTGTTACCATGACGACACTGAAAACTCCCTCTTTGACTCCCGCGGGTGGCCCCTCTGGCATGGTAAGTGGCCAAACCGGAAAGACATTTCCATGACTTACTTCTTTGTTTCATTTCTATAGCATTATTGGAGTGGGAGGTGGAGAGTTGAGGGATTCAATGGGAGACGGATGAATGCTTGGCAGGAGGAGCGGAGTTTTGCATTCAAATCCAAGTTCAGAAATGGCTTCTTATGTCTTTTTAATAGTATTTTGGGGAAAAACATCTTACTCTTTACATGCTATTTTTGTACATATATCTGATGATGGCAACGGTGTCCCCTTAACTTTCTGTTTTAGAACACGTTCCTACAGCTTGTGCAAGAGTGGATGCATTACGTTCTCATGGGTACCCCAGAGAAGCACTGAGACTAGCAATAGCTATTGTTAACACATTAAGAAGACAGCAACAGAAACAGTTGGAAATGTTCCGGACTCAGAAAAAAGGTGAATGTGAAGGAGTTTGTTTCCATTGGAATGGGATTCTTGGTGATGACATCACTGGATTTTGTCACGTTTTGGGAGTGATGGCTTTTGAAATTAGGAGATGGCTTTACTCACCACTCATTTGGAATATTTATTAGCTGATCTGTGAGAAATTTGAGGCTCATTTGCTCTTGGTTAAATGTTGTAAGAAATAAGATTTTTAAAAACATTTCCTAGGTTGGTTAATTTTTTTAAGAGGATAATTTTGTTGTTCCAGTAGTTATTTAGTGTGTCTGAATTATCGGAAATGCCAGTTAGCCAGTATCTTATTTTTGGAATTGTATTTTAATTTAACAGTAAGGAGTCTGGGGTCAGACTGTTCATGTGTGAATCCTAGCAGGAGATCTCTGCTGGGAGACCTTATGCAGTGACTGGAGCTCTGATTTAGATTCCTCATCTGTGGAATGGAGCTCGGTAGAGGATCTATTTCTTAGTGTTGTGGAGAAAATTAAATAAGTTAATTGCTATCAAGGTCTTAAAACAGAGCCTGGCATAGTGTGTAAAACTCTAAAACTTGTTAGCTGTAATAGTTTGTGTATCACGACGTGGTATTTGTTTAAAGGGATCAGATTTGATTTTTCAAATTCTGCAGATAACATTTGATCAGCTGCTAACTGACAGGGCACATTTAACTTCTCTTTGACTTAGTTTACTGTTAATCTTTTAAATAAGTATTACTGAGTAATAGTAATTTCAGAGAGTTATATTACATGCAGAAGGCCCTGATGAGAAGAAATATATATGCTTTTTCTGATTAATCAATGCACTTCTTATTCCTTCCATAGGTTATAAAGCTTTTTATGTTTCTTTGATTAGGTTTGTTTTTTCACTCTGGAGTTTTATTTCTTATTCAGAGAGATACTCTTAGTTGATGGGTTTTTTTTTTTTGAGTTATGTTTTTTGTTTTTAATCCTTCTGTGTTTATACACACACAAGGATACAGCTAAAATCAAAAGTTGTTGTAATAGGCTGAAGGTTGGAGTGAGTGTTTGTTATCTTTTAATACCCTCTATATGAGAATTTTTATAAATGTTAATTTGCATTATGATTTATATGATGAAAGAAAATTTCAGAGTTAAAATTGCAACCAAAGAAAGGGGAGCTCAAATGTAATTGGAAGGTAATATCCCTGAGTATCATTATTTTGTTCATTTCTTCATGTCCTTCATAACATAACTGTTTATCAGATGTGTTTACAAAACATATTGAGACTTTTTGAAAATTTTTTTGAAATCCCTTTTCCGCTAAACACAGCCTATAGCCAAAAGGTACTTCTGAAAAGTAAAGGATAATAATATTCAAGCAAAGAGAAGTGAGACACTTTTTATACTGTAAAAATAAAGCTGGGTCATGATGATTATCAGATTAAAAAAATCATAAACTTTTCTTAGAAATATTGTTTTTTTAGGCGTCCATGGGTGGCTCAGTCGGTTAAGCATTTGACTCTTGATTTCAGTTTAGGTCATGATCTGTTCAGTTCAGGTCATGATCGCCACATCGGGCTCTGCACTGATAGCATGGAGCCTGCTTGAGATTCTCTCTCTCTCTCTCTCTCTCTCTCTCTCTCTCTCTCTCTCTCTCTCTCCCCCTCCCCCCACACCTCAAAATAAACCATCTTAAAAAAAAAAAAAGAAAAATGTTTTAAAAACTCATTTAATAAGAATCTTGTAATATCTAGGGTGCCTTAGTGGCTCAAGTCAGTTGACCATCCATCTCTTGATTTTGGCTCAGGTCATGATCCCAGGGTCATTGTGGAGCCTTCTTAGGATTTTCTCTCCTTTTCTCTCTCCCCCTCTCTCTTCCCGTCTCCCCTACTCATGTACTCTCTCTCAAAATAAAAATGAAAAGATTTAAAAAATGTTGTAGTATCTAATAAATGGAAAGTGTAAAAAATGTTAGTTTATAGGGATAAATTAGAATATGTGTTAAGTTAGACTCCTTTAATTGTCTTTGAGGCACCTCTTAGACCCATTTCTCTTTTATCTTGTGAGCAATGAAAACTTTTTTTAGATGATTCTTTTTTTTTTCAAAATTTTTAACATTTATTTATTTTTTTTAAATTTATTTTTTTTATTTATTTCTAGGAGAGAGAGAGAGAGACAGCGTGAGCAGGGGAGGGTCAGAGAGAGAGGGAGTCACAGACTGAAACAGGCTCCAGGTTCTGAGCTGGCAGTCAGCATAGAGCCCGACGCGGGGCTTGAACCCACGAACCGCGAGATCATGACCTAAGCGAAAGTCGGACGCTTAACCGACTAAGCCACCCAGGCGCCCCTAACATTTATTTATTTTTGAGACAAAGAGAGACAGAATGTGAGCAGGGAAAGGGCAGAGAAAGAGGGAGACACAGAATCCGAAGCAGGCTCCAGGCTCTGGGCTGTCAGCACAGAGCTCGACGCGGGGCTCAAACTCACAGAGGGTAAGATCTTGACCTGAGCCAGAGTCAGACAGTTAACCAACTGAGCCACCCAGCCACCCCATATTTAAGACTGTTCTCCGGTATTACTGTGATTGCATCTCTATACCTATATCTTTCCTACTTTTTTATTGATCCGTAATAAGAGAATAGGTTTTTCACAGCTGTTATAATTCCAAATTGCTATGATGTTATGATGGTTATTCGTTATGTGATCAAGATTAGTGCATATATATATATATGTGTATATATATATATATGTGTGTGTATATATATATATAGTATGTGTGTGTATATATATATTTATATAGTGTACATTTTCAGCACTATTTAGCATACTGTGTCAGCTTTTTGTTGTTGTTAATTGAGGTATAATTCATGTATAACAAATTAGTTCAGGTATACAACATAATGATTTGATATTTATATATTCTGAGATGGTCACAGTAAGTCTAGTGAGTATCTGTCACCATACATAGTTACAGATTTCTTTTAATATTTATTTTGAAAGGGGGAGAGAGACAGAGCATGAGCTGGGGAGAGGCTGAAAGAGGGAGACACAGAATCTGAAGTGGGCTCCAGGCTCTGAGCTGTCAGCACAGTGCCTGATATGGGGCTTGAACTCATGAGCCATGAGATCAGGAGCTGAACTCAAGTTGGATGCCTAACCAAATGAGCCACCCAGGCATCCCTACAAATTTTTTTTGTGATGATAACTTTTAAGATCTGATTTCAAATATGCAGTACAGTGGTAGTCATACATTTTTAAATTGTTTATTTATTTTTGAGAGAGTGAGCAGGGGAGGGGCAGAGAGAGATGGAGACAGGATCCCAAGCAAGCTCAGCACTGTCAGCGCAGAGCCCCACTCAGTGCTAGAACTCACGAACTGCTGAAATCAAGAGTCGGAAGCTTTAACCAACTGAACCACCCAAGTGTCCCTGCAGTACAATATTATTAACTATAGTTGCACATGCTGCCCATTATGCCGCTATGACTTGTTCATTTTATAAAAGGAACTTTGTGCCTTTTGACCCCCTTCACCCATACCCACCCCTGCCTCTGGCAACTACTAGTCTGTTCTCTGTATCTAGAAGCTTGGGGTTTTTTTAGATTCCACGTGTAAGTGAGATCGTATAGTATTTGTCTTTCTCAGTCTCACTTTCTTTACCTTGCTCCTTGATTTTGAAAAAAAAATTGTACTCCTTTTTTTTATTTCTTTCTTTCCTATGTTATTTTCACTAATGTTTGTGTGGAAAGAATGAATACATATATTTTTTTATCCCCATCAAACATATATTTTGTTGTTCCAAGAGTAATACTCCTATTTTTTTTTTAATACTGATAATGTATTTGAAAGCCAATGATAGAAACTAAAGGGAAGGACCCTTCCAAGGAATATAGGACCCAAATTCTATAAATTTTCATATATCATGCCAGGCAGTGCTTTGTTTTATGTACTGATAGTTGATAGTCCAAAACCAGAAGACTTCTAAAGGACTGTTGGATCCATGGAATGGTTCTTCAGCTATTTATAAAAAATCAGCTTTTTTTCTTAGCTATTTTAACTTGTATATAGATTTCATTATACTTTCCTTTAAGAAGGAACTACTGTTATTTGGAACTACTCTTATTTTTTACTTAGTAAACACTTGGATGTAAAATACTGCATATTTTACAACAAGGGACATATCTTAAAATATTTACAGCTTTTTTCTCGAGACTTTCATTTAACGTAAGAACTTGAAAGTGCTACCATTCTGTTAAGAAAATGCAAAGGATATGTTTCATCTAAATTGTGTTCTCTTCTGATGTAGTTCCCCTTTGTGGCAGAGCTCCTCTCTTCAGTGGCTTACAGAGATCCATGATAACGAGGTCTTTCTTAGGTGCTTGGGGAGTAATTAAATGATACCCATGGGGAAGTCCAAGTCGGACCCAGGTTACCATGCCTCCCTAGTCTCCCTTGTAGGTGACCCAGTAAACCTTGACTCTGATGTATCTTCTTAATATAGTTATCCAGTATAATGCCAGGGAGACTTCTTAGTCCTCTCTAATCCCATTCTTGGGGAAGTAAGGGAAATTGTTCCTCACTTCTCAGGTACAAATTTGGAATTCATTTTTCCTCATACAACATAATTTAATAGTGTGAGTGGTAATGTTAACCCAGTACCTTGGACACATGGGGCTGTCCTCGAAAGTTGGCACCATCTATATTGATTTACTGATAAACTTTGAGAACACAAAATAGCTCATACGTTGGGGATTGTGTGTATGATGTTTTTGTAATTAAAAAGGGATTGCCAGTTGAATTCAGTACTAATTTGTTAGGATGCCACTATTAAAAGCCTTTCTTCCTCTACTTGTCTCCATCCTTCAATTTTCTTTTCTGACACAGAGCTACCCCATAAAAGCATCACCTCGATAACCAATCTGGAGGGCTGGGTTGGACACCCCCTGGACCCTGTGGGCACTCTTTTTAGCAGCCTTATGGAAGCCTGCCGAATCGATGATGAAAGCTTCTCGGGGTTCTCCGATTTTGCAGGTAACACTGTTGGCATTGTCTCCTGTGCTTTTTTCCCCGTAAACCCTGAGTGGCATTGGTCATTGTTCCTCACCACAGTTGGTTTTGTGAATCTATACAGTTAATAGTACTTAACGGTTAGCAAGGGAACCAGGAAATGGGCATTCCCATGCTTTTATGGAAGGCTTTACACTGAGAAAAGTCTTCGAATCCACAGTTGGGCACATGTGTTAAGAACCTTAAAAATACTTGTTTTCTTCTAGCCAGTGATTCTGCATCTAAGAATTTATCTGCATTTATGACAATTTTCCAGCATTAAGATTTAAAATAAAGATGTAGATCTGAGCATTTAGAAGTAGAAATTTAGTTGCTTTTTAAATTTGTTTTTGTCTTACAAGTTACTTGTCCCTTAAATGGGTTGTAGTCTACTTTAAAAGGATTATCTAATGTCACTAAAAGTGTTTTAGATCACACGTTATTTTATTTTATTATTAAGTTTATTTATTTATTTTGAGAGAGAGAATGTGCACGTGCTTGAACTCACAAACCCGTAAGATCATGACCTGAGCCAGAGTCAGATGCTTAACCGACTGAGCCACCCAGACATCCTTACATCACACATTCCTTTAAAGCATGCTTTGAGACCTTTCTCTGGCCTCTTTAGACTTAAAATCATCCTTAAAACAACTGCCTGTGGGCTATGGACAGAAGTGTGGCAGGGAGGGAGTCCTGTCCCTTTCATGCTCTCATGAGTGGATGAACTCAGAGGATTAATGATATCGCCTCTCCATAATTCCCCCGGTGGATTCACCTTCATGGATTATGGGTGCCCCAGGCTCTGGCAAGACGGTGAAAGCTAGCACTTTGAATTCACTTTCCTTGGGAGTTTGATGGGTGAAGTTGGTTAAAATTTCTCATAGAAATACTTCAGCAAGGATAAGAGAATGCTCAAAGAATCGTTTCTCTTGATAACTGATGACTCTTTGATAACAGAAAGAGTTATCTTTGATAACAGAAAGGACCTTGAAATTGGGTTAGTATGTTGTGTTCTCTTTCTTCATTAAATTTCAGCATTGTGATAACACTTTAGAAACTTTTTTTTAAATGCCAGGCTTGAGAGAGTTGGTAACTATTGCAGTCATGATATAATTTTACTCTTGTTTAAGTAAAGATGTTTTTTTTCCCCCATTCTTAAGTATTCTTAGGATCTCTTCTTAGATTTCTAGGGTTGTTTGGTGATTGATTTTCAGTGGGAAGAAAATATTTGTAGTATTCTGTCCCCTACATATCTAGTCATTCATGGTCATTTTTTAAAAGATCCTAGAAAACTATGCACTTTAATGTAAGAGACATATTCTCTGGCTTTCTTGGAATAAAGTCAACAATTGATACAACAGCACTAGTAAAATAAATATTTAAACCCATCAGTACCTGCAGAAGTAGTATGTGAACTCTGATTTCTTTTGTGACATTTTGCAGAGAATATGGGACAGTGCAAGTCTCTGGAATACCAGCACCTCCCTGCACACAGATTCTTAGAAGAAGGGGAATCCTATTTAACACTAGCTGTGGAAGTTGCCCTGATAGGGCTGGGACAGCAGCGTATCATGCCTGACGGGCTGTACACACAAGAGAAGGTTTGCCGAAATGAGGAGCAGCTCATTTCCAAGCTTCAGGAAATTGAATTGGATGACACACTGGTGAAAATTTTTCGCAAGCAAGCAGTCTTCCTATTAGAAGGTAGTGTGATAAAGAAGTTTTCTGCTTGTTCTGCCAATTTTATTGAGGCACTAAGCTTTCTTATGTTGGGAAAGTGGTTTTTATGCTTTCAGTGTGGAAGTTATTCTGATTGGTATGGCCATAGAGCGTCACAGGAATGTTTACTATCCAGAAAGTAGTATCACTTAATCAAAAAGTACCTGTGTCCCGTTGTGTGTCATTTGATATAAGTGGTAGTGGGATATAGCCTGTTAGAAGTGAGCCCCCTTTAATGCCACAAGCTTTGGAAAGGACTGTTGCTATTTAGTCTATGTTGTTACTGAGATAAATGTTAAATTTGATATTTGGCGACTTCTTGCTGGTAGCCATGTACGTATTTACTTGATCAAGTAAATAATGAAATGGAAATTCATTGGCATTCCTCTGAACTATTGTTACGGCTTTTACATGACATCTGGGTTTTGAATATGTCATTTTACACGTGCTAGCAAAGGACTGAAGGCTCCAGGAATGAATTTCCACTGTGCTAATTATTTCAGAGAATTCATTAGGCATAGATTCACCAAGTTCAAAGTTTCATGGACTCTCTAAGGCAAAGTCTAATTCTCTTCTTGTAAGTTCAAGAGCTAAATAAGAAATTTTGGCTGGCATTATTTTTAAAAAGTGGGTTTTTTTCCCTAAAAAAGAGTAAGTATAATTTGTATACTAGCCTAATCTTTTATGCAAATTTAGGTGATGCCTACTAGGTAAAATTGCTTCTATACCTTAAGTACATGGGTACTTACTGTGGGATTCTCTGTGATTGTACTTATTGTGGGATTCTCTGTGATTGATCAAGTGTGATGTTTTCATCGTATATTCAGAACGGTTGCATACGGGGAAAGGATTTAGAGAAAATAGCATTTCACAACCTCTTTTATTTGTCCAAAGCTAATGATCTCTTTGAAAGAAAATCCTTTATCAAATATATTATAGTATTATACATTTGTGTGTTTTAGAAGTGTATTTCGAAGGGAAAATGTTCTTAATAACAAGTATAATTTTGGTAAAATTCCTTATAATTTTTTTGAAGCACTCCTTTGACTTTTTTTTTCTTCTAAAGATTAAAAAAAAGCCTATCTTGGCAAATTTCAGGTGATCTTCATTCTTTCATTACTGTTTTTAGTTCCCTCCTGTTGAATTCCTTTTGATATAAGCAGTACCATTAGCCACGAACTTTTATGCTGTCATCAGCTCTTAGTAACTGACTTCTGATTTCCATTATACTGAAGGACAGGAAGAGAATGTGTGCTTTTTAGAGTTGATAGTGTCTGATATCTGTTTATCATTTGCCTTTTTAATTGTCTCCATGTTCATTACTCATGAATGTTTTAAAACTTTTTCTTAGCTTTTGATTAGTGCATCTCTCCCCATTAAACATTTTTTTAAGAACTGTACCTGATAAGGAGCGCTGTTGATTCATCGCAGCCTCCTTTCCTTTCCCCATCCTGCTAGGACTGTAAAGAATGGGTAATGCAGTACAGGAAGCAGTCCAAGGGGAAGCCCAAGGACCATGTCTGTAAACGTCTGAAAATAAGCTCTCCATGACTGAGTTGACTGCACTGGGACATCCAGTTCTTCATGTATTTACACTCTGTAAATTTCAGGGGCAAAATAGTTAGCAGATGCTAACTATTCTGAAATAAAATCTGCTAACTTTTCTGCAAAAGAAGAAGCAGTAACCCTGTATTGTTGCTGTGTGTTAGTCACTTTTGACCACAATGCAGTATTGGCACATTGGACCCATTGATGTAATGGTAAAGGACTTTTGGGAGTTCAGGGATTACACTCATTGTTCATCTACAAGTAATTCTGAATAATCTACTGAATATTTTTATTGTTGAGAGGTGTCATAACAAGAAGTGTTGATTATGCATCCTGTGTGGTTTGGCATGGCATGAAAAGGCAACTTGGCAATTTAAGGGAAACATTGAAAGGAAATGGAGGAGAAATGAAGAAAATGGATAGTCTACAAATTTGCTATAACTAGGCGTTAAGTAAAACAGAGTTAGTGTCTTAGTGTGCCTGGGCTGCCATAACAAAATACTGCAGAGCGCGTGGCTTAAACAATAGAAATTTCTCACAGTGCTGGAGGCTGGGAAGTCTAGGATCAAAGTGCTCAGACAGTTAAATTTCTGGTGAGCTGTCTCTTCTTGTCTTGTAAATGTCTGTCTTCTCCTTGTGCTCTCACAAGGCAGAGGGGTAGAAAGAGATAGAGAACTCTTTGATATCTGTTCTTATAAGGACCCTAAGCCTATTGGATCAGGGCCATACCCTATGAACCCTTTTAACTTTCATTACCTCTGTAAAGGCCTTATCTCCCAAGTATAGTCACCTTGGGAGTTGGGGCTTCTGCATATGAATGGGGTGGGGTATATACACATTCAGTCCATAATAATAATTTAAATAATTTGACCTCAATGGTTAAACTAAATGCAGAACTATACTGCTATATCAACTTTTGCAAAATCTTTTTAAATGTCTTAAAGGTAAAAAGAAGGGCCATAGATTTGGTAAAATTAGAAATCTAGGATGGATTTTAGTTTGCCTAGGTAAAAAAGCAAATTTTTATGAAAATACGATTTTCAAAATCCTTAAATAATGAGTAATTCAAAAATACTAACCAAAAAATACTGAAATGTTAAAAATACTCTCTTTTATCTTTAATGTATCACGCTCCTACTCAGTGCCCGCTTCCAGCCCTTCTCACCATTTCTTGTGAGCTGCCATTTCTTGCATTCGAAACTCTTCGCGAGACTGATTTTTCTTATGGAAAACAAATGTATTATGTCCTTTGAGCAGTAGTGTCATGGTTCATAATTCTAGAAATCATGAAACATATGTTACCCAAAGGTGACATGGAAACTAATTTATTAAACACTTTACAGTAACTGAACCTCAAAGTACCTAAGTGGAAAGTAGTTGAACTAACCACTGTGGTTTCCTTTCAAAATTTATTTTAAAATTTGGTATTGCCTTTCTTAGGGCAGCATTCAGAGGGCTCACAGGGGAAGTTAGCTCTGCCACCATGCCTGTCATAACTTACTAAGAAATGAGTTTTGACAGCTTAAATGTGATTTTACTTTTGAAATTGGTCTTTTGGAGCCCTCAAAGTAGTAGATTTCCAGTTACTTTCATTTTTTTTTCTTTTGCCTGTGGTGAGTATCAAATGGGTTACTATTCTTTTGTTACTAATCGCTTTTCGAGAATTAATACCTATTTCTGCTTATTAGAAGCCACCATGTTTAAAGTCCTTGCATAGGGATTTGTGATTTAGAGACCTCCCTTGAGGCAGAGCACTCTTTTCTGGAAACCTGGCTTGTCCCTGCCCACAAGACGGGTGGGGTCCGGGGGTAGCTTTATAGTTCAGCTTCACAGTCATCTGTCCGTTTGCAAATCTGGATGCTCAGATGTCACACATTGAGAACGGATGGCTCTTGAATTCAGTGAGATCTTATGCTTCAGACGATTTCTTTCTCTGAAGCAGTTATAATATGAAAAAGCTCTGCCCTTCAGTTCTGTGATTTCTCATTTTCACTATGGTACAGTTAGTTGGGGGACTGCTCCTGAAGTGATTGGATACTGGATACTACACCCTGTGGAATCATTTTTTACTAAGAATTGTATTTCTTTCTACTATGTCACTTTGATTACATTCTTGTCTAGATTAGCTTGTGTGTGTCATAACGTTACATAAAAATTTTTAAAAATATACTTTACAAGAAGTCTTAGTTCCTTTTTTTGGAATGTAAAATGTGTATGCTCTCTTCCCACAGCCGGACCATATAGTGGTTTAGGCGAAATAATCCATCGGGAGAGCGTTCCAATGCACACATTTGCCAAGTATCTCTTCACCTCTCTCCTACCTCATGATGCTGAATTGGCATACAAAATTGCACTGAGAGCAATGCGGTACGTATTCACAGCCCGATTGGGCAGAGGCAATCCACATTCCCCACTGGGGAAAAATGGCTGTTAACTGACTTCTCATTCATTCGTATTTCTTGTAGGCAGCAGAAAAGCTAAAGAAACTATTTATGCTTCTTGGATTGTTGTAGCGGTGGTTTGCTTGTTGGTTTGTTTGGCTTTTTATTTTACAGTAAAGGAAAAATTGTCTCCTAGGCCGCTGTCATCCTTGCGCTCGTGGTGGCTTTTTCTTAACTTTCCTTGAAGCTGGAGAACGATATTAGGCCAAGTTTAATCACAAGGGAACAAGAGTTGAAACCTTCCTTAAATAGTTCATTGCTTTGAAAAAAATTAGATTTTGAAACAGTTGTAAATAATAAATATACTTGACTAAATGTAGTAACTGGGGAGCCTTTCACATCTGTTGCATCAATAGTGCAGGAAGGCCCTAGTATCACTGAAACCCCTTTGTGCTTGCTTGGACGGGATAAGAGAGGATGAGACCCAGTAGCCAGGGCTGAAGGCATCACTATTAGGCATCTTGTAGGACCTGCTCTCCTCAGTCTGACTACTTCCATCTCCTCCCCAGCCCTCCCTTCCATAAATAATAATTAGATTATGTTGTTCTCTGCCACTGACCTTTCTATTTTCACTTTCCTTTTTGTTTTATTTTTAAAAATTTTTTTTAGAGTGCATGAGAGGGGTAGAGGGAGAGAGAGAATCCCAAGCAGGCTCCACACAGCACAGAGCCCAACACAGGGCTGTCTTCCACCACCCTGGAATCATGAACTGAGGCCAAATCAAGAGTCAGATGCTCAATTCTTGAGCTGCTCAGGTGCCCCTTCACTTTCCTTTTTAAAGTCTGTTCACCAAATATATTTACCATTTTTACCATGAATTTGTCTAGGTGAATGTTTTTTTAATGAATTTAAGCTTATATTTTTTTAATCTTATATGTTGCCTATTAAATGTTAAGGACCTGAAAGGCATATCTACCTCTCTTAAAACATGAATTTTTCCTTTTTTAAATATTAAAGCACTCCTGTTTTAAAGTGCAGATTAGACTCAGTTGTAGTCACCAAAGAAAGACAGACCATGTACACACCTAAGAGCTTGAGGTGCCGGAGAGTAATTTGATCCCATAGAATGTTTTCATCAAAGTTTCTGTGTCTGCCACCATTGTAGTAGCTTCGAAAGAAATTCTTGCCTTTATGCGAGTAGCTTATATCTTTCAGGAGGCCTCTTTTTTATGCAGTGAGAATGTGTGTGTGTGTGCGTGTGCGCGTGTGCATGTGTGCGCGCGCATGCATGCGTGCATATGTACCTACCTGTGTGTCTTTGTGTACTGAGTCTCACGTCTTTTAACTTGGCATTCTTTCCTTGGTGCCACAAAATATCTTTAACCTGTCAGAGAAACTTTGTTAAGTTCTTTCTTGTCTAATTTTTAAAATACCACCAGATCAATTAACTCACATAAGCAAAAATCCCCCCACCAAATTACTTTATACCCCTTGGTTTCTATTTTAGGGCACAGTTTTGTATGTTTCTATTCCCATTTTTGGAAGCTGAAATAGAAGTTGTCAGACGAAGACAGATGCTTAGCTCTGTGCTTCCATAAATCTTAAGAATTTTGTTCCTGTTTGAAAGGGAAGAGTGCTAATGTTGTATGATTGCTATGACCCCTGTAAAGTTTAGGAGTAAAATAAAAAGTTGCCTTATGATTCTAGCTTTGGGGAAAGTATCTGTCAGGTGGAAGGGCTTGCTTTGTAACACTCAGAAACTCACTTAGGTTTGTCCTTGGTTGCTGCCAAGGCAGTTTGTTTATGGGGATATTAGTAGGGCGCTGGGGGATTGTTTTCCACCTCCTTTCTTCTCCTTGCCACTAGTCCTGCTCAAGGACTGCTGTGGAAGGGAGGTAGTGTCACCTACTAAAGCCTCTCAAGGCAGCCAGGGCAACAGGGGAAGAAGAGACCTATAGCTTACTTGCTTCATCTTTCTGGAAGTGAGGGAAGGGTGGGAGATCTGGAAAAGGGTGTTTTTAGCACTCATTTTCTCATCCTTTTAGGTATGTTGACTAGTTTCCTCTATAGCAACTCTGGAAAGATCAGCTATGAACACAGGGACATTCAGGGTTTTTTGAAAAGTTAAATAACAACTCCACCAAAATTGTTATTACTTAATAGGTTACCTTGCCACTCTTTAATGATCATATCCCTTTGTCCCCAGATAAAAGGAAATGAAAGTGAGGCATTTGACTTACCAGAGCAGTAACTGCTCTTGGGTGAGGCCCCAAGGCCAGCCTCATACCCTCTGGTCTTCAGCTCTTATTCCATAGTCCCTAACACTGGTATACCTGAAATAAGGTCAGCATTTTGATGATTGTAAAGGAATAATTGCTATCGTAGCTACTCTGCTTATCTCTTTGGTACTTCTATTTGAAAGAGATTGCTAAGCATGTGCTTTGTTTTCAATAATTGTTCTTTATTTGTCAACATACTCTTAATCAAACATAGATTGATTGGAATGAGAGATCATACTGAATTTATGCAAGACTGTCAAAGGACAAATGCTTGGTTCATTTGCATTCCTCATCTCTGATAGGACTGTTAGAACATATTCTAACTACAAATTCCTGAAGTAATAACGAACTAATTCTGCAGGAGGTATGAATTTATGGAAAGGAGGTCATTTTTGTTTAACCTCCCCTCTTATGTTGTATTTTAATGAGTTAGCTTATCCATTCCAGCTATCCACTGATCCCTGACTGTTGCAATCTCAGTCTTAAATGTTCACCTGACTATGCGTTTCTGTTGATTTGTATTTTTTTAATGAGCGATAAGATTCAAAAATTTTAAAGTAGGTAAACATCAAGCCTCATGTTTCAGATCTCTTCATGGCTGTGTATCTTAATTTTCTTGAATAATTGCAGTTTTTTGAATGATACTAAGGAAAAGAAATCTGTTAAGTTTGCTAATAGGCAATTAACAAGGTGACTTTGGCATCCAGATAGCAGAGTGTAGCTGTACCAGCTCTTCTTGCACCAAGGACCCGAACAGTTTCTCCCAGCATCTACCCACTCATCTGCTTTCTGACCAGACCCTGTGTCCAAGGTGATGGACTGGAACTAACTGGGAGACACCTGCCTTGTCTTCTCATTGCAGGTTACTAGTATTGGAATCTACTGCTCCAACTGGAGACCTCACCCGCCCACACCATATTGCGTCAGTTGTCCCCAACCGGTATCCTCGCTGGTTCACCCTAAGCCACATAGAATCCCAGCAGTGTGAGCTCGCATCCACCATGCTAACTGCAGCCAAAGGTATTGGATTGTCCGGAGACTTCATGATTAAGTAGTTTGCCTTTTTATTTAAAGGGTCGCGTTTTCTCTCCAGCTCTCAGTAGCGGTGCTAATGTCCAGTTGTAAGGACATTAGCTTATAAGGTAAAACAGGTGTTACTCACTTGAGCCTGACGGTTTCCTCTTTTAATTGCATCGTTAAAGGTGCTGCTGGCAGAGTTCAGGTTTAGTGTCATGGCATGTAAATGTGGTTCAGGTCCAGAGGCAGATTAAAATGTTAGGCGATGTATTTTTTTGCTCCCTGGTATATTCACCAAAACTATGTAAGTAGGAATGAAGGAGGGCTTTTACTATCTCATGTTCATTCTGGTTAATACATGTTTTTACCACTGAGGATGTGTCTCCGGGTATCTTTTCTGTGAAGCAGGATACATAGGCATGTAACTCTGGGACACTTAGTTGTAGTGACATCTGTGCCATATGTGACCATTTCAGGTAAATTAACTTGTGCATTCTGTTTTGTTTCCTTTTTTCCCTCCCTCTTGTGTATGTGTATGTGTGTGGTTGTATGATTTCTTTTGTTTGTTTTGTTTTGCTTTGGTTTGGTTTTCCCATGTTCGTTGCAGGCGACGTTCGGAGGCTGGAAACAGTATTAGAATCCATCCAGAAAAACATTCACTCCTCATCCCACATCTTCAAGCTTGCCCAGGATGCATTCAAAATAGCAACTCTCATGGACAGTTTGCCAGACATCACTCTTTTGAAAGTGTCTCTGGAGCTGGGCCTGCAGGTACATGACTGGTTGTCTTTCCTGGGGCACCAAGAACTGCTAAGTAAAGGCATCATCTTAGGGTTGTTTCTGTTTGGATATTTTAGTGCAGGCAAATGACCCTTCAGTGCACAAAACTGTTAGACTTTAGGAGAGCACTGTACTTCAGAGCTGTGGTCATTGCCAGCTGAACCATACTGCTGCCTGAGGTGTGGGGACTGTCCTTTTAGAAGTCCTGTATGTGTCTTTCAGTAAAAAAAAAAAAAAAAGTCATTTTCTGAATTACAGCCTTAACACCGCTCTTTTTCCTTTAATGAATGGAGGAGATTGTTGCTAGTAAGAGACTGAAGTAAAACTATCGTGTATAATAAAGAATCATTTGTGGGAGTTAAATTTTTAGAGGCAGTATGAAGTTTTATTGATGTTTGCATTTTCATAATAGATGAGCAGTTCCAGCTCCTTTTTATAATCCTGAGAAAATTAGGTAAAGGAGGAATGATTGGGCCAGGGTCCAGTTCCAGCTTTCTGGCAGGCTTTCTTAGTCATACAAGTGGATGTTTGCTTCCTTACTGTCTAAAAACAGTTACAGTGTAAACCAGGAACTGAAAAGTTTATATTTTGATCTGTCTCAGGGAATTTCTATTTACTTTTTTTTTTTTTTTACCATTAAAAGCATTGAATGGGATTGTTACCTAATTACCTTAATTACGTATGGGGAATAGAATGTCCTGATCAGATGATTAATCCGGATTTTTAGTTATGGAGTCTCCTTAGGATGATGAATAAAGTTTAAAGAATTAGATTACAGGAAGATACTATACAGTATAGTACTGTATAAGTAGAGGGTAGAGAGGATTGCATTTAGGCTATACAATGACATTTTAGAAGTTTCATTTCAAAAATAAATTTGTGCTATTTGGCTTATTTTGGTTATCATTTGCCTCTTTAAGGTATGATGCAGGAAGAACCAGTAATACAAGCTTTCTGGTTATTTGGAATTCTGGCAGGTTTTTTTGAATAAATGGTATATTACGGAGCCCTTAGTCCCTGCCTTATTCTTTATAGGACCCAAGAAGGAATATCACAGTGCCTTTCTAAGGCCTGAGGCATGCCATTTGCCTGATGTTCTATATCTTCAAGAATGGGGGAAGTAGGAAAAGGTGGATAAATTTATTTTAGGATCTTATTAGAAAGTAAAAAACAAAATCAGATGACTAATGATGCCAAAAAATAATTTCTTTCCATGTACTTGGGATTATCTTCTTGATCACCAGAAAAAAAGAACAACCAGATTTTGAAGGAGTAACTAAAAGGATTATTTTAAAATACGTGTTTGCCAACTGAGGGTTCCTAGTCAGGATTAGGTCATGAGGAGCCTCAGAAATCTGGAACCAGAGAATATGTGAAAGCTGTGGAGGAGATGGGGGCATGGACTCTGCTTAATGCTGCAGTCCAGCCCTCTGATTTTGCAGATGAGAAATATGATAATTGAACAACTTGCCCAGGATGGTGCATCTGGTCATTCGGCCCATTTGGAGTAGAATGTGGGCCTCCGGCTTTCTAGGCAGGGTCAAGGCCAGTTAGGGAAGCCATGGTCGAATCTAAATGGATATGCAGAGCTTTGCTCTAAATGTGGCTCTCCATCCTCCTGGTCATAGGGAATACTACTAGTTTATACCTTGGGATGAATTATTTCCTTTTTCCATTGACTTAGGGTAATCTTCTGAAATAATTTGTTATCCTCTGTTTATATAGGTTATGCGAATGACACTGTCCACCTTAAATTGGCGACGGCGGGAGATGGTGAGGTGGCTGGTGACGTGTGCTACTGAAGTGGGTAGGTAAACTCTGGAGGAGGAGCTTTCCCAGGTGCCTCCTGGTTGGATTTAACTCCTCATTTACACATACAAGAATGTTTTCCCCCTTTTACCTTGATTTCTCGAAGGCTCCTTGCTGCTTCTAGCAACGCACAGTCTTCCTTCTTCCAACCGCTGCCCCCAGCCTTTAGTTATACTATTCCTCTTCTCAACAATCACATTTGTGGGGCTTCACACTCTTGTTTAAAATTGAATAAGTCACTAGGCAAATGCTTTTTGTTCATTTCTGTCATTCTTAAGGTGCTTTTAGTAACTTTTTGTGATAATCAGGCCTGTGGTTTGTTTTTTTAATTTTTAATTTTTATTTATTTTGAGTGAGATTAAGAGTGAGTGGGGAAAGGGCAGAGAGTGAGGGAGAGGGAGAATCTCAAGCAGGCTCCATGGTGCCAGCACAGCCCGATGTGGGGCTCGAATTCATGAACTGTGAGATCATTATCAGGTTTGTAGTTTTATATTAAAGAGTTCTAGAGTGAATCCTTGGTAGGCTGGAAACCACATTTGAAACTACTGAGACTGTCGGTTAGTGGTTCAGTCCATTTTAATTAAAATAATATAAACTTAATCTCGTTGTGCTGAGATTTTTCTTTATCATCTGAGGGCATATGTCGTCGTATCTGGCAGATAAATGACTACTGAGTGTGGGTTAGGTAAGCTTGCACGTATGTGAAAGCTAGCCCTAAGAAGATCCTCCTGATTGCCCATAATCTGCAGTTTGTAAGACCATCAACCAACCATTCCCCCTCTGTAGCAGTAAATCAGTACTAAGGAAAATTACATTTCCAGTAGGAATGCCAACAAACAAAATGGTGGCTGCTTTAAATAAGTGTTGGTTAAATTGTCCATCTTCCTGTTTGCATCAAAAAAGGGTATATACACCTCTTGCTGAGAGGGCACTGCCACCTGAGTGTTTAGACATTGTAAAATCATTCTTTTTTTTTTCTTTTATTAATCTCCATGGTTTGTTACTTTGGAAAAAAGGGAACTGATCTCAGTATAAAATTTATATCATTAAATCGTTGAGCTGCTTTAGTGAAGCAGTACAAAAATAATACCGGTTGGAGAACTGTTAATACAACTTCCGTACCCCTGCACCAAGGTATATACCTACTTCTCTTTGAGTTTTAGTACCTTCTCTTTAAATCACTCACAGTTAGCCTTTCCTGTGGCTCAAGCCACGTTGGGTCTCTGCACTTACGATGCTTATTTTATAAAGGTCTTGTCAGTCATTCCAGTATCTGAGTCACCTGTAGGTCTGCTTCTGTTGGCTTTTTTCTCTTGATGGTGGGTCCTATTTTTCTGCTGCTTTGTGGGTCTTAATCATTTTGTATTGTGTGTGCTTTAAACTACATACAAACACATATCCCCCATAAAAAACTCTTTGCTTTTGGTGACAGTTGTCATTTTTTCTGACTCAGATTCTGTAGTGGATAACTGACAGGAGGCCCCAGTGAACTAGAACTCAATTAGCAAAAAGCCATTTTCTGAAATGGCAAGCAGCTCAGTGCAAATACCAGCCAGCGAGGAAGTTTATTAGGGGAAGTTTATGTTTCCTTTAGGTATTTCACCAAATAATAATCTGTCATAACCTTATTCTAAAAGGTTGCACCCACATACGTTACCTTCCAGGATTTCATGGCCTAGCTCATGTCCTGTGATGGTTCACCATGTAAACATTGAGTATTAGGTGGAAATAAGGCAAGACCTCTGGGCAGCCTCCTCGTCAGTAATAGGGCTTCTCTGTGTTCCTTGAAGGTGTTTATGCCCTGGACAGCATCATGCAGAGCTGGTTTACGCTCTTTACTCCCACCGAGGCCACAAGCATAGTTGCAACGACCGTGATGTCCAACAGCACCATCGTTCGCCTCCACCTGGACTGCCACCAGCAGGAAAAGCTGGCCAGCAGTGCCCGGACACTTGCATTGCAGTGTGCCATGAAGGACCCTCAGAACTGTGCCCTCTCCGCGCTGACCCTGTGCGAAAAGGATCACATAGCTTTTGAGACAGCGTACCAAATTGTTCTCGACGCTGCTACAACCGGCATGAGCTACACCCAGCTCTTTACAATAGCACGGTACATGGAGCACCGCGGGTACCCCATGAGGGCCTACAAGCTGGCCACTCTGGCCATGACCCATCTCAACCTGAGCTACAATCAGGACACACACCCTGCCATTAATGACGTTTTGTGGGCCTGTGCGCTCAGCCACTCCCTTGGTAAAAACGAGCTTGCAGCTATAATACCTCTGGTGGTCAAGAGTGTCAAGTGTGCAACGGTACTGTCAGACATTTTGCGCAGATGCACTCTGACCACTCCTGGCATGGTGGGACTTCACGGAAGGAGGAACTCTGGTAAGCTCATGTCACTGGACAAAGCCCCCTTGAGGCAGCTCTTGGATGCCACAATCGGGGCCTACATCAACACGACACACTCGAGACTCACACACATCAGTCCTCGGCACTATAGTGAGTTTATAGAGTTCCTCAGCAAGGCCCGAGAGACCTTCTTAATGGCGCATGATGGACACATTCAGTTTACACAGTTTATCGACAACCTGAAACAAATCTACAAAGGCAAAAAGAAACTGATGATGTTGGTTCGGGAGAGGTTTGGTTGATAGAACTTGTATGAATGGGGGTGGGGGGTGGGAAGGGAGGGATGGTTTGTTTTTACTTGAGCCTGCCTTTGTACCCTTTTTAACTTAAAGAACAGAGCCACACCGGTATTATATGTGTATAGTTATATTGCGTTTGCAGACTAAATTGTCATGTTGTGAAAGTTTGTGTGTTTTTTAATTTTTTTCCCTTTTTCTTACTTTTTTTCTTTCCTTTTATTTTATTATAATTTTTATTTTTTTTTTTCGGTTTTGTATGAGAGAGAGGTTAAAAAGGTTTGGTTTACACTGAGTATATGTTGTCAAGTGGCGNTGAAATGGCTTTAAAAACCAAACAAAACACCTCCATCCTGTGATAAGTACCTCGAATGGATTCAGCTTTACTCCTTTGTAACTCATCTTTACATTTTCAGCATATTTAAACAAACCAACAAAATGAAATACTAATAGTTAAAAGGCTGACCCACGTGGCTTTGCAGTGCTGTTCGTCCGGAAGCATGGCACACGATGCTTGTGCATGTGGAAACTTAGCGACTGTCAACATACATTCTCAGGGATTTATCAAAAAAAAAAAAATTAAAAAAAGAATGAGAGCATTTATTGTACTGTATATATATTATAGTATATGTCTGAATATTGAAAATATAACATGAACTAATTTATAAAAAATATTCTATGTAATGCAAAATACTTGAAGCTGCAGTAGCTTGGTTTTAAACAAAAACAAAAAAAAAAAACTGAGAGAAAACCTATCAGAAGGACTAAAAGAGTGCGCCTTGCTTCAGGGTTGGCTCAGGCGGTGAACTTCATGCTGGGCATCTATGCAGAGCCACCTTTTGGATTGCATGGTTGGACTGCGATCTATTGGGAGAGAGGATATATGTATATATATTTATACAGTTTATGTATACATATATATATGTATACACACAGACACCAGACACAAACACACCACCACCAACAACCACTACACCACACATGCTTGTAACAGGCACTAGAATAAAGAGGGACAACAAAATACACAGCCAGAGCAGCAAGCCTTAGCATTAAGAATATACAGTATGCCAGAACTGGGGTTCGTGCCTCCTAGCCTAGGAAACTTAAAAGAAATATCTTTTTGACACAAAACGCAAAATGTTTTCCAAAACAATTGACATATGATACAACGCCTTTGCAGTGAGCTAATAATAAGCTAACCTTTGTGCACAAATAACATTATATATATTATATTATCTATTCTGCATAGGTATTTTCACTTTGTGCAGGACAGAAAAGTTGTGTAGGTATGACTGTTCTACTTTTCAGTTTTCTTTCTTTCTTTTTTTTTAAATATATTTTATTTTCTCTAGACTGACTCAAAACAAAAGCAGCCTTCTATCTTGCCTTGTCTTAATGCTTTAAAATAACCAAACTGGAGATCTAACTACCAAACTGTTCATTATATTATTAAATACCAACTTTGGTTACAGTATAGTGTCTTTACTTTAGCTGATGGTTCTGTAACCTTGTGCTTTTTAAAGCAGTTTTTATGTTTTGGTGCAAAAGTTGTCCAGTGTCTCCTGTTCCCTTCATTAGAGAACATGCTAGAGGTATGTTTGTAGGTATTTTTGTTTAGAAGAACTATTTCATGCGCTCCATTTTATTTATTATAATAGGTAAAAAGAAAAAAAAAAGGTTGTACTTCATCACCCATGTAAACATGCTCATGAAGTTGAAAGTAATTAAGATTTGATACACTGATATCAATTTATTTATGTAACTAAATCACTGTTTTATAAACTTGTTAATGATCAACAATTTTTGTTTTGATTAAAATTAGTTTTTTGAAAGTTGATTCTGCCTCCTTTATGGTATATCTCGTGTTACGCTTGAATTTGGTGATTCTAGACCTGGCTATTACCGCATCTCCAAGTGTTTAATACTATATTCATTCATCCAGGAAATACTTATGTACTTTTTCTGGGCCCTGGAGATCTAATGGTGAACAAAACTGCACCCTGGAGCTTACTGTCGACTTAGTGGTGAAGACCGACATGAATCGTATTACAAAGATAAAATATGAGACAGAATAGCTAATTTTTCCTCAGTCTGTACATTGGTCATTCCTCCCTAATTAATAAACTATAATTTAATATGTTCAGGACTTGATATATTTAATAAATGCTGAGTTTGTGAGAGGTTTTCTGTGTGTGTGGTTTAAAAGGAAATTGCATTATACGAAGTAAATGCTGCATATGCATTATAAACGTCTGGCCCACCTCATCTCCATCAGAGATCTATAGCAAAGTGATGCAGATGTATTGTATGTATGTTTGTGTATGTCTGTGGTAAAATCCACATCACAAATACACTGTGTTAATCATTTTTTTAAGCGTATATTTTGGTAGTGTTTGTATATTGACATTGTTTTACATTATCTCTAGACCTTCCTCGCCTCACAAACTACATTTTATACCCATTAAACAACAGCTGCCCTTTTTCTCCCTCCCCCCAGACCCTGTTCCCAGTAGTCACCTTTCTATTTCTGTGAATTTGATTACTTTAGGAACCTTACGTCAGTGCAATTATACAGCATTTGTTCTTTGTGTTTGGCTTATTTCACTTATTTCTGGAGTATAGCGTACTCCAGATCCATCCATGTTGTAACGTGTAACAGGATTTTCTTCCTTTTTAAAAAAGATTTATTATTGAATTAGAGTTGACATACAATTTTGTATTAGTTTCAGGTGTACAACACAACATTTCAGCAGTTCTGTACATACTCAGTGTTCAAATGTAGTTACCATCTGTCAGCATACAACTTTATTACATTAGTGACTATATGCCCTGTGTTGTACTTTTATCTCTGTGACTTCTTTTATACTGGAAGTTAGTAGCTCTTAATCCTTTTCACCTATTTTTGCTCCCACCCCCATCTGTTTGTTCTCTGTGTTGATTTTAAATTCCACATATAAGTGGGCTGCCTGGGTGGTTCAGTCAGTTGAGTGTCTGACTCTTGATTTCAGCTCGAGTTATGGTCCCAAGGTCATGGGTTTGAGTCCCGTGTCAGACTCCATGCTGGAGCCTGCTTGGGAGTCCCTCCCTCTCTCTCTCTCTCTCTCTCTCTCTCTCTCTCTCTCTCACTCTGTCCCCCTCTACCCCCTCTCTCTCTAAAATAAAATTTAAAAAAAAATAAATTACACATATAAGTGAAATCATGTGATAAGTGTCTCTCCGACTTATTTCGCTTAGCATAATACTCTCTACATCCATCCATGTTGTCTCAAATGGCAGGATCTTATTTTTTTTATGGTTGAGTAATATTCCTTTGCATATATGTATGACTTCTTAATCCATTCATCCATCGATGAACAGTTGGATTGCTTCCATATCTTGGCTATTCTAAGTAATGTTGCAATAAACATAGTGATGCATGTATCTTTTCAAATTAGTGTTTTTGTTTTCTTTGGGTAAATACCCAGTAGTGGAATTACTGGATCATGCATGATTTGTACTTTAAAGAGGTTTGTTTTTTTAATGTTTATTTATTTATTTATTTTTTCTTAAATAGTTTATTGTCAAGTTGGTTTCCATACAACACCCAGTGCCCATCCCAACAAGTGCCCTCCTCCATGCCCATCAACCCCCTTCCCCTTTCCCCCACCCCCATCAGCCCTCAGTTTGTTCTCAGCATTCAAGAGTCTCTCATGGTTTTCCCCCCTCCCTCTCCCCAGCTATTTTTCTCCTTCTCCCCCATGGTCCTCCGTTAAGTTCCTCCTAATCTACCTGTATGTGCAAACATACGGTATCTGTCCTCTGCCTGACTTATTTCACTCAGCATAACACCCTCAAGTTCCATCCATGTTGCTACACATGGCCAGATTTCATTCTTTCTCATTGCCATGTAGTATTCCATTGTTTAGATAAACCACATCTTCTTGATCTTTTGTCAGTTGATGGACACTTAGGCTCTTTCCGTGTTTTGGCTATTGCCAAGAGTGCTGCTATGAACATTGAGATACATGTGCCCCTATGCATCAGCACTCCTGTATCCCTTGGGTAAATTCCTAACAGTGCTATTGCTGGGTCATAGGGGAGTTCTATTATTAATTTTTTGAGGAACCTCCACACTTTTCCAGAGGGGCTGCACCAGCTTACATTCCCACCACAGTGTAGGAGGGTGCCCGTTTCTCCACGTCGTCACCAGCATCTAGAGTCTCCTGATTTGTTCATTTTAGCCACTCTGACCGGCGTGAGGTGGTATCTCAGTGTGGTTTTGATTTGTATTTCCTTGAGGAGGGATGCTGAGCATCGGTTTCATGTGTCTGTTGGCCATCTGGATGTCCTCTTTGGGGAAGTGTCTGTTCAATGTTGGCTTATTTTTGAGAGAGAGATGGAGTCCAAATGGGGGAGGTGCAGAGAAAGAGGGAGACACAGAAACCGAACCAGACTCCAGGCTCTGAGATGTCAGCACAGATCCTGACATGGGCTCAGCTTACAAACCGTGAGATCATGACTTGGGCCGAAGTCGGATGCTTAAATGACTGAGCCAACCAGGTGCTCCCAGGATTTCTATTTTTAATTTGTTGAGAAGCCTATGTACTGTTTTTCACAGTGGTTGCACCAGTTTACAATAGTGCACGAGCGTTTATTTTTCTCTATATCCTCACTAGCATTTATTTCTTGGCTTTTTGATACTAGCTATTCTGATTGGTGTGAGATGATATCTCATTGTGGTTTTCATTTGCATTTCCCTCATGATTTAGTGGTATTGAGCATCTTTTCGTGTGTCTGTTGGCCATTCTTATGTCTCTGGAAAAATGTCTTGTTCAGGTCCTCTGTCCATTGTTCAGTCAGATTGTTGTTTTGGTGTTGAATTGTATAAGCTTGGATATTATGTATTTATCATATATATCATTTGCAGATATTTTCTTATTCAGTAGGATACCTTTTCGTTTTGTTGATGGTTCCCTTTGCTGTGCAAAAGCTTTATTTTGGTATGGCCTTGGTCATTTATTTTTGCTTTTGTTTCCCTTGTCTATCCATAACCTAGACCTATGTTGCTGTGGCTATTATCTGAAAGATTACTGCCAGTGTTTTCTCTTAGGAATTTTTATGGTCTCATGTTTAGGCCTTTAAATCTGTTTTCAGTTTATTTTTGTGTATGATGTAAGAAAGTGGTCCAGTTTGATTCTTTTGGATGTAGCTGTCCAATTTTCCTCAATACCATTTACTGAAAAGGCTTTCTTTTCCCCATTGTATATTCGTGCCTCTTTTGTCTTAGATTAATTGGCCTTAGAAGTGTGGGTTAGTATTTCCTTTTTTTTAAGCTACATAGTATTCCATTATATGTATGTGTCACATTCCATTTTTATCCATCCAGTATACATTATTTGGGTAGCTTCCATCTCTTGGCTATAGTACACCGTGCTGCTGTAATGTAGATGCACAAAAGCTCTTTGATACTCTGCTTTAAATTCTTGTGTCTATATACCCAGAAGTGATATTAACAAATAGGGGTTTTTTTTGAGAGAAAGACCTAGTAAGGAGGGGCAGGAAGAGAGAGAATCCCAAGTAGGCTCCAAGGTCAGCATGGAACCCAACGTGGGGCTTCATCTCTCGACTGCAAGATTATGACCTGAGCCAGTATCAGGAGTTGGTCACTTAACCAACCGAGCCATCCAAACACCCTGACATTAAGTATTTAAGTTTTCAAAATACTTAATCCCCTGAAATATTTTTAAAGTTTCTCTTTGTTATGCAGTCTTAATAGTGGATTCCAAATGTTAAGAGGTTAAGTCAATAGGTGTAAGTTAAAATAAATGTGTCTGTGGTGATATTTTCAAATCCCATTAATGCCAAGTAGAAATAGAATAGTATGGGGTTGGTTCTGTTTTGCAAATCTATTCTGGTTTTTTTTTTTTTTAAGTTGATGCTGCCTAAGGATAAATGTAAATTCATGTGGGTCCATTAAAACAGACATTTCATAATGAAGTGGACTGCTGAAAAGTTAGGGGAAGTGGCATCAGAGGAACAAAGGTGATTGAAGTGTGAAATTAGACATCTCCCCTGATGGAAAATTATTTTGACCACCTTTGCAGAGAGATCTTAAAATTATTCTGGGCCTTTAGATAAAAGATGAAGCTCAAAGATGTCAGACAAAATGAACTCATATTACTTTCTCATTCCCATTTTAGGCAACATTCTTGAACCACCATGACTTCAACTCCTAGGGTTAGGACTGTGGTCAAGTAGACAAACAGATTTGATAGGTACATGTTTTCTTACATTCCACTGGGCCAGTGCTAAGAAATCTCCTGAGATTGTTAAAATGTGAATGAATAGCAGGAAGACGAATGGAAGAAGGGTTAGATAATTCAGGGTGAGAGAACTTGTTCCTAATTGGGGCGTGGACTGTAGAGTTTTGCAATTCACTGCTCTTGATTTGTGATTTCATTTGAGAATAAAAACTAGTTTCAGGGGAAATGAATGTTTCATAACTTATGAATATTGTCAGTTGAATAAAATTATTAAGTGGAGTCATTGTAGTCACAATATTATAATACAATATGGTACCAAAGGACATCTGAGCTTTTTCCAGATTGCTGGAAAAAAAATGTTAAATGGCATCTGTTTCAGGAATTAAATGGTCAGTGAGAGGACAGGAAGATGTAGGGGGAAAAACAATATCATTACGTAGTCAGGGTATATTTTAGTGAAAGAAACGTGATTGGAGTAAAATTTAACTTTTACAGCAGTATAAGAACCGATTCAAACTAGGTTGTTTAAAAGAGATTGAAATGTGAGATGTACTGGAATGGTTCCTTTCGCCAACATCTTTTGTGTGCCTACCACTCGATAGCCATGGTTCTAGGCTCTAAGCAGACAAGTAATGAGCAAAAAAAATGCCTTTTCTCATGGAGCATATATTCTAAGTGAGAGGAAGACATAGGTAATGTTATTAGTTGGTGATATTTGTTATAAGGAAAAGTAAGGGAAGGGGTGCTGTTTTAGCTAGAATAGTCTGAGAGGTCTCCTCCTATGGTGGAATATGAACAGATTCCTGAGGAAAGTGAGGGAGGAGGCTGACCATGCTAATGTCTGGCAGGTGTGTGTTTCAGGCAGGCGGTACAGCAAGTCCACAGAACCTAAAGTAGTCGTGTGCGCATACGCTTGCCTTATCTGAGATCAGCAAAGGAAAGGGAGTGTGGCTGGAGTAGAATAGGGTGGGTGTACAGTGAGGGGCAGAGGGAGGGAGGAGATAAGGCTAAAGAGTAGGGGAGTTGGACTATATAAAAATTATTTTTTAACATTATTCTTATAGAGGTTTGTAGGTCACGGTGAAGATTTTTACTCTGTTTTTGAAGGATTCAGAGTAGAGAGAGGAATCCTATGACCTGACTGGTAAGCAAGATGAGAAACCATTCACTGGCTGCCATGTGATTAGGAGGGCTACAGAGATACAAATTTGGGGGCTTTAGAATAATTCAGACAAGAAATGATGGAGCCTGGACCTGGTCAAGCGAGTGGATATGGTGACAAGGGCAAGTTGAGCCATTTCCTGATAGTAGATGTGCTAATGTGAAGAAAAGAGGCATCAAAAATCACTCCAAATTTTTAAACTTGGGCAACTGGGAGGAAGAAGTTGCCAGCAACTGAAATGGAGAAGGTGCCGGGGAGCAAGTTTTTTGGAGGAAGATCAAGAGTTCATTTTCGCACATTACATTCAGATGCATCTAAGACATCCAAGTGGCGCTTTCAAGACAGAGTTAATTTAGTAGAAAGATCAGGGAATGGATGAAGATAATTTGATCAAAAATAGAATCCCCAAAATGTTCATTTCCCCTATTTGTTATCCAAACTCACACCTTTGCTTGTCCTTCCTCATCTTCCTGACTTCCACACACCTTCTCCTAGCACTGAGTCCTCTGAATGCTTCTCTTTGTTCACTGAATATTGACTCTGTTCTCTTAAAAGTTACTTCACAGATAAGAAACAAACTTCTGATCCTCACATCTCACAGCTCTTGGCCGGAGATGGACCATCTTTTCTCAGTTCTATTTTGGCGCCTCACAAGGAAGACCTTGCCATGGCTTGGCCCCTGACATAAGGAGGAGGGTGAGAGAGCACAGACCTGGCCATGCAAAGGGTTTATTGGGGTGTGGGATTCCAGAGAAGAGATTGATTTTCCACGGTGCAAGCATCGTTTTTGGTGTCTTCGATGCCAGGGACAATAATAACTGTTTGATGGGAAGCTTTACAAATATATAACCTTACAAATATGAATATTTTGACTTTCCTACCCTGTGCTAGCATTTGGCAAGAGTTTTATACTTTGTGGAGAATCTTGGGTTGGTTAAAAGTTAGAAAAGGGAATAATGGTCCCTATTCTTTCCTACTTACATTTTTATTTTTCTTGTTTTCCTTTTTCCAGCTTTTCATTCTAAAATTTTCAAACAGACCGAAAAGTTGAAAGAGTAGTGAAAAATATTATTTCCTAAATGTCCACACAAGCTGTAAAACTTGAAGCATGTTTTGGCCATTGATTCGTGGCACCAGCGTGATGTGCTGTGAATCGCCTCTGCATAGGGAACTCAGTTTGAAAATAGGAAAGGAAGAAAACAGTCTCCTTCCTCTTCTCTTTGTCTAATTTCACTGTGTATTAACAATCAGGAAAAAACCTTCACCTCTCCTGATAAACCCTGACTTGCTGGGTGTGGGACTTTCTAACATAGGCACGTACAGGATTTTGCTTTTCCTCTGTGGATGATTTATAAATGGGCTGCTGCCTTGTAAATATGTTCCTTTAAGTAATATAAAATGTAGAGAAGCTGAAATCTACATCTGAGTACTTTGGACATTGCTTCCATTTTAGAATAGGGCAATGTGCACATCCACAGACACTGAAAGAATGTTTGGGGCCAATGCTAGCACACTTCAGGCCTTTCCTACGGTTTTGGCCATCATCACCATAACAGCAATCATATCCATGATGGCAAGCACATTTAGCGTTTACCGTCTATAAGGCACACTGTTCTATGTACTTTATATTAACTATGCAATCCCTCACCACAATCCCATGGAACATGTTTTATCGTCCCCATTTTACCAGTGAAACTGAGTTACAGAAAGGTCCAAAGCTACACAGCTAGTTAGTGGCAGGTTAAAACACAGGGAACTGGCTTCAAAGTTCCACTCATGCTTCTTATGGAATTAGCTGTGTTAATTGAGCATGTGCATGTGCTGTATTCTTGGAACTGTCGAAGACCCACAGAAAATGTAAGATACGGTTCCGACCCTCAAGAAGAAAATGCCACAGTGAATTGTAAAATGGATAAAGCCAAGTGGATGGAAATCTCCAACAACCATTTTAAATGTTCATTAATGGAACAACATGACATGAATAATTTTGTTTTTATTTGAGCCATAGAAATGCAGTTTTATGTGTCTATGTGTTGTGTGTGTTTGAAGAAGCTTATTAGCTCACCTGAGTCCAAAGATAGGCAGTCCAGAGCACATCCACATTTTCCACAGCTGGGTTCAACTTCACCAAGCTGATCCTGCTGTTTTTCACCAGTCAGTGGTTAGGAGCAGACAGTGGAAGGGAAAGACAAACCCATGAATTTCTTTTCACCTTAACTAAGTATGTTTTATTCTCCTTAATCTGTGAACCATCTCATATAGCAGGGTTTATCAGAGCATGGTCCATGGAACACCTGCATTAGAATGGTCTGAGACACTGAGACATGCTACCTCCTGGACCCCAGCTCAGACCAGTGATTTTGACCTTCTTAGTAGGAGACACAGAAATCTGTTTCAGGAAGCCCGGTTTTAAAGATTTTTTTTCCCCTCATCACATCCAACATTCCCAGGTCTGCATGAATGGTCAATTATGAAACAAGGTGGACTAGAAAGAGTAAGCTTGGAGGCTGGGCCGCAAGCCAAGCCAGACCACCCCAGATATTGGAACCCTGCCGCCTTCTCTGCCAACAGCTCTTTGCAGAAGGATTTCTCTCTACGATTCCTGTGTGTCACCTGGAGAAATGGCATTTGTCATCCTGGTCAGGGAGTGCTGCTGCACATGGCTGTGACATACAGTCAGGGAATGCCTATGGGCTAGATGCTGGGTGAGCTCTGTCTAGGTGAAAACCATGAATAGGGCATTCAGCAAAGTTTTAGACAGGGATGGCTTCCTGGGGCAGTCAGTACATTAGATTATAAGCACCGCACCAAAAAGAAACAATCAAGAAAGTGAGCCTGGGAAAAATTAGGTGACAATGAACTTGGAAGACATGAGCCTTCCTAAAATCACACCAAGTGTGTGGCTCCAATGGTTTCAAATGGCCCTGCCTGCTCTGGCCCCCAAAGCTAAAAGTACACCTGTGTCTGCTTGTAAACCATTCGCTTGTGCCAAATGATCAAAGTCTTTCAGTCTTTTACACGTCATTCCTCAAACCCTCTGGTCACCTCACTGGCCATGAGATAAAGCCACTGAGCTTCCATATTGGAACCAGTAAATTTAATTTGTGGATGAAATTTCCCAAATCAATTTTGATTGCTGTCACTCTGGGAGATTTGAGGGACTCAGAACTGATGATGATGTGTGAAAAACACTTCTTTAAATTGCTAGGCAGAGAATTCACACTCAAGGTCTCCTTGCCCTTCAGATCCCACTGGATTTTCATGAATATCCTGCTAGTGGTTCAGGTGAAATTGAACTGGGGGTGGTGCATTTCCCTTTATCTTGATGACCTTCTCAAGTGCCTCTTTCTCTGAGCAATTGGTTTGAAAGCCGCAAAGTTCCACCACATGCTTTATAAAGGCAGTACCTTTTCAGGTGGTGGTTTGTTCCTTCCGAGGCCTTTTTGGTAAGACTTGGTCTCACTGTGCCCAAGAATCTCTGTAGACAAAGTGGCTTCCTGTATTTGCAAAGCATTTCCAACCAGCCGTGTTCTCATACTAGGTGACAAATGGCTTTCTGCCTCACTGATTTGGTGACTCAGAAGTCCTTGTCTGACCCTGCTCAAGTCTAGTAAGAGAAAACCAAACTCTCAGATGTTTGCTATTTAGTTAAAGAGACATTTAAAAATATTCTTATGTAGGGATACCTGGGTGGCTCAGTTGGTTAAGTGTCCAACTTCGGCTCAGGTCATGATCTCATAGTTCATGAGTTCAAGCCCCATGTTGGGCTCTGTGCTGACAGCTCAGAGCCTGGAGCCTGCTTCAGATTCTGTGTTTCCCTCTGTCTGCACCTACCCTGCTCACACTCTGTCTCTCTCTCTGTCTCTCTCTCTCTCTCAAAAATAAACATTTAAAAAAAAATTCTTACCTGTTACCTACCTGTTAGTGCTTTTGTTTCTGGTTACTCTAAGGGGAGAAAGGCTAGGTACCTGCTAGTCAGTGAGTGAATATAACCTTTTAATACCACACCACCAAAAGAAAGTGCCTGGCTTATCTTGTTTCTCCAATTAAAGCTCTGACAGAAGCTCTTATGGTTGTGAAACATAATAGGGAGATTGTGTGATGTGGTAAAAATGCTTTATTTTACAAAGAGCAGTATCCCAGATTTCTGAGTTAAGCACGTAAAACCATGCTGATGCGGGCTTCGCTCCTAAGGGAGGACAAATCTATCAATGGTGTACGGCCTTTCATGTGCTCATTGAGTCCTCCAAGGCCTCCCTCCCATAGTGTGGCTGCCCACTGAGGTCAGAACTACTCATAAATGCTATTGGAGACAGAGGTATTGCCAGGGCTCCCATGAAAGCCCCACCATGGCCCCACCATGGCCGAGAAAGAAATCAAGAAACAAACTCATATTTCACCTTGGGTAAAACTGAAAGGCATCCTGTGACCCTCACCATAATATATGAGGAAGAGCTGCCAAATGGAGTGCTATGGGAACATCTTGAGTAAGTTTCCATCTATACATCTCAGACATTCCTGGAACAGCAGAAATCTCTCACAAACCCTCATGGGCTCAAATCCCCATCCCTTATTCGAATCAATGGCACTAGGGTATATCACTAGATGATAGGAGATTTTCTGGGCCCTGTTTGTGGCAGAGATGTGAGGCTGAGTGAGGAGCACAAAGAAATCATCTTTGAAGGAGGCAGTTTGTTGGAGAGGATGGGGAAGAGGGACTCCAATTCACACACAATCTTGTAACTAGTGATTTCTATGAAGGACAGATAGTTTGCTCATATGTGCCACTCTGTGATCATACAAACTATTTGTGTTGGTCTGAAACCCAGGCCAGCCTGCCATGAGAATCTTCTGTGAAAGGCTAGTCCAGGAAGAAGTAGCCTCACTGAAAGATATGAATAATTGAAAAAGAATCAGTACAGGATCTACACAAACATGTTACAATGAAACATGAGGAAGAGAAGGAGAAAAACAGATAAGAAACAGGCGCCAGAAAAATGTGGCCATCAAATAGATGAAAATTATGACCATATCACCATGAATTCAAAAAATGTCATAAGTTGATCTAGGAGCACAAAGCAGAGGCAAGAGCTCAGGGAAGAAACCACTATCCTCCTCCTCCTCCTCCTCCTCCCTCCTCCTGCCTCCTCCTTTCGCTAATTGATAAACAGGCTTTAAAATGTGCCCATCATGGTTCAAATTGCTTTTTATGTATTAACTCATCAGTCCTTAAGATAGTCCTGTAAGGTAAATGCTCTCATTTTACTCAGTTTAAAGACAAAGTGCCAGATGTCACGTAACTTTATCAGATTTATGTTCCGGTAAGTGGTATCAAACCCTGACTTCAGAGCCCTCACTTTTAACCACTATACTATATGGCTCAGCAGCTGGGAGAGTCCAGTAAGGAGACAAAGAGAATGAAGCCCACACTGGAGTAAGCACAAAAAGGCTTAAGCACTGATGGAAATGCAAGAAAGACACAGAGGAAAGGACTGAAAAGCCAGCAAAATGAATTGAAAATGGAGGAGATTGTGACAAGACTCACATGAAAATCATAGAGAGGAGCATCAGTCAAATGGCATCCATATATAATACCCCTAAAGAACAGAGCCAGGCAAGTAGATGAAAATGCTCAGAGATATTATTCAACAATATCGCCAGAAATGAAAAAGACTTGAATTTCTAATATGGAGGGGCATACCACATCCCCAGAAAAGTTGATACGCTGAGTATCACATCATAGTAAAGTAACTAAACTTCAAAGATAAGGAAAGAAGCCTGTGAGGATTCTAACTGAAATGGAAAAGCTGCCTATTCAGGGAAAAACAGCAGGCTGATATTAAGCTTCATGACAGAAAAGGCTGATAGTTTTTGAAATCATGGAAAGAAAATGTAAGGAATCCAAGAATTTTATACCCAGCAAACTTGTTGATCAAGTGTGAAAGCAAAAGACAAACATTCTAATAGGTAAGATAAGCAGTTCTGTGGACCACTTTTTGAAGAAACTACAAGAAGGCAAGTTTTTATAGCCAAGAGATCAGTGGAAAAACTTTGGCTAGAAGAATAGTGGTAAACATTGGATCCCGACAGTTGTAGGACTAAGAATCAAAGCGTGCGGAAATTATGGTTGAAATACAGAATGTAAGTGTCATACAACACTTTGCTATAGAAATCATATATTTCACCAAGGTTCTGCAAGGAAAAAAGAAAGCAAACGCACAGATTTCCAAAAAATTTAGGGTTGGAGGGCAAATGCTACTTTTTCTAGGAGGTAAGCAACAATAGTATAAATAAATTTAGTTGTAGATGACTAGAAAGAAGTATTGAGTAATTTCCAAGATATGTTGTTAAGTAGAGAGAAAGCAAGTCAGAACAATATATATAGTATAGTACTGTGTGAAGGGCAGGGAAGATTGTGTGTGTGTGTGTGTGTGTTTGTGTGTGTGTGTGTTTCTATGCTATAGGTGCATACATTATCTCTTGAAGAATATGTTCAAATGTGTTAACAGTGTTTACTTCCAGGGAGAGAATATGCTTGGTTAGGATATACAGATAGGAGGGAGACTTTTCATTCTCCCAAATTTCATACCATGTGCTTACATTAACTGATCAATAAGTTATTTTTAACCCAAGCTTTGTTAAATCTTCATGAGCTTCAAGTTCACATGACTTTGTTCTTGAGCTAGTTTTTGAGGTCTTTCCACCTTGACATGTTTTGCTTGTCTCTGAGCTCTCTTTGCTGGTCTCCGGTTTCTCATGCTAAGTTACCTATCTAAAGAGATAAAACACAATTTTCTTCTCATCCTGCAACCTCTAAGGCCCTAGTGAGAATCACCTTTTGATAAAAAGATACCCTCTCTGATTGTCCTCCCCACCCCACCACCTCACCTCCCGCCTCTCACCAGGGGTGCTTGCCCTTGATATGACAACCTGTCCTCTGACCTCTGAGATCAGTGTGCACCACTGAAGGGGGAAAGCTTTAACCTTCAATTAAGAAGGTTGGAGGAAAACTGAGACCCACAAAGACGGTTAATAAAGTGACTGTTGTCTTTATTTTGCAGACAACCTGCAACCCTCTGAGGCAGGGATAGTCTGCACAGAGGACTCCAGATATAAACAGAGGCCTCTTTCTTTATTATTGATTCTAAAGGCTCAATAGAAGCCTCAGACTGAGACAGTGGAAGAGTTGGCTTGTGAATTGTGCCAAATCACTGCATTTCTCTGTGCCTTGCAGAATTCTGGACTTTCTGAATGGGCTGGAAAGGATGACAACTGCCAGTTGAGGTCAAATATTGCTGATCATTGTTGGACATTTATTCCCTTCTCATATTTGTAAATACATGCGTCAGGATGTACTTTTCTCTTGCCAGCTTGACCAGGTCTTCCTGATGGAGTGCTGCCTTCCTGCTGAAGGCTGCCTGGGGTGGTGTTTTTCCCCACGGAAAGCCTCCAGCCAGGATAGAAACTGCTTTAGTCCTGAGGTCTGGAGCCAGAATTTCCTCTTGGTATGAGATTGCTAAATTAAGCCACCTACAACAGCTCTCCTTTGGCGTGTTCCACACTGGGGTCTTCTAGGCCCTTCCATGCATGCATCTGGCCTCTTCTCAGTCAAGTCTTGGCTATCTGACCCTTGAGAAACAATGTAGGCAGGGCCTACAACTGTGCCAATCACTGTGGAAAGTGCTTCTCTTTTCCTACTCTCTGTTGAGGCTTACTGATGCCAGACACTACCCTAGGTATTTTCTGAGTAGATATTTCATAGTAGAATTTTGGGATTGGCAATTGAAGGTTAAAGAAGTTTCAGACATAGACCTACTTCCACCTGACTCCAAGTCTACAATTTGTGCAACTGGGTCACCATCTTATTCATTCTCCACAGTGATCCTCTCAGGTACTATTATCTAAATCTCTCCTACATCACTATGCATGGTACTCTTCCTGAATCTGAAGTGGGCTGATTGAATTGAAAATTAGGAGCTGAAGTGTCAACTGTATGCCTATACATTTTTTTCTCTCCTTTCCCTGTCTGTCAAAAGAAGCTAAGTGCTAAAGACACTGCAGAAGAAAGGATTAGCAGATCTTGTTGACTGAACATAGATGGACTGCTTCCTCCTTTGCCCTCTAAGATCTGGGGAACAAGGACTGTTCTTTTTTTTTTTTTTTAACGTTTATTTATTTCTAGGAGAGAGAGAGAGAGAGACAGCGTGAGCAGGGAAGGTCAGAGAGAGAGGGAGTCACAGACTGAAGCAGGCTCCAGGCTCCGAGCTGGCAGTCAGCACAGAGCCCAACGCGGGGCTCGAACCCATGAACCGCGAGATCATGACCTAAGCGAAAGTCGGACGCTTAACCGACTAAGCCACCCAGGCGCCCCGAACAAGGACTGTTCTGAGGCCACTGGCTTAGAATTTGGATTGGGAATAGGAATATTTGGAGTTCATGAGGTGAATGAAAAGAGAAGTTGTAGATAGTCTAAGTAGGTCCACCTTCTTTCTTCCATCCATATGGCATGTTTTGGATCATTTTACAGCAATGAAATAGGTTTTTATAGATTCACACAGCCATTTGAGATGTGAACAGTCCTTAAAGGACTGGAGCTACTCATGTATCTCTGTTTCTTGCTTCCTGCCTTCTAGCCCTGCCTCTGAAGTCCTCGCCCTCCTTCAGCTGGAGCCTTCATCTCCCCAGGACTCCTGTAAATTGCAGAACTAGGCATGATCAGGGCAAGGGGGTGTTTAACCGTCTCAGAGTGCCCTGCCTGAGGTTCACCATGATTGCTTGGTAGTTGACTGGACCCAAGTCTTGGGTTTCACTGTTGTTACTGAGCCTGAGTCCTCACACTGGGCCTAAAGAGTTGTGATGGGATTCAGCTTTATCCCCAGTCCTAGCATCCTGTTGTGGTCCAATGACTCATATCCTCATTCCTTTTCAGGGCTGGGGCCCTGGCTTGTTCTTTTTAGTCCCCCTTCTAAGAAATGGGAGGCATAATTCACATATATTCAAACACAAGTCTGTACAGGAACTGTGATAGGTATTATCCCATTTTATCTTCATAAAAGTCCTAGAATTTAGCACACAAGAAGTGAATAACTCACTCAAAGTGCAGATTTTTCTGTTATTAGAGCTCTGTGTTTTCTACCATCACACATAGGTAACCCTGGTTTTGCCCTTCAGTTCAGAGGTTACTTTGTAGACACAGCTATCTCTTAGGGCTCAACCAGCCATGCTATTTTTTTAAAACAGTTTTATTGAGGCATAATTTACATGCCTAAAATTCATCCATTTAGATATACGATTCAGTGCTCTTAGGATATTTTACACAGTTGTACAGCCATCACCATAATCTTCCTTTAGGATACTTTCGTCCCTCCAAAAGAAACCCCATCCTCATTAACAGTCACACCCAATTCTCCACACCCTCTCCCCTAGGTAACTAACAACTAACTTCCTTTCTGTCTCCATAGATTTACCTATTCTGGACATTTCTTATACGTGGGATCAAATGTGGTCTTTTTGTCTGGCTTCTTTCACTTAGCGTTATGTTTTCAAGGTCCATCCATGTTGTATGTATCAGAACTTCCTTTCCTTTAATTGCTGAACAATAACCCATTTTGTGAATATAATACATTTTGTTGGTCTATTCTTCAGTTGATGGACACACGGGTTGTTTCCACCTTGGGCTGTTATGAATAATGCTGCTATGAACATTCATGCACAAGTTTTGTGTGGACATATGTCTTCACTTCTCTTGGGTAGAGAGTAGAATTGCTGGGTCATATGGTAACTCTATGTTTAACATTTTGAGGTGCTGTCAGAATGTTTTCAAAGTGACTGCACAATTTTACATTCCCCATAGTAATATATGGGGATGCTAGCTGTGGGTTTTTTAAAAGTCATTTTGGTAATCTTTTTCCTCATCCATCAAGTGGAGTTAATAATTTCTACCCCACTTAGTATTTGTGAGGCTTATAGAACAAATGTAATGTGTAAAGAGGACATATCTCTCAAGCTCTGGAGTAGAGGAGGTGCTCAGTAAATTGAAGTATTTCATTATCAAACAAATGGAGGCATTTGAGTCACAGCTCATAGTGCAACCACCATGAGAAGCTATTGCATATTTAAGGCATTCTCAGGCCTTTGTTGTTTCTTCGGCTGCAAATGGTTTCATGAAGGTTCCCGTAATATCAACAGATAGAAATACTTCCGTTACCTCAGAAGAGAAGTGTTTCCTTTTGGAATCTACCCAGACTGCACCCAGAGGTGTCAGGACTTGAGGTAGCTCATAAGTCAGCATTTTTCTCTCTAAAATGGCATCTGGGGAAGTCTTTCTGTGTCGCCGAGAATCTTTGAGGGGGCCCCACGTTGTCTGGCCTGAGTGGGTTCTTGGGTAACAGTGAGCTTCCTGTCAGTTTTATTCATTGGGAATGGCTTAGGAGTCAATTCTAGAATTCTCCAAGTGTCTGGAAATGTGTCTCATCACCACACTCACTTCTGCCATCCCTGGGCCTGGAGAACCATGCCTGCCAGTTGTCTGTTGTGAAGCCTCGTACCTATCTGGAGAAGCCCAGTAGAAATGAGGTCTGGTAGTTGGAATTCCTACTCACACACCCAAAATTTAACAATGAGGACATGAAAATGACTCGTGGCACTGAATTTGGCTCTTGTTGGAATTTGGCAAGGTGCACACTTTACTTCCAGTCGCAAAGTTCAGCCAGACAACCTATCACCAAGTTTGAATGTTTCCCACTGTGGTTTAAACTCTGATTTAAACTCCTTTCTTTATCCTTTTAAATATTTCAATGGCATCTGCTCCTTGGTCCCCCAAGTTCTTGCTCTTAGTTGGCCCTTTGGTCCTCCCTTGACCATGGCACATGTGGGGTAATGGCTTAGGAGAAACCAGAGGTGTGTTTCTTCAGTCATTCGTATGGTGCCATAATTGTGTCTGACTCAGAGGCCAGAACCACCCTTGTAGTGGGCTGGAGATCATCTTTGCACAGAGGCTTTCTGAGGGGCTGACAGCTGGGATGATCTGAGGCCTCGGGAGACTGGGACCATGCCCAGTATTCTTCATCACTCAGTCAGCTGGAGGCTGTGAAAGCTACACTAATGAAATCAACACATAATGAGAGGATACTGAAGCCTCCGCAGGCCTGTAGAAACATCTACTTCATAGTGGCATAATCAATGATATTAGCACATTTGATGAAGACAAAAGGCAGGAATAATCTACAAGGAACCTCAGAAAAATGGGTACCTTATGGACAAATAGGCCATGTGGTTCCCCTGCCCCAGAGGAGAGAGAACCTCAAAACTGGGGATGTCAGCATCTTGGACGGGGTGTTGTAGGGGCTGCAGATATTGGAAAGCAACCACCCCTTCCACTGTCTCCCCTTCATATAAACACATTGGAGGCCTGGCTGATCTGTGGGCCACATGTAACTAGGTTTGTGTTACCATCACTGAGAAAGATCACTAAGAATATGTAAAGCTGGAAGAACAAGGTCCAGCCCTAGGATGTGGGTCTGTTGGTGAATAGGCTACCAGCAGTCTACCTTAATAACACCTTACACCTGGCCACAGGCTGTCTTTCCAGCTCCCACCTATTGCCTTTGGAGAAAAGCCAATGGAATGATGAGCTGATAGATACTCTGGCATTAAGCAGGTTGATCAAGGAAGGCTGTCTGAGGCATGCGGGGTCTAATTTTTAAGCTGGAAACATTTACTGCATATCTTCTAGGTGCCTGCGCTGCTTCATACTTTTTCTTATTTGATGATCCCAACAACACCCCTGAGTTTCACATTATTATCCTTACTTTATCCTTAAAGTATCCTTACTTTATCGATGAAAGGATTGAGATTCAGAAATGTGAAACTTCACATTTCTCCACGACCACACTGCTGGTCAGAATAAGAGACTTGTTTTTGACTCTCAGTGGAAGCCACTGTCAAAGGATGTATATAGTCACTAGCTCTTCTCCATGCCCTACCCTGGGATTGTGAAGCTAAGGCCTTGCAGGAACAGAGGGAGATTCCCACCCATGTCCAGGCCATTCCCTGAGCACTAACCTAGACTATTCCTTCTGTGTTGGGATAAAAGTGCCTCCAGGCATTGTTCTCACAAGACCCAGAATGGACAGGGCCCCAGTGAGGAGAAATATACAGCAGCTATTCTCAGTGTCTGGGCAAGGAATTCATTTGTGAAGGCATCGGCTTCCCTGGGAAGGAAACACACGCTGGAAAGGCTCACTGCCAACAAATTCTCATCAGCATGAGGGGGAAGAAAGGTCGTTTCCACTCAGATTTCCATGTGGGAAGGGAGGAAAGGCAAACATCCTGGCCAGGGAGTGAGCCGGGGCGAGTCTCCCAGTGGGTTATGTTTGGCGGTTGTCACAGGGCTTGTGGGCCTTGGGGTTGATTTTGAGGCCCAGGATCTTCTTTCTGGAGACCCTAGCTGGGGCTCTCATAGGCATCACTAGAAGGCCCAGTAACATGGTTTCTAAACAGGATCCCTGATACCGAGAGCTCACAGTGTCTACAAGGGCGTGGGGCCTGTTCCTTCTGATCCTGGATTGTCTCTGCCCCTGCTTCGGTGCTCAGCCAGGCACAAGCAACTGAGAAGGAGGCTCCGGGCTTCTTTGAATAAGTAGAATCAGTTTGTCTACTGAGGTGGACTCGATAAGGTGTAAATCTGTGCTACACTGTGGTATCTTCCTTCCATAGTTCTGATTTATCACCTGACTTTTCTACTCAAGCTATTTTGCCATCAGAACTAGTTTAACTACTCGCAAATATTCAAAATCAAGTACATTCAAATTAAAGCTTTAGTCACTCATATATTTCAAATCTTTGCACCTGCCCGTCCCCCATAACTACACACACACACACACACACACACACACACACACACACAAATGCACACACATATCCCTTCTTGGCCTGATTTGGTCTTGGAAGCCTACATTGGGGAAGGTCTCTCTTCCTTGTTTTACCTCCTCTTTTACTCCCCCTCTTGTTCTTTTGGCCCTTTTGGGATCTAGCCTAGGGGAAAAGGGACATCCAAGAACAAGAGCACAGAATCTGGATGATGAGGTTATAGTCTGGCATCCGGGCATTCTGGAATGATCCCGAGTGTGTTATGCCTTTATGATTCTTTGGAGACTCACCCTGTCCCTTGGGATCTCCCGTTTGTAGTGACTCACGGTGGGCACTGACTTCTCTAGTGGTCTTCCTTCCCCGTACTAGTTTTCAGAAGCCCTTCCCTCTGTTGGCGTCCCCTCCTCTCTTCCTGCCTTCTCAGGCTGGCACTACTCCGATGGCCCATCTGGCACAGGCACCACATCACCTAGCCAGAGCCTTGCCTCCTGGCTCAGCCACCTGCTATCTCTGTGTTGGCAGTCAGTGTCTACACCCTCTCTAGTTCCAGGAGACACAAATCGAGCTCCCCTCTAGAGGGAGAGACTTCCTTGATGACTTCCTTACTTTCCTCCTCGCTCACTGCCCCCACCAATAGACAGGCTCTAACACAGTCTCACAACTATCTCTAAAGAAATCCTTCCCTCCAGCCTCTTCAACTTCCTCAACTCCAAAGCAGAGCCCCCAGTGGACATTCACCCAGCTTGGGGGCAGAGTGGAGAAGGCTATTTGCTAGAAGGCCAGCACCTCACTCCAGAGGCTGTGTTTTGAGTAGCTATTGTTCTCAGTTTGGGGGCCTCAGGCAACACTCAGAGACGGGAAGAGTCCTGTTTAACAATTGGTTAGACAAGGTAATGCCCAGGGAGACACGGCACCGTGTACAATGTCAGCCTTCATGCCCCATTCTGAAGGGCGT